>NW_003852418.1:4584189-4627883 GCF_000181295.1 Otolemur garnettii | reverse complement strand
AAAAAAAAAAAAAAAAAAAAATGTCTCTTGAATTCAATTACTGTGTTTGGATATTTCTCGGGGGGACCAGAATGACCTGGATAATTACTTTTACTATTTAAGTTATTTTGCTAAATCTGGCCTAAATTACTAGCCCTGGAGAGTTTTTGAAGGAGGCACTTAAGACAATTAAAACAGAAAAATAGTTAATATTGTCTCCACTGGATTTGTAGGCCCACATGATGAAAAAGGTTAATAGCTATTTAGAGAACCAAAAAAAATCTTCTTAGGCCTAGAAAGGACCTCATGCTCAAAATTTCTAAACAGCCCTACAACTTACAAAAGAATACTTGAAAGAACATTTTATCTGTTTATATCAACAATTATTATGTGAAACATAGATTATAATCTCCATGTTTATAGACCAAGAAAAAAAAAACTGATTCAGAGAGGAAAATATTTTGATTGATCTCACACAATAAATGACTGATAAACTTTGGCTGCACCCCAGATCTTCTTTTTTTTATTTATTAAATCATAGCTGTGTACATTAATGCAATCATGGGGTACAGTGTGGTGTTTTCATATACAATTGAACTTGTCTAGAACTAGAATGTAAATGTTTTGACACAATGACTATGCAAATGACATGAAATTTATGTGAACCGGCTTGATGAAAGAATTTCAAAATGTATATGAAAACACTACACTGTACCCCATGTTTGCATTAATGTATACAGCTATCATTTAATAAAAAAAAAAACAATTTGAAATATTTTCATCAAACTGGTTAACTTAGCCTTCATGTCATTTTCTTAGTTCTTGTGTTAAGATGTTTATATTCTACTTTTAGAAAGAGTCACTTGTACCCTTGTGAGAGAAACCATAGAGGTGATCCCTTCAATCACCCTCCCTCTACCCATCCACCCCTATTCCCTTCCTTTCCCCCTCCCCATATTCTTAGGCTACAATTAGGTTATAGTTTTTATATGAAAGCTATAAATTAGTTTCATAATAGGGCTGAGTACATTGGATACTTTTTCTTTCATTCTTGAGTTACTTTGCTAAGAAGAATATTGCAACAACCAGAGGTAAATCTAGATGTCTCTAAGGATGGGGCTGAGAACCTGTGGTCCCAAAGAGATGACTTGTGGCTATGAGTCCCTACGGTATCCTGGGTTTTATCCTATCTCACCACAGGCTGAATATTAGACTCAATTCATGCCAATGCCTGTACCCCAATTCAGAGAAATCACATCAGACTTTCTAAGGATTAGGCCTAGAAACAGGTGCTCCTGAAAGTTTTCCTAATGAATTTGATGTTCAGGAAGAGTTGAGCATCATTGTCCTAGACAGATTCTTGGACAAATCCTAGATCTGTCTTCAGCCACAAGAGTCACAGTAGTTGAACTAGCTGTGCATTGCTTCAAAATCACCTGCTTTCTAGGCCGAGTATCACCTTACAGCCTAACAGCACTACAGATTTGCACTGACCATAGAGTGGCCGGATGTAGCCCCCGACCTTTTCCTATAAGCATAAATGTTAATCCCATTTTCCTTTGACCTATGTATGTATGGGTGGATTTTTGCATGCAAACTTCTGTAAATCCTGACTCAAGGACCACCCGGGAAAACAGGCTAAGGCTCAGTTCCAAAGGGTAAACCTAGACGTGGCAGGGTTAACTGAACATTGGAATCCATAAAGAAGGAACACAAATAGGTGCCTGGGGGTTCTGCAAAGTTATACATTAAGACAATCTGACAACTGCTAAGCTGACAATTCTTAGAAATTCTGGATATTAAAAGGCTCGTGTGCATTAAAGCAAGTTACATGTTCTATTTTGGTTGAACAAACAAACATGCTACATGTGTTTATATAGCTCCATTTGTATACTTTTTCACACAGGGAGAGCTGCAAGCAGGAATATTCGCCAGGCTGGCAACACTGGTTATCTTGGCAGGAGGCGGAGGCTTGGAGAATGGCAGGGATATAATTAGTTTTTCCTCTATATAGCCAGAGTGTGTTCCATAATTTGAAAAACATAAAGTAAAGAAAATTGAATAAATTGATACACAAATTTATAAGCAGTCAAAAAATAAGGATTAAAAACTTAGTAAATTAGCAAAGGATCTCAAGAATGGAAGAAAAAGTATCCAATGTACACAGCCCTATTTTGAAACTAATTCATAGCTTTTATAGGAATGTCATAACCTAATTATGGCCTTAGAATATGGGAAGGGGGTGGGACAGGGGAGGGGAAGGGGTGGAAGGGGGGAGGGAGGGTGATTGGTGGGGTCACCTCTATGGTTTATCTTACAAGGGTACAAGTGAATCTTTCTAAAAGCAGAGTATGAATGTCTTAACTCAATAACTAAGAAAATGACATGAAGGTTATGTTAACCAGTTTGATGAGAGTATTTCAAAATGTATATGAAAACAGCACACTGTACCCCATGATTGCATTAATGTACACAGTTATGCTATAAGAAGTAAAAACAAAACTTAGTAATTCAGAGTTTATATTATATTTTACAGTGACATAAATATCAGGAGGAAGTCGTTCATAGGTTCTAGAAACCTGAAATGGATTATTCGATACATATTTCTTATTTCTATGGTATAAGCCTTTGAAATCAAACCTACTGAGTACATTAAACAGCCCTCTCCCCACACATAAGAAAAGAGGTAACACATAAATATTTAAATAAACAACTGAGCTTAAAGAGACTCTTCAGAGGTCAGAACGGAAAAGGAGCTACAAAGAGTTGGTAAGAGAGATGGTATCAAGCAGCCCAGAACGGGGAGGAGCTATGATGTTGGTCCTAGGTGCTTTAGAATCAGATTTTAATGCCCATGAGTGGTACGTTCTATGGGAACTAATAAAAGGTGCAATCAAGGGGGAAAAAATTAAAACAAAATGATAGAAGGGATATGCACGAAGCAAGGGTGAGAAAAGAAATTGGTAAACACGGGCCAAGAAAAAAAAACCTCTAAACAATGAATGCATGGAATAACTATAGTAATGATGAAGGTGGTGATGATGAGTTTGAGGGTATTAAGAAGTGCAGCTAATATTCTAGACGATACTTACAGGACGGAAGGGATGATCAGAGTAGAACATGTCTGAGGTTTTGTATGCTATAAGAGAGTAAAAGCAAACTTTGATTACTTTTAGTCTTAATGTCGAGGATAAACATAAAAATGTTAAGGGTAAACACTAAAAAGGGGAAAATTAAGAATACACAGTTAAAGTAGAAATAAGCCATGACGATGACGTGTCCTCGTAGACTGAGGGAAAGGAGGAACCCAGAAGGCAAAGAAGCAGCACAGTAAACTGAAAGCACAAAGAATTAAAAGAAATACAAATATATCAGTAAAGACAGGCGTCCCTAGACAAAGCAGCATGCTTCAAATTCAGAGAGTCGCAAATTGAATTTTAAAACGAACCCAGTTATAAGATATTTATAAGTGATGCGCCTAAAACATGGGGACACAGACAGGCTGAAAATAAAGGCGTGGAAAAAGATACCCCCAGAAATTGCAAAGGCAAAGAACATTGGTGTGGCTCTATGAATAGCAGATGAAATGGTTTTTAAGAGGAAAATCATTACGAATAAGATGAATCATTACAAAATGTTACCTGAACGTTATCTAAGTGTTCATACAAGAAAGAAAAATTCTACCCCCCAAAATTCCAAAACGAGTTGTCAACAGGGACTATAAACAAAGTTAAAAGCTTGGGAGAATATATTTCCAGACCGAGAACTAGAATCTAGAATCAATGAGTAAAAGACAAAGAGATAATATAAAATGAGACGATATGAATAATCGAGTCCCCCAAACAGAAACCCAACAGTGTGTGTGCATGTGTGCATCAAACCGTGTGTGTGTGTGTGTGTGTGTGTGTCTTAGCCAGCCTTGCTAATAAACAAAGGCATTCAAATTCGAAAGGAAAGGGGGTACTGTTTGACACTCATAGATTTGTAAATAATGCCAAATATTATTGAGAACATAGCAGATGTGAGCCCTTTGCATTGCTGGTGAGAGTAAAAACCTACACCACCCTTTTAAAGAATGATCTAGCAACATTCAGTACACTTGAAGATAGATGTGCCCCACGCAGAGCAATTCTACCCTGGATGTCAGGGCTGAAGTTACTCTCCCAGCCTAGACCATGGAGATATGACCCACTGGGCATAATTATTGCTACAATCTAGGTCATAGGGGGGAAGTAGAAACAGCCTAAATATTTCTCAGTAGAAGAAGAGATAAACTGAGGTGTATGCCGTACAACACTTAATGTAACAGGAATAAGTCCAAAAACATAATGTTGAAGCGGGGGGGGGGGAGCAAGTTGCAATTGATATATACAATAGGATGCCAAATATAGAAAATTTTGAACCACAAATAATAGTAGTTGGTATTGTTAAGGTATCACACATAGGAAGGGAAGCAGGGATCCAGGGGAGAAAGGATACAGAGTAACTTCATAGTTCCAGTTACCTCTGAAAAGCCACAGAGAGGAAGAGAGGAGGAAGGTGACTACTTCAGCAATGCTCTATTCTTTTTTAAAAAAAAAGTTATAAAGTAAATATGCACCAATTTTGAAGCAAAATATATGACTCTTCTACCTAAATGTGTATTTTTTGTATGTATATACTTATGTAGTTATTTACTTCTGTATTTATAAACCATATATCTATAATATTAGAAATCTTTCTTAAAAGTGAAAAATGATCCATTGATTCTCAGAGAGGCATTAAAGGAGGAAGAGAGGGGTAAAAGGGCGAAGAAATTGTCACGCCTTAAGGATGGTCAGAGAGGGGCTCTCCAGCAGCCAGATTTTAGTAATGAAGTCACAGGAAACACAAGGAGAGGGGTAAAATAGGTAACTAGGGTGTAAGCTGTGGGTTCCCTTAAAGGGAGCTGTGACTGAAGGGATGGAAGAGAGTTCAGTGGCGTCAGAAGAAAGGCTGATTTCATATTAGTGCCAGCAGATGAGCAAATACACGGCCACACAAGAGAAAAGCACAGTTAAACTCAAAGGGGGGGGGGGACCCATGTGCTCTGCTGGCGCCTGACAGACACAGTGTAGGGGTACATGGCTCACCCCCTGGGGGATGGACACAACGACAACTTGGACTTTATCTGATAAACGCACACAATGTAACCTAATCATCTGTACCCTCATATCAATCTGGAATTTAAAATGAAGAGGATGAAAGGCTGAAGGGAGGCTACCTGTGGAGAGATGGGCCCTATTGTACATGCACCTCTCAGGTCTGTGATTTGGGCTGCACTCAGTTGTTTTTATCACTGTCTTTTCTCCCACCACACATGCTGGCCAGGGTCTAAAAGCAGTCAAGGTCAACATTTCAGAATTGTCAAGTAGCAGAACCTGCCACACCCCGTAACATTCTTTTTCAATACAAGAGAATATCAACAACAAGCTCAGAGAGGTTAAGTGACCTGGTTAAGGTCACACAGGAGGGACCTGAGGACACCCACTCTGATTCTAGAGCCTATGCTATTTCCTCTACCCCCATGGTCCCCAATCTTTTTGGCATTAAGGACAGGTTTCAAGGATGAAAATTTTTCTATGGGAGGATGGGGGCACAAGAATCTGACAGGAGGCAGAGCTCAGGCTGTGATGTCAGGGATGGGAGTGGCCGTAAATACAGATGATGTTTCA
Organism: Otolemur garnettii; assembly: GCF_000181295.1. NCBI lineage: Eukaryota > Metazoa > Chordata > Mammalia > Primates > Galagidae > Otolemur > Otolemur garnettii. Next base: position 4,622,211 of record NW_003852418.1, on the reverse strand, counting down.
CTTGCCCGCCATGGGCTGCAACTCAACTGCTGTACCGTCTGTGGCCGGGGGGCTGGGGATCACAGAGCCACACTACATGTTTCCTCTCGGGGTTCAAAGACGCCTTTTGCAAGTTTCCTAATTCCTGCAACTGGTCCCAAGCAGTTTAAACAAGGCTGTGTACATGTTTTGTTTGTAGTGTTCCCTGTGGCCAGAGTTAAGCATGATTTAGAAAGAAAGTATCAGATACCGTTAAGGCCCAGGTGCTGAGTCAAGGCTGAGGGCTGGGTGTGCTTAGCAGCTTCCAACGGAAAGAAATGGCTGAGTCTCCAGGGCTTGGTGCAAACTGTTTTCAGCTGATCTCAGGGAGTGCAACACTCCAGCAGGGACAGATGTCATCTTGGTCCCCCAGTGAGGACATCTTGCTTCTCACCTGGCAAGGAGTTTTGAGCACTGAACCCTCACTAGGGAAAAAGTGCTTTGGGGGAGTTGATGCCGGGTTTATGGACCTGCAGAGCAGCTCTCTGGGGCTGAGGAAGGGAAGTGGGAGCCGTGCTGCCCCCTCAGGTCCTCCTCTCTGGTTTTATTCAAAGGTGGAAGCTGTTCTGCTCTGACAGTCAGAGGTGCGTGCGGTTCAGCCAGTCCCACCTTGGTCTTCAGTCTTGTCTAAGGAGATGGGTTCCAGTTTCCACCTGAGCTTTAGTAATTCTAATTGCACCATTAAGAAGCAAACTGGGGCTCAAATTAGAATACTAAAAGTAAGAAATGACCATACAAAAGCAGCAATAAAAAACCTGCATCATTTATCTTGCCAATCAGCTCTAAAACCCAACTGAGAAAAATCTCCTCCTGTTATTGTGTTTTTTCGCTTTCGTCTTGGTGTTTGGTGTCCAGACATTACAGAGAGCCAAAGAAACTCAGACTAGGAGTGGGGCGTGTGGCATCTGGTCACAGCTGCAAGAGCCTGGACCTCAAGTTCTCCACTTTACGACTCGCTGATTTCTCTCTCTCTTTGTCTCTTCCTTGAACTTGATGATTCCAAGGCCTCTTAAAATGCTGGTTTTTACCATCATGAGCACCTACTATGTTGAGGTGATGTAGGGAACCACAGAGAAGCTTGGGGTTTGAACTAACAGCCTGTGGTGCTTAATGAAGCCAGAGCTGAATTGGGTGGTGGAAAGTCTGAAAGTGAACAAGAAAAGTAGCAGGATGGGTGGGTTTGGTGCACGGTGGGTCTTCCAGGTGACAGAAATTACAGTAGCAATAATCCCAGCAACAGACCACATATTAGTTGGGCTCTGTCAGTGGCAAATCGCAAAAATCCAACTCAAACAAGCCCAAGAGGAAAAAAAGCGAGGAATGGGGGTGTTTGCTGGAAGGATAGCTGTGGAGACACAGACTAGGAGACACAGGACAGAACCAGAAATTGGGGGCTGGGCCACCAGATCTCCTGCCTCTGCTTCCTTTGCTGTGCTGTGTTCAAAAAGACCTTTTCCACGTTGTAGTCAAGGCAGCCGCTGGAAGATCCTGCTTCATAGTCGTAAACTCTGCATAAAAAAAGGAAAAGAGAACTTGCCCTTCAACTTCAAAATATCAGGAACAAATTCGGATGGTATCTGAGTCCGGGTGACAGACTGGCCATTGTGGACATGGAGGTGTGGGGGGCACTGTGATTCCCGTCAGGAACACACACAGTAAGGCAGGGGTAGCTCCCAAAGCAAGCAGGGAGCACATCAGGAGAAAGGCAGGGAGATTATAGGGAAACAAAAAAGCATCTAATATTGTGCTTGGGATCTGTGGAACCCATTTTACAGATGAGACAGCTGAGGCTCAGACAGGCCAAATAACCTGCCCATGGTCACATGATCAAAAGTAGCCGCGCCAGACCCTAACCCAGATCCATTTGATCCAGTGTATTGCGCAGAGCTGTTGCTATTCTATTTTCTGCCTTTGAAAGTGATGTATTCACGTATTTTTCAGAATATGGACAACATGTTAAAGAATAGAAATAAAAGTCACTATCATTAAGAAATAATAGTTGTCAAAATTATGGTCTATTTCTCCCAGGCTTTTTTCTGCATCTGTGGCTCTTTTTCTGCATTTGGCATATATCATTTTCTTATTTGTGGTCTTGACCATGAATCACAGTTATACTCAAGACCAGGACTGTGGTAAATGTGCCTGCCCAGATCCCTTTACAGGCTGGACTGTCCCCAGCTGCTGTGAATGTTGGCTGCTAATAGCTCACATCTGCCCCTACCTGAGATGCCCTTCAGAGCCCCACAGGCAAAGACTGACTGCAAGTGAGGTATAAAAGTCCAGCCCCCTCCCTCAAGGTGGTACAATGCTAGGGTTGTCTGCCATCAGACGGGAGCTAAATTTCAGTTGAAAGGCATCTTGGACACCTTCTCCTCTGATTTTTGTGTTGTTTTTGTTGTTAAATCATAGCTGTGTACATTATGCAGTCATGGGGTACAGTGTGCTGGTTCTATATACAATCTGAAATAGTTTCATCAAACTGGTTAACATAGCCTTCATGTCATTTTCTTAGTTATTGTGTTAAGACATTTATATTCTACATTTACAAAGATTCACATGTACCCTTGTAAGATGCACCGTAGGTGTGGTCCCACCAATCACCCTCCCTCCACCCACCCCCCTCACACCCCTCCCCGCTCCCCTCCCTTTCCCCATATTCTTGGGCTATAATTGGGTTATAGCTTTCATAGTAAGGCTGAGTACATTGGATACTTTTTCCTCCATTCTTGAGATACTTTGCTAAGAAGAATATTTTCCAGCTCCATCCACGTAAACATGAAGGAGGTAAAGTCTCCATCTTTCTTTAAGGCTGCGTAATATTCCATGGTGTACATATACCACAATTTATTGATCCATTCATGGGTCGATGGGCACTTGGGCTTCTTCCATGACCTAGAAATTATGAAGTGGGCTGCAAGAAACATTCTGGTACAAATATCTTTGTTGTAGTGTGATTTTTGGTCTTCTGATATATACCTAGTCAAGAAATTGTAGGATCAAATGGCACGTCTATTTTCTCTGATCTGTTTTTAATTCTCCTTGGAGGTTTCCTTCAACTTACCACTCATACAAGAACTCTCATCTCAGGCTTTGCTTATAGGAAACCAGCTGGGCAGTGACCCACAAGTCCAGCTGGGCAGTGACCCACAAGTGTTCCTGCCCTGGGGCATGGATTCTAATTAGCCGCCCACTGAAGATCGGGGTGGATCACTCAACTGGGGGCCGCTCTGACCAACCACCAGTGTTCACACCTCAAAATAGGTCTGTTTCTTCCCCTTATCTTCATGTCTGTAATGACTCTCATGAAGCGTTAAAAGCTGTGTTTCCTGTTTCCGATGCCAATTACTTTACACGGTTTTTTAGTCATGTATTTATAGAATCATTAAGGCTCTGAAGAAAAACATGCATTATTCAGTTAAATTTTACTGCATTTTACGGGAGAAAAGTACACACTGTAGTAGAAGTCTTAATTTAAAAATTCATGAAGATTTCTAACTTATTGATTATCACATTTCCTTCCATTCTAAGACATACAATTTAACGTTTTTTAAAGTCTTAGAATCGATGAATACATTGAGTGGATGTTTTTACTCCCGTCCCACTCCCCTAAAAACCTATTAAACCGTCTTTTATTCATCCACATGAATTCTACATGCACCTCTTTGGATTTCAAGACACTCCCTCATGAATACAATTTAGCATAAGATGAAGCCAGACCTACACATTAATTTAGGGGGGGAATGACATCTTTATGGGCGTCCTTCCCCAGTAAAATGGTACGCTCCCTCCTTCATTCATTTTTTTCCACATTTATTTTTCCCAGTTGATCACTGTTGCTGTCATTTTCTCCACGCGCATCCTGCACAATTCTTTTTATTAGTATTTTGTATTTGCATTGCTAATGTGGATTGCCGTTGTTCTCCGTATTTTCTAACTGGCATTGTTTGTCTGTATAAAAGCTATTTTTAATATTTCTATTTTTCCCCAAGTAGCGATCATTTCTTTTTATAGTTCAGTTTTATTCTGTTGTATCCATAGAACACAGTTGAACCGCTCACCCACGGAAGGACATTTGGGCTGTTTCCGATTTGGGGCGATTACAAATAAAGCTGCGATGAGCGTGTACGAATTTTTTGTGTAGACACTTCCTTTCTCTGTGAAAAGTACCAGGAGTGGTTTAAGATCATGTGACAAGTACGTGTTTAATTTGATGAGAAATTGACAAATTATTTTCTTTTTTTTTTTTTTTTTTTTTTGAGACGGAGCCTCAAGCTGTCCCCCTGGGCAGAGTGCCATGGCATCACGCTCACAGCAACCTCCAACTCCTGGGCTCAAGCGAGTCTCCTGCCTCAGGCTCCCAAGTAGCTGGGACCACAGGCGCCCGCCACAACGCCCGGCCATTTTTTGGTTGCATCCATCATTGTTGTTTGGCGGGTCCGGGCTGGGGATTCGAACCCACCACCTTAGGTGTACGTGGCTGGCGCCTTAGCCGCTTGAGCCATAGGCGCCAAGCCGACAAATTATTTTCCAGGCTGGCTCTACCATTTTATGTTCCTGCCAGAAACAGGAGATCTAGTTTCTCCACATCCTAACCGACCTTGAGTGTTGCCTCTTTAATTTTGGATGTTCTAATAGATGTACCGTGAGGTCTCATGGTGGTTTTGATTTGCATATCGCTAATAGCTAATCATATTGAACGTCTTTTCCTGTGCTCATTCGCCATCCACGTATCTTGTTTGGTGCAATGTCTGCTGATGTATTGTGCCCATTTTCTAACCGGTTGTTGGTTTGTGTTTATATTTCTTAAACGTTTGATTACAAATCTACCTCATCAATATCATTGTTTTAGTTCATTATTTGGGGTAAGCTGTGTACACAATTGTATCACTAGCAAATAGCAATAATGTCTCTTTTTTTTCCCATGGATACACGTTTTATTTCTGATCCATGTCTTATCACATTGACCAGAACATCTATAAAAAATTTAAATAGAGCTAAAAGAAATTATTGGCCATGACCCTGTTATTTCAACCACTACCCATGAAATTGAGTGCTTCCTATCGTTATTTTTCAACATAGTATTCAAAATGTATCTATCCTAAGAAATGGAAGAATTCCCGTCAATGAGAGGGTTGCACATTATCAAATGCAACTTCAGGCATTCGCTAAATCAGATTCAGGACAATGTCATAGAAATGGGAACAAATCAGACCTGGAGTTGAAAGTCAGCCCTGTGCTTCCTTTGGTCTTTATCAACTTACCAAGCCTCACTCAGCTTTTGGGGGTTTTTTTGCTCTAAGATGATAAAAAATAACTTGTGAGGTTCTGGGGTTACTAATTAACCACGATTTTATGAAGTATCTAAATACACTGATGATCACATGATAGATGATCAATCAGCCAGTATTTCCAAAATAAACTCTCCTGTGCTGTGGCATATCATTCTTTCAGCATAGGAATGGATCTAACTTGCCAGCATCTTGTTTAGAATTATCACACCTAGATTCATCATTGGGCTTTACTAAAGCATCATTGCATTTTCTCTGTGTTTGACTAGAAGATAACTGTACCTTAAAAGTTGGAAGGGCTACATTTAAACTGTTCTCAATGACCTAGACATGTAGAAAATTGCACAAAGGAAGGCAAATGGATTCGTTCATAAATCCATTTGAACCCAAAGTACTTGGTAACATATTTCCAATTTCTTCTCAATGTAAGTGGCTGTCACATGCTAAGCATTTCATGGGCCTCTTTCGATTGTCACCAAACACCACGAAAGTGAAATCAATCACTCTCCCCATTTTATGGATGAGGGAAATAAGGCTGGAAAAGGTTAGTGACCTGCTCAAGATCACATGAACAAGGTAAGCCTGAATCTTAAAAATAAATCTTTTTACTCATAAGCAACAGAGCCTCAGTGAAGATAATCTCAATTGACCTAATTACTTATTCGTTTCTGCTCATTCATATTTGCTCCTCCAATAATGTACTTCTTTCAAAATTTCAAATGTATCAGAATTAAGTTGTCCACAATATTTTCTTCAACTGTACAATCTCCCCCACTATCCGCTTGATTCCTTTTAGTTCTGTCCTTATTTGACGCATTCATGCTAGCTTTCTCTTTTTTTGATTTGTAATTGACAGGAGTCCATTTATTCTGTTGCCATTTTCAAAATGCAGCTCTTGGGTTTCCGCGTTAATTTACTTTTTCCTCTTTTCTAATTAATTACTGATTTTATCTTTACTATTTCCTCCCTTCTGATTTGCTTGAATTAGTTTTGAACTTCTTTATTTCAATACTTCATTTACATTCTCTCTTGTTTAAATTGAAAGTATAAACACTTATAACTTTCCTTTGAATATAGCTTTGTCTATGTCTGTAAGTTTTAAAATTCAGAGTTCTCATTTTCCTAATGTTCAAATAATGTCTCGATGTAATTTTGATGATTTATTGGATTAAAAGATATGGAGGTTTTATTTCAAGGGTTTAGAATTTTTCATTGACACTTTATAAAATTATCCTCATTTTAATTGTATTTAATTGTTAGAGAATTCAGCCAGAACCATTTCTCATATTCTCTCAGTTTTCTTTGTAATCTAGAATAGGTTTATCATGGTAAATGTTTCATGAACAGCAGAGATCACTTCTTTGCTCCAGAATACAAAACTTAATCCAAATCCATTAAGCCAAAGTCAATATTATAATATTGATCGTCTATATCAGCGGTTCTCAACCTGTGGGTGGCGACCCCTTTGGACTGTATGAAAGGTTCACAGCATTGGGAAGGTTGAGAACCACTGATCTATATTCTTTAATGTTTGTACCAAAGACTACATAATTTCTTGGTTTGGATATGGTTTTTAGTTTGGGTTTTTTGGTTTGTTTGCTGTCTTAACATCTGAAGGATATCACATATGCTCATCAGTAGTGCTGAGAAACAGGACTACCCACCTCTCTCTGAATATCGGGGGGTGTGAGTTTGTTCAGAGACTCTGAGATGATCTTTAGGACATTTTATGCCACCTTGGTTGAGAATCACTGGGATAAATGGCAATGAAGGTCATAGCATCATCTACATTTTACCTTTATCAACATAAACGGACTCCCTCTAATTAGTTACATTTACCTCGTACTACACCTTTTTACTGCTTTCAATATTCTCACTCCTAGTCTCAGTTTTATTTTTAACATTTTTTTCCTCCCTCTTTTAGGCAAAGCTTTGACAAATAGCTATAATTGGCTTTGGTACGCTGTTAAACCAGATCCGAGACAGACTGTCTTTTAATGGGGGAATTTAATCTATTTCCACTTATTGTCATCACTCATGTTTGGCCTTCACCTATTTAACTGATACATTGACTGAAGCAGCTTTTTGTCACAGAATGTTTCCTGTAAGTTTTGTGGGCCACTCTGTTGCTTGTTTACCCTCACGCCCACATCTGGCTGTTTCACGGGCTTCTCTGGCTGATGCCTAGAGCTGCATTTCTGTCATCAGCTGGCGTCAGGCTGGATTTGACCCGCAGAGACACTGGCAGAAGATTGAGTGGGGACAGCAGGGAAAAGTCAGGGCACTTCTTTCTCCCCTCACCATGGCTACATCCCTTCTGCTCCAACTCTACTTGACCAGCCCTCTCTCAGTTCTAATTTGAAACTGCCCTTTATAAAATTAATGAAGAATTCAAGGTGGGAACTCTAGTAGGGGCCTGAACTCTGCAAAGGTATACGCATAGCTAAAAAAAAAATTAAAATAACCAACCATTCTTCCCTGGCTTGCTTTCCTAGACTTGTTTGCTTCTCAGGAGTCACATAGCTGATGGCTATAAAGATTTTTAGCTTTCCTCATTGCTCTGACAGATAACATCACCCTGGCCATCTCTGAGATGCCTTCCAAGCCCTGCATTCTGGTGGACCAACCGACTCAACCAGACCAGAGGTGCATGGCCCATAGCAAGGAACTGATTCAACTTGTCTTGTGACCCTCCTCCCGGGAACTGACTCAGCACAAGAAGACAATTTCTACACTCCTATGATTTCATCCCAAACCCACCCAATCAGCAATACTGATTTCCTAGCCCCCTGCCTGCCAAACCATCCTTAAAAACCTATTCTCTAAATTCTCAAGAAGATGGATTTGAGAAATTTATCTCAGCTCCTCACTTGCAACCCCTGCTGTCTCCGGGTTTTGGCTCTTCTGTGCGGTGAGCGATACAACCCAGTGGGGCAGTGACAGTTCCCACTCAGTGACCCTATCCCTGGGCTCAGTGCCACCACCTACCTCCTTTGTCCCTATAGCCAAGGAATTCCATCCTCTGTCTTCCATACATCCTCTCATCTTTCAATTGTCCTCTTCCCCTGGGCTGTTCTTCTGCATCTGGGGAGACCCTCTTACCTTCACCTTCTCTAACACCAATTCCATCGGCTGCAGTGTTATTTCCTTACTGCTTCTAATCTTACCATTTCATCTGTTGCTTCCTCTTTCACAAGAGTTCAAATTTATTTAGAGCACAAAGAAGATACATTCCAGTAAATGTTTTTATTAACTATTCAATATTTTTGTAAGGTTTTTCCCTCTGAATATAATATTCCCCTTTTTATGTCCCAGAAAATCTTCAAATGTACCATGTTTTGTTCTAAAGGAGAGCTCTGATCAGTCATGTTGCCAGTAAATAGCCTGGATGGACCTTCCCCAGTCCTTGTTACTTACCATATGATTACAATTGCCATCTGCATTTAGACCTTAAGCTAAGGGCTGATAATATATACATAGAGCCAAATTCTTAGTGGTACAGTCCTTTGTCTCATGCCCATGCTAGCCCAGAACTTGCTCTCTGATTTCACTGTCTGGCCTTCTGAGCATGTGGAAGGGGATTTATTCTGGATGACTCTGTGCAGCTTTCTGCTCTTTGTGAAAAGCAGTGCACAGACAGTTACATTTGCTGCCCTGCAACCATCTCACAGATTACTTCCTTTCTTCTGTCTGGTATTGCTTCAATCTGAAGACACACCTCAAAATTCATATGTTGAAATTTAATCAACAGCATGATGGTATTGAAAGATGAGGCCGGCTCAGTGCCTGTGGCTCAAGTGGCTAAGGCATCAGCCACATACACCTAAGGTAGTGGGTTCGAATCCAGCCCAGGCCTGCCAAACAATGACAGCTGCAACCAAAAAATAGCCAGGCATTGTAGTGGGTGCCTGTGGCCCCAGCTACTTCGGAGGCTGAGGCAGGAGACTCGCTTGAGCCCAGGAGTTGGAGGTTGCTGTGAGTTGTGATGCCATGGCACTCTACCCAGGGCAACAGCTTGAGGCTCTGTCTCAAAAGAAAAAAAAAAAGAAAGAAAGATGAGGCCTTTAAGAGGCAATTGGGTCATGAGACAGAGTCTTCATGGATGGGATGAACCTTCTCAGAGGGGTGGAGAGAGTGAGTCTGTTCTCTTTCATTCTTCTGCTTTGTGGGGAAGACACGACAACAAAGTACCATCTTGGAATCAGAGAGAGCAGCCTGGCGAGACACCAGATGCTCCAGCCTTGATCTGGCTTCCAGAATGGTGAACAAAATAAATTTATGTCGTTTATAAATGCCCCAGTCTGTGGCATTCTGTTACAGCAGCACAAATGGACTAAAGTATACGGAGACCCACATCCTTTTCTCTTCTGCCATGATCCCTTTCTTCTTTTTAATGTCTACAAAATGCCACCCCCAGTGGGTAAACAGAGGTAATAACAGGGAGTTGGGGGGGCTAAGTGGCCTCAGAAATATCACCATGTCATAACTGGGCTTCCTTACTTTTGTTCAGCAGAGACGCTTTTAATGGAAGAAGTAAATGGAAGCAACATCTGAAAAATCTTCTGTCATGTGTCACCTGCTCTTTTGCCCGAGAATGTCATCTGGCTTTGTTGAGTAAAAAGTGTTTTCATGAGAATTGTCATGGGAAGGTGGTAAAGGGGAAAGGTGAACTGAGTGCCACAGATGGACTCTGGAAGCCCCATCCAGGTTGTTTGAACAAGTGCTCCTTTCTCCCTTTCTAGGCTTCCTTCCCACCCCCATCCACAGCACTCCTATCCAAAGGGGATGCCGGTACTGACCTGCCCCAGGTTTGGAGGCCTCAGGCCGTCCATTCCCCACTCACAATCTTCCTGCCTGGCCCTTTATTCACTTAAGAGCTTGGGAGGAGGGCTGCCCAAACCCACCTACCATATTGGTTCCTGCTAGTCCCACTACATATCATACTCAGTTTCTCATACTCAAGGAGATTATTATGGAATTTCCTGCTGATTCAGCTTTCTGTGCTATTGACCAAAAATGAATAAATAATAAATAAACATATCAAAATAATATTCCTATTTCAACTCGTTAATTTGTCAGAAATCAAGAGTTCACACACCAATAGGCATAGAGCACATATTTTGAAATTTGTTATGACCTAAGGAATAGCACTCTACCTTTCTACTCCCCGCCACCACCAACCAACTTCCTAAATTTCTGTGTGTACTTTACTGTAACCCTCTTTGAATTATGGCTTATTTTTTTGTGCTTAGTTGTGTCTATGTCCATCTCCCAATTGGACTTTATGGCCACCAAGGACAAGATGGCATCTTACTTCTCTCTGTGCCCACAGTGTGGAGTACTATGGCTAGGACAAACTGACTGGGTGGATCCTTGAAAGGCAGGGCTAGCAGGTGTGTCTCTAACCTGAAGCTGCAGGTGTCCCTGAATAATGGGGGGGTGGGGCAGGGATTACAAAATAATAATTGGGTGAGGCAGGACAAGGGGTGGGATAGGAGGGTCTGATGCAGTTTCCAAGTCAAGAATGAGGGTCTTATGGCAGATACATATAAAGTAGGATATCTGGAAACTAAGAAGTAAAAGGGGCAGAAACCAGAGGACAGGACTAGCATCTGTATCTAGCATGAACTGTGGACAGACAAACTAGGTCTGAAAGTCAGAGCCAGCATGGATGCAAATAGGCCCTTGGTGAATGTGTATTAAATTGGCACAACCAAAATGAATTATGAAAAAGAATTTAACCTTCAGTCCTCTGCTAGAAATCTCAAAAAAAAAAAAAAGTTACATAAAAGTTATCCTGTATCTAATAACTGAAGAAAAAGAGGCTTGGCGTATAGGATTTGCAATGGCACAAAGATCTCACTTGAAGATCCATCCCTCGGTCTGTCTGTGATCTCGGGCCACTCACCTTTCTGAGCTCAGTTTCCAGCTGTAAAATAGGGATAACAATGCCTTTGTCCCAGGGCTTTTTCGAGGACTGAATCACATATAAATTACCTCACACAACAGAACCATACAAGAATTGTTCGTTTTCAACCCCCCTTCATCAGGAGGACTGGGGAGTCTAATGAGGGTGAAGCAGGTTGCTTACTTAACAATTTGGAACAAAGCAGCCCTGGTGAGCAGACGTGCATTCTTGATTTCATTACGTGCCAGAAGATGAAAATGAACAGTCCTGCAGATTGCACCCCATCCCTCGCAGCTACCTCTCTGCTGAGGGATTTACGTTCTGTGTGATTAAGCCTGAAATGGACAGGAAGCTTTATTGTGCTAGGCTGGCAGGCGTGGAGGAGCAAATTGATAAAGATGCTGGGTCAGTGGCAAGCTGGGTGGCTCCTAATTTATAGGTATATGTCAAGTTCCATTACTCAGCCCCTTCCTTTCTGTTCCTATCTCCCCAACCCCCCACTAGGCCCCTCTCTGCCCTCCTTGCCAAATGGTGACTTATTTATGGGTGGGAAGAGGATTTACTGATAAAGATGAGACATCAGCCAAACCCACAGCAAGTAAATTTCCAGAGAAGCAACATCTGGTAATTTGATTCAATACAGCAAACAGGTGCTGGGATGGTAGTGATGTGCGAGGGATACGGGTTAGATGCTGCCTCAGGGCAGTCGGTGGGCACTTACCCTCTCTGTCTCCTCTACAAAAAAAAAAAAAAAAAAAAAACAGGATCATTGTAGTTTCTGTCTCATAGCCAGTAAATGCTCCATAAAAAGCAGCAATTATTATCATCATTGTCCACCCAGGTTCCCAGATTCCAAATCTTGGCATCCTCCTTAAGAAACCCTTCCCCACAGTAGGCTACTGATGCCAGATTTCCAGGGGACAGCCCACCTGCTGCACTCAGGGCCACTTGCTAGCTCATCTCTCCTCTGAGGAGGAGGACATGGTAGAGAAGGAGAAAGAGGCTAACATTCCCTGAGAAACTCTTTGCATCAGACAAGATGGGAGTTCTTTTAGAAAGTTCTATTTAGCAGCCTCCTGGTCAGGCTCCTTGCCTTTGGTCTCACTCTTTCCTTCAACTGGACACATCAGCCAAGATATATATCTCACACACAATTCTGATCCAACTGGGATCTGAACTAAAATCTTTGAGAGCTTTTTATGGGCTGCCACATGAAGGTCATTGTCCTCAGTCTCAAAGCCAAGCTCTTCATGACTGGACCCCAGGAGAACATCTCACACTCTTCCCTCCATCCACTCCCCTGGCCTCTGGAGGGACTGCTTACGTTCCAAGGCAGTGATTTTCAACTGATGTGCCATGAGCAGATCTTAGACACGCCACAAAACTTTTTAAAGATCATTAATTAAATTATTTTCAAAAGAAGTTCAAAACATAGTAAATATACTCTTTTTTATACCCTTTTTTATCAGCATAATTTAAGTGTGCCATGGAAGTTTAACTACATGTACAAGTGTGGCATGAGATTTTTTTTAAAAGGTTGAAAAACACTGTTTTGGGGAGTCAACTTTTACATCCCCCCTCATACGAGTTTTTATTGAAATTGCCTTGAATTTACTCATTAATTCGGGAAGGACCAACACCTTTAAGCTTTCGATCACTTCTCCCCGGGTCCATAATAGGTCTCTCCATTGATTCCAGACATTCTTGTAAGAGGAAAAAGAGCCTCAGCCATCCTCCTCCCACAAGCGGTAAAAGTTACTTAATGATCTAACTAGTTTTCAGACGATCTCCTGGTTCTAACCTTCATTCGCAATCCTGGGCTGAAGATAAAACAACAGAAGACCATATACAGATTAGAAATGTGGTAAAGCTAGAGATTAGAGGGCTGGATGAAACACAGCAACTTTGAGGTGGGTATCAGGACACTGTGACGTTCTCCCAAAGGAAGGCAGGCTTTGAGAACAATCTCCCTTGTCTTCCAGTGAATCTTGGTAATAAAGGACAACTTGAACCCACAGAAATGTTTGCCTCTTGCTCCTGATTCTGGGGCTCCAGTTACATTCCCTGTGGCTTTCAGTAAAGTATGATATTTGCCTTCATGTAATCTGGCATATTTATAGTTAATTGCCCACAGTTTTAATGTTTTCTTTTTTGTCATTGTTGCTGATATGAATGAGGTCCTTATTGTTATGTGTATAAGGCATCTTCTAATTATGTATTTCTAATCAACATTAATGCTATCTTTTTCTTCACGTTCAACTTACATTCTGTTACCTTACTAAATTCTCTTTTTAGCATCATCTACTCGTAGCTAAGTCTCTTGAGTTTTCTAAATGACAGCTATGTCATCTATAAGTCATGACATTTTTAGTTTAAACAACTATAGTAAATTTATCAGAAGGGTATTATGTTCATTTATTTACTCTGTAGGGATTAAAGTTTACAATCCTTTCCTTGTTTGTTTACTTCAACTAGTTTATATATTAACTCAATAGATCTTCATGTTATAAAAATAAATACATACACATACCTAGCTAAGGATTACTTTTTAAGACATGTTTTTCAAAATGGTCTGAAAATTTAGACAATATAAAATAACTTTTTTCCACTCAATACTGAGAGGCACAGATGTCAATACATGCACATAACTGCAGTCTATTTTTTTCCTTTTTTCCTTTATTTTTTAAAATAACCAGGAAATTTATGCACAGTTCTATGAATTGGTGTACAGTTCTATGGGTTTCAGCACATATAATGAGTCATATCACCACCACCAGAAGAAAAATACAGGACAATTCCCAACAAGTCCTATATGCTACCCCTTTTTAAGTGACTCTCTCTTCCCATCCCCAACCCCTGATCTGATCTGTTCTCCATCACTATAATTTTACCTTCTCCAAGAGGTCATATTAATGGAATCATACAAACCATTGCATTTTGGACCTTCCTTTCTAATATTCCTTATCTCCTTTTCTGTTTTTCTTGTCTTATTGCTTTGGCTAGGACACCATTGGATTCCATCATTTTATTTGTGCTTCACCCACTAGACTCTCAGATTCTAATGAGGGAGGTTGGGGTCTCCTTGGCACCCAGACCATCTGTCAGCCAAGGCAGGTGCTCAGTGTGTGCTTGTGGAAGACATAAACACATGACTGTCTATAGATGGGCTTCCTTTAGGCCACCATGCAAGCTTCCCTCAAACCAAAACCCTTTCCAAGAAAGGGGCACATTCTGGTGCCTAACTGATGAATGGGCTTGGGAAGAAGTCCACAGTTCATCAAGCACAAAGAAAAAAAATCCTGCCTGTTACATGCTCACTGTGCCACACAGAACTGTCAGCCTCTAATTAGAATTAATTAGCTAATGTGCTTTTCAAATTTGGACCACCTGTGTTCTCAAGTGGTGTTAATTATCATGGAAACCTGTTTCAATCCAAAGACTCATATCACTGAGCCCCTCCTTCCCATGCAGGAGGGCTCCAGGAGACAACCCATGTGATGCTGGCTGGCAGTCAACAGGACCCTCTTGCACCAAGATCTTATGAAGAGGAGAGCTCACTCCTCTCTGAGAAGCTTTGTTCTTTCTTTTTCTTTCTTTCTTTGTCTTTCATTTATCTTTCTTTCTTTCTTTTTTTTTTTTTTGAGACAGATTCTCACTCTGTTGCCCCAAGCTAGAATGCCATGGGGTCTGCCTAGCTCACAACAACCTCAAACTCCTGGGTTCAAGTGATCCTCCTGCCTCAGCCTCTCAAGTAGCTGGGACGCCAGGTGCCTGCCACAACACCCAGCTAATTCTTTCTATTTTTATTTTTGTAATTTTTTTTATTATTAAATGATAGTTGTATACACTAATGCAAACATAGGGTACACTGTAGTGTTTTCATATATAATTTGAAATATTTTCATCAAACTGGTTGACATAGACTTTGTGTCATTTACTTAGTTATTGTGTTAAAACATTTATACTCTAGTTCTAGAAAAGTTCACTTGTACCCTTGTTAGACAGACCATATAGGTGATCTTTCCAGTCACCTTTCCACCACCCAGCTGCCCTTCTCCACTCCCCTACCCCACCCCTCCCCATATTCTTAGGCTAGAATTAGGTTGTAGCTTTCATTTGAGATCTATAAATTAGTTTCATAATAGGGCTGTGTACATTGGATACTTTTTCTTCCATTCTTGTGATACTTTGCTAAGAAGAACATTTTCCAGTTCCATCCATGTAAACATGAAGGAGGTAAAGTCTCCATCTTTCTTTAGGACTGCATAGTATTCCATGGTGTACATATACCACAGTTTATTGATCCATTCGTGGATTGATGGGCACTTGGGCTTCTTCCATGACCTGGCATTTATGAGTTGGGCTGCAATAAACATTCTGATACAAATACCTTTATTGTAATGTGGTTTTTGATCTTCTGGGTATTTACCTAATAAAGGAATTGTAGGATTGAATGGCAGGTCAATTTTTAGTTCTCTAAGTGTTCTCCAAACGTCTTTCCAAAAGGAATGTATTAGTTTGCATTCCCACCAGCAATGTATAAGTGTTCCCTTTTCTCCACATCCACATCAGCAACTCTGGTTTTGGGATTTTGTGATATGGGCTAATCTTACTGGAGTTAGGTGATATCTCAAGGTAGTTTTGGTTTGCATTTCTCTAATGATTAACGATGGTGAGCATTTTTTCATATATCTTTAGGCCATACACCTGTCTTCTTTGGTGAAATTTCTCTTCAAGTGCTTTGCCCACCCTGCGATGGGATCACTTGGTTTTGTTTGTTTGTTTGTTTGTTTTTATCAATGCGTTTGAGTTCTCTATGGATTCTGGTTATTAAACCTTTGTCAGAGACATAGCCTGCGAATATTTTCTCCCACTCTGAGGGCTGTCTGCATGCTTTACTTACTGTGTTCTTGGCTGTGCAGAAGCTCTTTAGTTTGATCAGGTCCTGATAGTGTATTTTTGATGTTGCTTCAATTGCCCACAGGGTCCATCTCATAAAAAATTGGCCCAGGCCGATTTCTTCAAGTGTTTTCCCTGCACTTTTTTCTAGTATTTTTATGGTTTCATGTCTTAAGTTTAAGTCCTTAATCCAGTGAGTATCTATCTTAGTTAATGATGAAACGTGTGGATCCAGTTTCAGTCTTCTACAGGTCACCAGCCAGTTTGTCCAGCACCATTTGTTAAATAGGGAATCTTTTCCCCACTCAGTGTTTTTAATTGGTTTGTCAAAGATGAGGTAACAGTAGGTAGCTGGATTCATCTGTTGGCTTTCTATTCTGTTCCATACATCTACGTCTCTCTTTTTGTGCCAATACCATGTAGTTTTGATCACTATCGATTTATAGTATAGTCTGGGTCTATACTGGTAGCGTGATTCCTCCTGCTTTGTTTTTATTCCTGAGTAATGTCTTGGCTATTCGAGGTTGTAATTCTTTCTATTTTTAGTAGAGATGGAGTCTCACTCTTGCTCAGGATGGTCTTGAACTCCAGAACTCAAGGGAAGGTCCTCCTCAGTCTCCCAGAGTGTTGAGATTACAGGCATGAACCACTGCACCACTCAGCCTCTGGGTAGCTTTATTAGTGCTTCCTTTCCAAGAGGATTTTTGTGAAAAATTCATAATACTCTGGAAATCCCAGGAGTTCCAAGTTCAACAGGCAAATGAAAATCAAATTGGGAGAGGCTGGGTCTAGAACCAGATGCCCCCATTCAGGGGACTGCGGGAAGGGCACCCCAAACCACTTAAGGGGTCTATATGAGAGGTCTCAGTCCAGCACACATCTCCCCTCCTAGAATGTGTGGGATGACTGCTTCTTGTACTTGCCAAAAAATGAATATAACAAGGTGGTGCCTGTGGCTCAAGGAGTAGGGTGCCAGCCCCATACACCGGGCATGGTGGGTTCAAGCCCAGCACTGGCCAAAAACTGAAAGAAAAAAAAAAAAGAATGTAACACCCTCCTTGTCTTGAAAGCAGTTTGTTATATTTCACAGAGAAAGCTACGTTATAAGAGCATGTGTACTGGGGTTCCTGCTTGTCTGGCTGCCGGTGCTGGCCTCCCGTAACACATAGGTGTTTCTCCCTTTGTTTGATAGCCCCTGATAGATCTAGACCCATCTACCTGCCCAGGTCACAGTCAGTGCCAGGTCAGATGCTGGGTAGGCAGACGCAGGTCTACTTTCCACAGCTGAGACGAGTCCCACTTTATCACTCCTCCCTCTTGCTCAATGGCTGTTCAGGGCCAGGAAAGCAGTTGGTCTCCTAAAAGATATGACAGGAGTAGGTGGGGCCTGGTCTATGGTCACAGTGTCAGAATCAAGGACTGACTTCTGCACATTCCTCAGCACCAAGGGAAAAATTATAAGGCACTAAAGTGATAAATTCACTTTTTAAATAATTTTTAAAACCTAGATCCTTTATTGGCCAGTCTTAGATAAAACTGAGCTAAGTCCAGAAAAAAAAAAGGGGGGGGGGAGCTCTATTTTTCTTTTGTCCCACAGCAAACCTATTTCCTTCCTTGGGCTGGATCCTTCTTAATCTGAACTGGTTCAAATTAGAGCTAAAACCACAGGTCGGGACCCAGGAGAAGACTACAGCATACATATTAATACACATTGGAATCCCCTGGATATGCTGTCAAACTGCAGATCCTGTCTGGGTAGGTCTGAGATGGGGTCAAAGGTTCTGTTTCTAAGAAGCTCTCAGGTAATGATGATGCTATAGGGCACATTTTTAGTAATAAGGTATATTAGTTTCCTATTGTCCCTGGTATAAGTTACCTCAAATTTAGGGGCTTAAAACCAAACAAATTTATTCTCCTGCAGTTATGAAAGTCAGAAGTCTGAAAATGTTACTTACAAGGCTAAGATAAAGGTGTCACTAGGCGCTGTCCCTTCTAGAGGCTCCAGGGGAGAATCCCATCCTTGCCTTCTCTGGCTTCCAAGGATTTCCCCCATTTCTTGGCTATGGCTCCTTCTAGCAGCAACAGCCCTCCAACCTCTGCTCCCAGCACCACAGCCCCTTGTCTAAATCTCATCCTCTTTCTTGTCTCCTTCTTACAAAGACCCTTGTGATTACATTGGCCCCACATGGATAATCCAGGGCAACCTTCCCATCTCAATAACCTTAATTTAAGCACATCTGCAAAGTCCTTTTTACTATGCAAGGTGACATATTCAGACATTCTGGGAATTAATTCACAAACTTTGTCTCTTTTTTTTGCAGGGGGGGACTGTTATTCAGTCTATGACACAAGGGATTAAGGATCCTGAAGAATATGGTAAAGGAAACAGGTGGTGATCCAGTAGATGGATGGTAAGCACTTGAAGCTGGGCTGGGATTCCCCAATGAGGAGAGGATGCAAATAGACCATGTTTGACATTCCCATCATTTGGGCACATGGTGCACAGGCACTATAGCTGCCAGGGAGTCTGAGAGCAGGCACTGGATTCTGGGATAAGATTAAGATGGGTCTTCAGGGACTGCAAAGGGGACACAGGCAGGGGCCTAGCGGCTGACCAACGCTAGAAGAGATGGAAAGCTTAACTTGTCATGTGGCTATTCCAAGTCTCGTTTAACTAAGGACACAGAATCTAAAGCAATCTTGGCTTCTCTCCCTCACTAGCTCAACTCCCAGTAGGACCTGCCTCTCTGGCCCTAATTAGGACCAGCAAGGAGGAACTGGCTGGCAAAGCGTAAGTGACAGGAGACTTGAGGGAAAGTGACCACATCAGTTCAGAGTTCCTAATGGCCAAGAGAGAGTTGGACACATCCTGAAACTGAAAGCAGCTTTCAGAAAGTCCCAATTAAGACTGGCATAAGGATCTGGCACAGGGCAGCTCTCAGAGTCCCAGTTCTGATCCCAGGGAGAGAGGTAAAGCCTGCACATAGGGGTCTGTCCAGGGCCTTGATTTTGTTGAGGTTAAACAAAGATAAAAACTGGGCCTATAGCCAAGGAGTGGTGGGCATGAGGGTAACACTGACTGGTAGAAATGGAGAGGGAATCCTCAGGAGTGGTGGGTATGAGGGTGACACTGACTGGTAGAAATGGAGAGGGAATCCCCAAACCACTAGGGCTGAAACATTGTTCTAAGTACAATAGGCTTTTCTAGCTCAGTATAAAAGACCAGAAAGGTCAAGCAAGGGATAAAGCCAGTGCTTGGGTCTTCTGCTGTACATTCCCCATCACCTACTGCTGCCCCCTACTCAGCTACACATCCCAGGAAGGACCTCTGTGGGCTCCATCACCAACTCTCTTGCTCTCTGTTTTAGGAGAGGCTTAGCCAAAGAGAAACACAGGCAGGAGGAGATAGAAGGGTGGAAGTAGAGGAAAGACAAAACATTGGTTCATTTTCCAGCTCCATCCCTATTGGACCAGAGCGGACCATGGCTCCTCTCCTAAAGTCACAGCTCTCTTCTGGATGCTGGTCACTGTATCCATCAGGGTAGGGATGGAACCAGCTAGAGAACTCTCTCTCCTAACCCCAGAGCCAGTTCCTGTCACCTCCAACAGCTACTATGGACCTCCCTGAACCTGGGAGCTCCCCAGATATTGACCAGAGACCATTGCTCCTGACTGTAGACACTTCCCAAGTCCATGCATATTGGCTAGACAGACCACAGCAACAAGAGCCAACAGTGGCCACAGACTCCTCACCTGCAGGCACTGCTCAGTCGTGTGCCCAGGCTTGGCCCATCTAATCCTTGCTGCAACATCCTTCACTGCCTTTCCTATGAGATGGACCTAGAGGTCATCTGTGCTCTTTGCCTATCAGGAAACTTAAAGTCTAGAGGGGGAGACAAGCAAGGCCCCAGAAATCTCTATATATTTAAATAAAAAACAACCCAACAGCACAACTGTGGTGAGAGTTTGCTACTTGTCAGGACTTCCTTTGGATTATCTGATCTGATCTTTCACAGCCACATTGTAAGGTAAGGGAGTATTATTAGCATATTTTATATATGAGGAAACTCCAGCTTAGAGAGCTGATGTTACTTGTCAATAGAAAGGGTTTCAAAGGAGCTGAGAGCAGGTCATTCTGACTCCAGAGCTAGTACTTTTGGCCTTCTCGTTCCATCAGACCACCTGCATGTGACTGAGTATGTCCAAGATGCACAAGAGAATGTTACCTTTGGCTCATGGAGAAAATAAGTATTTAATATATACTATGTATATGTATATGGAAATATATGTGTTGGATAGATAGTATGGAGAAATATGGCCTTAATCTGAAGGCAATTACCAAATTTTAAATAGCTAAATAGCTGTTCCCTAAGGATTAGGGTCTACCTGGCGGAGAGGTCTCCAACTATGTGCGGGCCAGTATAAAGGCAGGCAACTGTGGGGGAGTTGGAGTTGGGCACACACACTTCAGCATCTCAGGGCAGTAGGAGGTTGTGGCTGTCCCACCCAGGCTGACAGCTCCACGGCATATTGTCCTGGGTTGCCGCTCTCTTGCCTTCTATCAAGATACCTGTCCTAGGCAAAAGAGTTGCAGCTCCTGGGGACAGCCTGTCTACTGTGGTGTGACAGTGCAGCACAGGAAAGGGAGATTGGTTCCCAGCACCTATATTGAGGCCCCACATTTTCCTGTTGCAAGTTTTGCAGAATGTGCTTGATGGCGTGCCACAGGTAAGGTGACCAGATTTTAACATTGGTAAAGCGGGACACCATTGAGGGGGGAGGGGCGGGGTTGGGGGGCGGGGCCTGACAACAGTGCAAACTTTGATAAGCAGTTCTCGGTCAATAATCAGTTCTCAACAATTATTTGTTATTATTAAAGTTTAACATTATAAAATAAACAAAAATAATATAAAACTCATATCCTGGCGAAATAACCACATGGCAGCCGAAAACCGTATATTCCCTTCCTATTCTCCTGTGTTCCCTAGCTTGTCATGCATTCTTTCCAAAAATTGGGACTTTTTTAAAACGTTGCAGGACGTGGGACAAATTGTTAAAAATTTGGACTGTCCATCCAAAAGCGGAATGTGTGGTCACCTTACTCTAGAGAGGTGGGGGCTACTTGTTTATTCCAGACAGTTTGGCTCCTTCTGAGCTAATTGTCCTTGCCTGGAAGCAAGGGAGGGAGCCAGTCTCCTTCTGATACCTTGCCCAGGAGGGGAGTAGGGAGTTTACATTAACCTCTTCATTCCCAAATGGAGTTACATTAACCTTTTCAGCAGCTGAAAACAGTATATTCCCTTCCCATTCTCTCACTGTTCCCTAGCTTGTCCTACATTCTTTCCAAAAATTGGGACTTTTTAAAAATGCCATGGGATGCAGGACAAATTGTTAAAAATCAGGACTGTCCTGCCAAAAGCAGGACGTCTGGTCACCTTAGCACAGGCCTTACTCTTGCACCTCCCCTGTTCCAAACTACTGTCAGTAGAAAGACAGAATCAGCCTGGTGATACACGTGTAAATGTCAGGGGAAGGGAAAACAAAAACAAAGAGCTATGGAGAACAGTGAGACTTCTGCTCATCCTCAGGAATATCCCTAACCCTCCGTGGGAGAATGAGCTTTACCTAAGGGGTTACACCCTTGGGAGTGTGTTCAAGCACAGGTGTTGACCTGGTGGGTTATGGTTTGGACTCTCCCAGGATGGGTAACTAGAGAGGGCGTGAGGCTATGAGTTTCCACTTCTTTTGCCCAGGGCAGATATTCTGAATTCTTCTCACTAAGGCCTCTCTTTTCTCCTGGCTGGGTCTGGCTCCTAGGTCTTGGCCTTGGTGCTGTGTCTGGTCCCTGCTCGCCACCCCCAGCACCATGGCTCTGACCTGCCTTGCTCCCTATCCATGGGTCTCACCACCTCCCTCACCACCCTCTTCTCACCACCTCTCGGGAGGTCCCGAGCAGGGTCTCCCCACATCACCACCTCCCTCTCCTTGCCTCCACATGCCTCCATTCTCACCCTGACACTGCTCCCTCCACCATGAACACTGTTGCTTCCATAGGAGCCTGTGTTCAGGCACTGATAAGTCTACAAACTGGGATTCATTTAAACATAAACAAGATGTATCCAAAGCTTGAAAAATTCCCCCAGTTGGAATTTTCAAAGTCCAACTTCTTTCTGGAAAGCAATTTAGCCTGAAGCAGATTCTGTCTTTATAGTCTTGGGTAGGGTAGGAAGCAGCTCGGGTCTGGGGGAGGATGGTGGGAACCCTAGGGAGCCCTAGGGAGTCCTAGTTCTTTGATAAAAATAAGTGTGGTTTTTCGGTGAGTAACTTCTCCTCTCTGAGCCTCTTCTTCAGCTGGGCTGGATTAAGAGATCACTCAAGATTCTTCTGATTTTATAATTGCATTTTATTTTATCATGTTCTATTTGGGTCTCTAGAGCACAAGGAATTCCAATTGTCTATAAGGGAAATTATCCATAAGGGGAATTATCCTAAAATAGTCTTTGAGTCCAACAGCTATACTGACCACTGGAATGAAAGCTCTGGCTCTGTATATATAGGGTGTCCCAAATTTGTCCCTGATGTCCCCATATGTAGGTTAAGTGGGAAATTGTAGTTAAATTTACCTTTATTTACAAAACATAAAATATTTACAAAATATTTTCTGTTGGCCACCTCTTTGTAAAATTTTGTAATGACTATTTTGTAAATAAATCTACCTTTAGTTACCATTTCCCATTTTCCCTATGTGTGGTGACTTTGGGGCATCCTTTATAATTC
Organism: Otolemur garnettii; assembly: GCF_000181295.1. Taxonomy (NCBI): domain Eukaryota; kingdom Metazoa; phylum Chordata; class Mammalia; order Primates; family Galagidae; genus Otolemur; species Otolemur garnettii. The sequence continues at coordinate 4,599,321 of NW_003852418.1, read as the reverse complement.
ACCATTTCACCCTCAAAACAGCCCTTCTTCCTTTATCCATCCTGGTTGGCACTACATCCAACAACCTGAACTTGGGGATCACCTAGAATCTTAGCGTCCTCACTGTCCATAATCCCCATAGCTAATCAATCACCAAGTTCTCCCCATGTTGGCAATATAAAATCTCTTGAGTTTATACTCTCTTCTCCAGCCCTCCTCGGGCCCTGCCCAATTCTGGCCCCACTCTGAGAGTTTTGGAACAGCCTCCTACTTGATTTCTTGATTCTAGTTGTTACACATACCCCTTCCAATACCAGCTGAGAGAGTTAAAAACCCGAAAACACAAAATTATGTTGCTCAAACACCCCTCCCCCAAGAAATACCCTTCCATGGTTCCCCACAGTCTAGAAAACAAGACCAAAACTTGGATCTTGACCTTCAAGGCTTTTGTGATCTTAAACCCTGTCTACGTATCTGTCAGAGACTCAAAATTGTTACAACAATGCTACACTTGACAATGCTGACTTTTGTGCCAAGCTCTGTGTGAGAACCTTAAGTGGAATATCTCCAGTCACAGCTCAGTGAAGTCACCCTGGGAGCAGATGTCTCCAGTCACTCCTTGACCTTAAGAAACTTGAAATATTTTGAATTCTGATGTGTCCTCTCAATCCCAGGATCCATGTATCCAAAAGCTCAAATTAGAGATGTTACTTAAGTGACAGAAAAAAAAAAAAAATTCAGGTCTCTATCAAGAGGGTCGTGAAAATACAGAATAATGTGGGGCAGGTATCCTAAAGCAATTAGCTGAGGACAGAGACAAACCATTATGTAAACACACAACCGTTCAGCTTTTTACAGATCAAGGTCAAGATACCAAGAACTAGGGGAGGGAATTGAATTCAAAAGAAAAAAAATTTTTTGCAGCCTCTTTTTCTAGTTCATTCTAATCCTCTTTGAACATTAGGCTTCCATATGGTTAATATTAAAGCTCTGTGGCATTAGGAATCTGCAGCCCTCTCTCATTAATACTCATTAACAGGAAAGGCTCATGATAATAACCCTTCACATCTGTGCAGCCCTTTATGGTTTGAAAGTGACGCCATATGCATTATCTCATTTAATTGCCTTTAATCCTGAGGATTTAGGGTCTGGCTAAAGAGGTTCATTGATTGAGGCTAGGGATACCCCCACTCCGGGATCACAGGGAAAGATGAGAAGACCCAGGGGAGCCTGGGAAGGAATGAGAGATGCAGGGGGTGAATCAGTGAAGTGTAAGGTTGTGGATTACAGAGTATTTGTGAAAGAAATGCCGTCAGTGCTGCTTGCAAGGAAATAAAGGAATGGGAGCAGATGTGACTGAGGGCTGCCTGGAACAGGTCTAGCTTTAAAGAGCATGTAGGAGTTAATTTGTAATTTTATCAGAGCGTGCCCCACTGAAGGCTGGACGTGGCTTCTTTTGCAGCAATATGTTTGGATAAATATCTTTCTTGCCCTTGGCCTTTATTTTTTTCATAAGCCAAGTGTAACACTCTCTCATGCAACATGGCCACACTCAGTCCCGCGAGGGTGGCCCAATGGAATGAGAAGCTCTGGGGTCAGAATGATCTGTGCTCAGCTCCTTTGAAACCCTTCTATTGACAAGTCACACAAGCTCTCTAAGCTGGAATTTCCTCATCTATAAAAATGCTAATAATACTTTCTTACCTCACAGTGTGGTTATGAAAGATCAAATCAGATAATCCAAAGGAAGTCTTGACAAGTAGCAAATTCTCACCACAGTTGTGCTGTTGGGGGGTTTATTTAAATACATGGAGATGGGGCGGAGCCTGTGGCTCAAAGAAGTAGGGAGCCGGCCCCATGTACCAGAAGTGATGGGTTCAAATCCAGCCCCGGCCCAAAACTGCAATAAATCAATAAATAAATAGATAAAAATGAAAAGTAGATTCCTTAAAAAAATAAATAAATACATAGAGATGTCTGGGAGCTTGCTTGTCTCCCACTCTAGACTCTGAGTTCCCTAAATTAGGGCAAAGAACATAGCTGACCTCTGGGTCCATCTCATAGGAGGGACAGTGAAGGATGACCCCTAAGCATTACAGCAAGGATTAGATGGGCCAAGCCCAGGCACACGACTGAGCAGTGCCTTGCAGGTGGCAAGTCTGTGATCATTATTGGCTCTTGTTACTGTGGTCTCTCAAGCCGCTATGTGAGGCCTTGAAAAGTGTCTAAAGCCATTAGCAATGTTCCTTGATGAAAATCTGGGAAGCCCAAGGTCCAGGGAGGTCTGCAGAGACTGGCTCTGGGGTCAGGAGAGCAGGAGAGAGGGTTTCCCAGCCAGCTCCACCCCCACCTTGCTTTGGAACACCAGGCAGCTGCTCACTTTGCTTTCTGGGCCTCCGCTCCCCATCTGTTCACTGGGAATAGAGAAGACAACTCCCTCCCACCTTGATAGTACACTACAGAGCTGGAGCTGCGCATGGCTGTGGAGGGCCTGCCTTCTAGTCCTGGAGATGCATTAACCCAGAAAATACGCTGAATCTTTCTGAGCACCAGTTGTAACCTGTGTAAAAGGGAAACAATACTGTCTGCATTGTAACTATCCTCCTACAGTCTTATTTGTTGATAATATCAAGTTCACAGGCTAGGCTTTCTGGGTGTGGTCCCCAGACCAGCGGCATAAGCATCACCTAGGAACTTGTTAGAAGTGCAAATTCTTTTTTTTTTTGGAAACAGGAGCCTCAAGCTGTCCCCCTGGGTAGAGAGCCATGGCATTTCAGCTCACAGCAACCTCCAACTTCTGGGCTCAAGCGAGTCTCCTGCCTCAGCCTCCCAAGTAGCTGGGATCACAGGCGCCCGCCACGACGCCCGGTCATTTTTTGGTTGCAGCTGTCATTGTTGTTTGGTGGGCCCAAGCTGGATTCGAACCCGCCACCTTGGGTGTATGTGGCTGTCACCTTAGCCACCTGAGCCACAGGCGCTGAGCCTGGAAGTGCAAATTCTAAAAAAAAAGGCAAATTCTGGGCAGCGCCTGTGGCTCATGAGTAGGGCGCCAGCTAAGGGTGTTGGGTTCAAACCCGGCCCCAGCCAAACTGCAACAAAAAAAGGCTGGGCATTGTGGCGGGCACCTGTGATCCCAGCTACTCGGGAGGCTGAGGCAGGAGAATAGCCTAGGCCTAGGAGTTGGAGGTTGCTGGGAGCTGTGATGCCACAGCATTCTACCAGGGCGATAAAGTGAGACTCTGTCTCTAAAAAAAAGAAGTGCAAATTCTCTGAGCCTACCAGAGACCTACTGAATTAGAGACCCAGCCTTCCAGGTGATTCCAATGCATACTCAAGTTGGAGAACCACAGCTGATAAAGCTTGGTGGTGAGATGTTAAACCAAGGCAGCTGCAGCAATGGGGTTCAGAAGTCTGGCTTCAGCTTCTGACCCTACTACTCACTATCTATGGGGCCCTGAACAAATTATTTACCATCTGCGAGCCTCCTTTTCCTCACCTTCAATTGGGCATAGTAATGAACGTCTCTGCAGGTGCTTCTAGCTTCTCAGGGATTACAATGCCTCCTACAGCAGTGTTTTACAACCTTTTTTATCTCACGGCACGCTAGAACCTAAAGTTAAACTTCCGTGGCCCACCTAAATGATGTTGATCAAAAAAAGTAAAAAAAAAAAAAAAGAATATATGTGCTGTGCTTTGAACTTCTTTTGAAATTAATTTAACTAATGATCTTTAAACTTTTTTGTGGCATACCTAAGATCCTCTGATGGCACACCAGCATGCTATAGCAGAGAGGGGCTTTGGAGAGTTTATGTACACAGAGTAATACCTGGACCTTGCACTCAGTTCCAGGAGTTCCAGCTATCAAATTTTACTTTACTTTCCCCTCTCTTCTGAACAAATAATTTCATATCTCCCTGAAAAGGCCCAATTCTTTTCACCTTTGCAGTTTGTTCATGTTCTTCATTTTATGTTGGTGCTGCTCAAACTTTAATATTTTATGGCATAGGAAGTACCTGGATGTCCTATTAAAATGCAATTTCGGATTCCTTAGGTCTGCATGGGCTTCCGATTCTATATTTCAAGAAGTGTTGCTGATGCTGCTAGTTCGGGGACCATACTTTGAGTAGAAAGGGTCTAGCTAACATAGCTATCTCCCAATTTCCACCTGGCAAAGTCCTATCCATTCCACTGCCCAGCCCTAATACTACAGCCTCCACCAAATCAAAGCACGTTGGAGTGTGGAGAGAGCCACTAGGGGGCAGAACACCTCCATAGTCCTGGCATGAGGTGACTTGTGCACCAGCCAGAAAAGATGGCAGGAAGATGTGGTTGGCAGAGAACATGATAGGGAAATTAGCGCAAATGTCTTGGGCTTATTGACCAAAGAGTTGTAGGGAATACCAGCTTGAGCAAATGCAGGCACTGAGTCAGACTAACAGGGGAGGAGCAGAGGAGGAAGGTAAGAAGCCTGCAATCCACTTGGGCATGCATGATGGACACACTGGGCTTGGGGATGCAGATGTCCAGTAGCCATTTAGATATCTGGGTCTGGAGCTCAACAGAGAGATCTGTACTAAAGACTGAAATTTGAGGTTGCCTTCATGCATAAGGGGCCATAAATGTGGCTGAGATGGTCCAGAGGAGGATGGAAAAGGCACCAGAACTCTCTATGTGGGCAGCATGGTGTATGCACACACCTGTCCATGACTGTTCTTTCTCAACACCCCATAGTAGTCTGTCTTTTACACCCACCTCTCCCTAATCCAAACCAACGCAGCGTTTCTGAGGGGATGGAGATCGGGAGAGGGGCTTAGATAGGCGTAAACGTAATTTTGGAAGAAGCTAACTCTGGATTCAAACATCAGCTCTGCCACCTGCTAGTCATATGACCTTACATGTGTTGACTCTGTGTTGTTGTCTGTAAGATGAGAACGACAACAGTTAACCAAGGGGACAGATGGGGACTTAGTATGATACATGTATGTTTATAATGTGCTTCCAGGCATCCAGCAGATTCTCTGGAACTTTCCTTCTCCTTTTTCTCCCCATTGCTACTCTGAGGCCAAGAATTAAATGGTTCTTGGCGATGACACTCTTGGGTAGTGACTATTTTTGAACCCCCATGGGGCCCAGGAAGCTTGACCTACGCAAAGTACACATTTATTTTACCATTTTTCTATGTTTCACCAAGCAACAGAGCCCCCTGAACCTCTCTTTTGCCTCATCCTCAAGCCTGTTCCCTTGAAACTAAACTGCTCATAGCCCCAAACATGATATTCCATCACAAAGTATTTACTGAATGAATACATTTGCATATGACAAATCCCAGGCTCAGAGACATCAACAAACTTGCCCAAGGTCACCCTACTGCCTCAACTCCAGGGTCACATAGTTGAGGGTAAAGCCCATGAAATTTTCATTTCTCAGTGATGCTTGAACTTGTTCTCACTTGAATAAGATTTCCGGTTTATTTTTATTTTTCATCCTGCTTCTCTCAAGCCAAAGTTTATGGTCTGCAAATGGATCCAAATGGCTTCTGCCTTTGCCAAGGTCATTTCCTATCTTTCCAAGGGCAGAGTTCTGCCCAGGAGTCATTGTGTATTGAGGTTGCCTCTACCGACCTTGCTGTGAGCAAGTTTTCCCTGGAGTGTAATGGACCTCGGGGGTCAACCTGTTTTTTTTTTTTTTTCTGGCTTTGTGCTGCCTCTTCTTAATGTGATAACTTCCTCCTAAGGACAAATCTCTAGTCAAAGTGGTTGATACTGCATTATGCTCTTGAGAACCAGGAGGCAATTCATAGCAACAAGCAAAAGGGAAAAAAAAAAAAAAAGCAGCTGATGTTGGAAAACAAGTAAGGCGGCTCCATCCTTCATGCTTTCAACTGGGTCTTCCGCAGAGGGAGTAAACGGCATGGTCCTTCTTTCTTCTGTACCCCTCTGACTGTCCTCACCTACTCTGGAGCTAAGCTGGGCCTCCACCTGCCCATCAGACACCCTGACATTATTATCACCAGCCGACATCCTCCTAAGATGCTGGGCTCTCTTGATTTCAAAAATAATTACATGCCCTTGTTAACAGGTCCCTTCTTCCTAAAACCTTTCATTAAACAGAACGACAAGGCACCAATTCAGGGCTCCAGATTCAAGCTTACCAGCATTTGGCCCAAGCACCAGTTCATAAGTAGGAGGCGGAGGCAGAGTGTTTGCTCATTAATAATGCACTAGCTATAATTGCCAGGCCAATGCAAGATCAGCACACTCAGAGCTCCTTTGGTCTCTACCATATACTAGTTTCTATCCTGAGCCAAACAGAAGAATTTGCAAAGACCGTAGGCCTTCACATGTGAAGAAGCAAGCCATCTTCAGATCTCCAAACCAACTTAATAAAAAGTTTGTAATTACACAGGTGTGTGACCGTCTGATTAAAAGTCTATTTTCTCCACTAGGCTGTACACTCCATGAGGACAGGGCTGGTGCCCATTTGGTGTGCAGGAGGCACCGAATATTTATAGCATGAGTCAGTGAAAAAAAGATGCATGTGGGAAGTGAGGAACTTCCTTCTATTCTGTCTCCTTATCTGCCAACAGCCACAGAGCACGCTAGGAGCCATTGAGGAGGAAGCTAGGACAACTGAGGCATGGCTTGCTTAACTAACCACGGCAGCCTGGCCGTGGTGAGGACTGACAGCCAGAATCATGAGGTCTGAAGGAGACTGTGAACCTTCTCCCCCTAAGGGTCCAAGCTGATGTTCCCTGAGTGCAGAAGACATGTTTCACAGTGGCAACAGCTGCCGTGAGGTGGTTCAATGGTCAGAGATGTCTGTGCCAATGCTTTCTCATGTTACCAACTTCCATCACGGTACATACAACCTGCCTCTGCCCAGATAAGTGAACCCGACCTATTCCCCAGGACCAGCAATGGTTACACCCCTATGAACTATTCACCCAAGATCACGCTGGACCCCAAGCAGCTAGGCAATTCTCCACCAGGAGCACTCCACACCCAGACCACAGCCAGTGTGACCACAAAGTGGAATCAAGATCAGAGAAGAGGGGCTGGGAGGCCCAAGCAGAAGGGAGCCCTAGCACGTCTTTCGGGACACCCTACCCTCGTCCCCACTGAACCACATCAGTGCTGCGCCTCCCACCAGCCGTTCCCTGACTGGGAACTGCTTCTTTTCTCTGCTTCCAAAGCCCAGTTTTGCCCAACTAAATGGCAGTCCAGGAGGTGTTAGGAAGTTAACACCCCAGCTCCTTCATCCAGAACCCCATGGGCGTGGTGTGTAAATAGTTCTCTCACTCACCCATCAAATGAGATCTCTGCTCTATGTGGGCTCTCAGACACTCCCTAGTAGGATAAGCTCCAGTCATCACAGGTTTGAGAGTGCACCCTCTAAACAGGCGTCCTCAAACTATGGCCCCGCCCAGTGGGCCACAAGCAGCCCACCTAGGACATTTATCCGGCTGGCCGGGTGTTTTTGCCGCCACTGCCTGTCCTGCTTAGCAGCCAACTCATCCCAGGGCCTGTAGTCCAGCCCTCCAATGGTCTGAGGGACAGTGAACTGGCCCACTGTTTAAAGAGTTCGAGGACCCCTGCGTGGCTGCCTGTCCTAACCAGCATCACTTTCCAGGTCCCTCACTATGCTCTCTGGAGGGATCAGCTCTCCAGCTGCAGCCCCTTGAATCTCTGCCTCAAGTTCTCTTCTGGAGAAACCTAAAGGGATACAGCACTGTGTGTGTAAAGGTCTGGGCAGAGGAAACAGAAGGTGAGTTCAGGGCACACCAAAGGTGTCTGGTGGAGGAGGAAGAGAACACAGGAGATGAGAACAGGGAAGCTGAGGCAGGAGGCTGCAGCAACCCTAGGGGCCTCCTGTACCAGGCTGAGGGGTCTGGTTTTGTCCACAGGGCAATCTCCATATTTTGCCTGGGGAACAGTGCTACAGTCACATAAGAATGGCTCTTTGGGTCAAAAGGGACCCAACACTACCTAATCCTTCCCACAGGTCCACTTGAATGCTCCCAGTAGAAAGAGAGCTCACTCTCATACCAGGCTGTTCCTATCAGCCTGTTCTGACTATGAGTAACTAACTTCAAGAAAGTTCTAGAAGTATCTCCCTTGCTTCTCAGAGCTGGTTGTTCTGCCATATGAAAGGCTGCCAGTACATAAGCTGCCTCCTCCTGACTCTTCTCTTCTCCAGGCCCAGTCTCTCTACTTCCTCCCACTGCTCTCAGTGTGACAGCTGGACCCTGCCCAGCTTTGGGAATGATATTCCAGGTGTGATCCAACCAGCCCAGAGCACAGGAGGCTTCCAGAATCTGCTTCCAGAGAGTGTGCCCTGCTCAGTAGCCCAGTGTGACAATACTCATCACGCCCCCGCCCCACAGGAAGCTGCTGACTGAAGCCACTTTCAGCCCCTCATTCATTCATTCATTCATTCACTCATTCACTCAACATCTGTTCTCTTGCATATGTACCACGTGCTACACAGGGTTCGAGATGCCGGGTATGGATTTTTTCTGAGTCCCTTCTCTTATGAAGGGGAAGTCAGGAGTCAGCAAGCCACTCCAAATCTGGCCTGCCGCCTGTTTTTGTAAGTAAAGTGTTATTGGAGCAGCCATGCCTGTCGGTTTGTGTATGTACCACGTATGTGTTCACCCCACAGCAGCAGAGTTTAGCCGTGGCTGAGAACGCACAGCCCACAGGGCTCAAAACATTGCCTCTCTGTCCCTTAATAAGAAACGTGCGTGGACCCTCCCTCTAGAGAACCACCTGGAATGTTGGATCCGGGAGACACAGCAGACGGTAGAAACAAAGGCCCCGCCCTCTCACAGCAGGTCTTCAGAAGCCTGCTATGCACCAGGCTCTGTTTGGGGACACTGGGGACTCTGCAACGAGCAGTCCAAGAATCTTCCGTGTGGAATCTTCTAGAGAGACTATTACATGCCATGCTCTGTGTATTCAAAGTGAACCAGAATGACAAAACCCACACCTCCGTGGACACCACGGGGCCTGACCCGAGCCCTAAGCAGGCAGTGTCTTAGAGATAAGGTAATAAACTAACCAAAACAGAGCTTTGGATGATAAATAATTGACATAAAAATAGTAAGCAGGAGCTGGGGTGTCCAGGCATGGACGGCCTCCTGGTCTCTGCAGTCTCCTCCCCGTGCACTTGTTTTGGATACACATGGAGTCCTTGAAATGGATGTAACCCTGCTAAATTCCCCCCTGGTTCGGTTAGGCTCTTGGTCCTAGGCTACTAAAATGTGTACAGGGACACAGCCAATGCCGTCCACTCCATGTCCACTCTGGCATGGTCTCCAGGGGACTGGCCTGACCCCGAGTCCTAGGCAGGCAGGGTCTTCAGATGCACAGCACACCTTGTGTGTCCCCTTGTCTCCTCCTCTCAAAAGGAGAACGGCTAGATGGGCGTATGTGTCTAACACTTGAAGGGAATCTTCGCTGCTTCGTTTAACTAAAGTATTTTTCCACACAAGCTCCCCCGCTCAAGCATTCCTTCTAATTACCATTTTCCTTTTACAGTGTGTTGTGTAGAGCTGCACAGAAGTGAGCTCATGGTGAGCAGGAGCCCCCGGGGTGGCAGGGAAAATAAAGCCTGACTATTAGGGGGCTCAGTGAAGCGGCAGCTTCTATATCTTCCCTGCAGGGGGGAGAAACAGCCCAGAAACTGCGCTGTACCAGGCCAGACACAGCTCAGTAGGACCTGGCTCCGAGAGGGCTTTGTAAGGTAAGAAAACACCATTGGCTTTGAGAGGTTATGGAAGCGCTATCCAGAAGCCTGGAATGTACTGGAAATTGTTAAATGACTCTGTGGATTACGGCACAAGCAGCTGTTCCTCCAGGACCTGCTCTCCGCACACATTCTTTATGGCCATTCAACACACATGCAGGGAGGGCCCGCAGTGAGGCTCAGGCAGATGGAGCACACAGGCCAAGCCCTTAGAATGGCGTGCCTCGGAAATGCGTGGGGGGTGTTATGATACCCAGGCACTGCCTTCATTTACTCATTCATTCATCATTCAACCTTCCAGCAAACATCAGTCAAGGGTCAGTGATGTCCCAGATGACCACAGACTGAGGTGTCCAGGAATGAGATGCAGGGGTAGGGCCGGGGGTCTGAAGGATTGCTGGCTGGTCTTCTTAGAAGGACGGTGCTGCCAAGCACTGAGACCAGAAACCAAAGAAAGGTGTGCAGTGGGAGGGGTTGGAAGCACGATGAGTAGAGATGTCTGTGGATGTCCCAGCAGAGACATTCACTGAGCTCAGGGAGGAGCCTGGAGAGGCCTGATCAGTCCTAGGCTGCGTCATGGGGCTGCCTGGGCCTCTCCTTCCACAGAGCTGACCTGACACTCAGAGGAGACAAGAGTAGAGGTTACTGGGACCCTGGGGGCATCAGCAGAGAACACCATTCAGAGTGTCATCGTTTAATTGAAGGCCAAGGGCAGTGATCTGCCTTGGGTCTCTGACCAAAAGATAGGTCGGACCTATCTGATAGGCCAGTTTCACTCATCTATGGATACACACACACAAACACACACACACATATCCCCAGTGTACTCTGTAGCCAGGCTCTGTCCCAAATGCTTTACAGATATTAATGCATGTCCTTGCTGTAACCCTATGATCGGCTCACATTATTCCATTTTATAGATAAGGAAAATGAAACACAGAGAGTTTAAGTCACTTGCTTATGGTCTCACACCTATTAAGTGATAAAACTGGAGCTCTAACCCAGGCTCCAGGGCTCTTTTGCTCCTTCCCAGCACCCACACAGCTCTCACAGGCCTGGCGATGTCCCCCGACCCCATGCCTAGAGCAGGGCCCACAGGAAGGGTGCACATCTCCTCTGCCAAGGCCACAGGCATCCCCTCCACTGAGTCCCGTCCCCACACAACCCGTCTCCTCAGACAGAAGCCCAGCCCCTGCTTCCAGCCTTCTCTCCCCTTCCTGCTCACATGTTGGGCCAAGGACGGTCCCAGGGCCCCAGCACAGCAATGGGGACTGGAGTCTTGGCAACGGGATGTTGGCTCAGTCTGCCTTGGTGTGGGCCGCCTCCTGCAGTGTTATTAGTTGTCTTTTAAAATAGACTTTTCTATTTCAACACCTCCACTTACCACTTGCTGCGTGTCTTTCAGCACATCCACCATGCGTGCCTGTCATTGTGATACTCTGCGTGGAAAATCACAGACACGCTGACTTTCTGTGAAACAGCAGCCTCTTGAGACAGAGAGAGACAGTTCTCTTTTCCTCTTTTAATGATGTCATTTTCCAGTTGGCTTTTTTCTTTTTGAAAGGTGAGCCCCCGATTACCAATCCTGTGGCCATTCATTTCAACATTTTGATCACGCTGATGGGATGGAGGCGGGGAGTGTCTTCAGCTAATGGTGCAGTTTCACCTTCTCGCATTGCAAATGTCTCAGAGAGGGGGTTCAGCTTGTCTGAGATCACACAGCCTGTTTGTGGCCAAGCTGCAGCCAAGACATGGACCAATTGACATTTCATCGTAGGGACTTAATAACAGCAGTAATAATAATTCTATTTATCACATCATTAAAATTTGCAAAGCACAAACATTAGTTCTCAGGTCTCTGAACCCTCTGTCCTCTGCTGGGTCATAGACACGATTATTTCTGGTCTGCAGAGTGGATCTTTTTCTTCCAAAGCCAGTTGTCCACCCTACCCACATCTGGAATTCCGAAGTCTCTCATCATGTAAAACTTAAGTGCCTGTGATGACCCTGGAAGCTCATTAAAAGGCAGTGAGCCGGCTCGGCACCTGTGGCTCAAGCGGCTAAGGCACCAGCCACATACACCTAAGGTGGCCGGTTCGAATCCCCAGCCCGGGCCCGCCAAATAACAATGATGGCTACAACCAAAAAAATGGCCAGGCATTGTGGCGGGCGCCTGTAGTCCCAGCTACTTGGGAGGCTGAGGCAGGAGACTCGCTTGAGCCCAGGAGTTGGAGGTTGCTGTGAGCTGTGATGCCATGGCCCTCTACCCAGGGGGATAGCTTGAGGCTCTGTCTCAAAAAAAAAAAAAAAAAGGCAGTGAGCCCTACCAGAGAGCCTCCTGTCAATCCCGTAATCATTCCAGGGCCGACTCATTCCAGGGCCAACTCCACAGCCAGACACCCCCACCTCCCCACGGACCTCCTCACCTTCCTCCTCCTGGTGGCTGTTTCCCCTGGGGAGGAGGGCACTTAGCTTCCCCACCAAACGATGAGATGTCCTCCCAGTGAGGTCTCAGCAATGATGAGTGTCAACACTGGAAGAGCCTATAGTGTTTCATCCAACCCTCTCACCTTAAAGATCGAGAGGCTGAGGCCCAGGAAAGGAAAGGGACTTGCCCACGATCATACTGCTTTGAGACAGGAAACAAGGCCTGAGTCAGTGGTCTACTGTCCCCGGTATTCTAGATACCCAATATCAGTCTCTAGCTAAAGGCTGCCTTGAGTGTAACTTGTTTATTCTGGTGCTAAATAAAAATTATTCCATGGGAAGTAGAAATAAAACTGTAGAACAGTAGCAATTCACCCACCTCCCCGCTTCCTCGTCTTACTCCCTAATGCTCAGTCTTCCCTGCCCTTCAGAATCCTCTGTGACACCTTATAAATATTCAGATTCCCAGTCCCCTGCAGGAATTGAATGGGAGTGGGGCCCTGGCATCTGTGTTTTGTGAAAGCTGCTTGGGTGATTCTAACAGTCAGACAGCCAGTGATGGCAAACATGGGTCCACTGGATGGCCAAGAATCACATCAGCAGGTTTGAGTCATTGTGATTGAAATGGGATGTAACTAATGATGTTTTTGAGTTTTAAAAGCTTAATTGTAATAAAATTAAAACAGGAATCCAAGAGAGTGTGAAAGATTTCTGACCAGAGGAGCTCTTTCTGAGTCACACCCAGCACTCAGAGGGCGAGCCTTGACCGTCTCCATCCACCCCTTCTTGCAAAAGGAACACCTCAGACCACACATCTGTGAAGTAATAACATGCCTCACTAAAAATTCCCAGTGTGCAGGTCAGTAAAGAACCATTGGCCTTTCATATTTCAGATTAAGGAACAGAGGTGGTGAATAATAAAAGTTAGAGATCAAAATTAATCTTAGTCCTCCTAGGTGGTCTTTGCCTTTGTTCTATCGAACTCTCCCTTCCCAAAGCCAATCAATCTGTCCTCAGATCAAGTTGGAAGCCTAAGTCCCAAAGTCAAAGTTCTTTTGAAGGACAATAGGTTCCCCCAGCCGCTGGAAGGACAGAGGAAATCCAGAAGATAAAATAGGGCTTCTCTGAGACTCAGAATAATGGTACTTCGGACTTTGCCCTTGGTGCATGACTGAGTGGAGACAGGTAGCAAGGAACCCAAGAGCATCCTTGAAAGCGACAGCTCAAGAGCAACAACAAAATACTGCCTGATGCCAGAGGAGTAAGAGTAGAGACATTTTATCCTAAAGCTCAAGAACATTAATAAAAATCAAGGATTTTGTTCATGTGTTTTAAGAAATACAAGACAATAAATGTTCAGACTTTTCCCAAATGAAATAAACGTTCTGCCACGATGAGAGGGAAATAAAGGTGGGGCCCTGGTGGAGGGTTGAAGATGCTTTTCTGGCTCGGTATTATATGCGGGTCATTACAAAAGTTTTGAGATACACAGAAAAATCAAGAAATGTCAAATAACATTGACATTGGAATGATGGAAATAAATGAAATCCTTCCTGCAACACGGATAAGCCGAGCGAGTTGAAACTTGCACAGGTGAATCAGAAGGGACGCTGCTGACTGCGTTTCTTAGGAGTGAAATAATGGACCCCAACACAGTCTGTCTCAAAACGTCACGTACACAGAACTTTCACATTCACCCCCCAGCTCCTGGTTCTGCCACCAGCCCGGCCACGTGGCTGAGCAGTTATAATTCCCCCTGCGGTAAGGAGGGAGGAGGTAAGGTTTGGAGCAGTGAAGACCCTCCCAGGATCCCACCAGCTCAGGGAAGATGCAGACAAATTTCAACCCAGGCCCTTTTAATTCCAAGTGCAGAAGAGATGAGATGTCTTCCAACTGTGGGATACCATAAAGTTCTGCTGGGATACAGTAAAAAGCCGCAAGGGAGGTAAGTGGGGCTCCCTTTATCCATTTCTGTGGGAGCCGCGGACACTGCCCACTGCGCTAGGACGTTAGCTGGGACTTTCTCTAGCGAGGATATCAGGAACACTGCTTTTCAGCATTTCCAGTTGGCAAAAAGGAGCGGTGTGTGAAGACCAGTCTCAAGTCCCCCGCCTCATGCTCCCCTTCTCCAGTCCCTCACTCTTCTCACATGTCACTATTTAGAGTCCTCAAATTGTCCTTTTTGCTCTCCTCCCAGTTCCTCCTCAGTCCTCCTTCCACCCAGAGCTGCTCCGCTCCTCTCTGCCACGTCCTGTCTGCCAAGTCTCAGGACAGGACCACTGGGAGCTGTCCAACACCAGGGCGATGGGTGGGTGGTCCTGTGAGTTAGAGATCAGGAGAGAAACCAGGGAAACCGCTGTTCATGCGCCAGTCACTGTTTATATCCATCACACCATCTGATTTTCACGATAAACCTGAGAAGTAGCATCTCCATTTCACAGGAGAGAAAGCTGAGGCACGTGTAAACTAAGTGGCATGCCCAAACTTCACACTGTAAGTATCAGAACAAGGCTTTGAACCCAGCACCACCCTGGAAGCCCGTGCTGTTTTGATAGTACGATGCATCTGCAAGAAGCAGGGAGGTGCCCCAGCACAGGAAGGCTGGGATGGGAGCGGCTGAAGTCTAGCTGAAGGCTGGTTACCTGAAAATCAGAAATGGCTCAAACTGAAGTCCAGAGATACCAGGTAAGCGTCCTGACAGTAACAAGAAGTTATGCTCCAGTTATAATTAAAGGGCATTTTACTAAAGAGGCCACTTACAAAGGGGTGGGCAGAATGTGGGAAACCACAGATGTAATGCAGAGGGGCGAAGGAGTCAGGGGAGGTGTGGTGACTGGAGACCGGAGAGGGGGTGCTGCATGGGCAGGGCCAGAGAGCAGGAGCCTGACCCTGGGGAGAGGGTGCTGCATGGGCAGGGCCAGAGAGCAGGGGCCTGACCCTGGGGAGGGGGTGCTGCATGGGCAGGGCCAGAGAGCAGGG
>NW_003852418.1:4455623-4584169 GCF_000181295.1 Otolemur garnettii | reverse complement strand
CCTGACCCTGGGGAGGGGGTGCTGCATGGGCAGGGCCAGAGAGCAGGGGCCTGACCCTGGGGAGGGGGTGCTGCATGGACAGGGCCAGAGAGCAGGGGCCTGACCCTGGGGAGGGGGTGCTGCATGGACAGGGCCAGAGAGCAGGGGCCTGACCCTGGGCAGGGGGTGTTGCATGGGCAGGGCCAGAGAGCAGGGGCCTGACCTGGGGAGATGCTGGGAGACAGGCAGGGGAGCCCAGATCCTACATCACTCCTTCCCTCGCATCGCATGCTGGTGCCAACCAGCAGAGCCTATCTGGAAGCCAGCAGGAAGGGGTCCCCGAGCACAGAGCTGGGTGGGGAAGGGTAGAGAGTAGATCCAGATGAGCAAGCAGAAGAAATTCACACTCCAGTTTCATGGAGAGGCAAAAGCCATAGAAGTCCAGGGTCACACTAGTAGGAGCTGTCATGGGAACCAGACTCAGACCCCACCCACTGTGGAGATCAAGGTGGTTGTGGCCTCAACAGCCTTAGAGATTCAGGTCTCTGACCAGCACCTTATCCTTGCTCCTCCTACGTGTACCACCCTGGCTGCCTTCCTGCCTTCCAAAAACATTATCCATTATTAAATCATGGATTAAATGATTAAGCGATGATGAGCACAGGCTCTGACCTTGATTCAAATCCTGGCTCTACCTCTCACCATTTGTGTGGATTGAACCTCTTCCTGCCTCAGTTTCCTCATCGGTAAAATGGGGATAAGAATTGCACCGCCTTAATGGAGTGCTGCGGAAAATGAATGTGTTCAGTGGTTGACACATTAACAGATACACAAAAATTATTAGCAACTGTGATTATGATAATCCTCCCTCACAAATATTTATTGAGCTGCAGGCTATGAGCTGCAAGGAGAATTATCTGCAGTGCTCGTGAGGTTCTGACAAATGCCTGTACAGAGATGCAGCAGTGACGACGGCCAAATATAAGGACAGGTGCTAATGGGCAAGGATACAGTGCCGCTAAAGAGGGACGCCAAGACTCCAGCCATAAATCTAAAGGAAGCCAGAGGCTGAGAATAGCAAGTTAAAGGCAGCAATTACAGAGTGTAATTCAAATACATGTGAACTTGGAGGAGTCAAACAGCAAAGGATGGATCCCCAGCCTCCCTCCGCAGCTGTGAGTGAGGAATATTGATCGAACACAAGCAGCAGCCATGGAGTTCAGCCAGCCCTCCACCTGGAAATTTCTGGATTTTGTTTTGTACCCTGGAGCCAAGCCGTCTTTCCCAGAGCAGCGAGAGAAAGTGTCCCCGGGCACTTTGCAGAGGCATCTTTGCAAAATGTATTAGCAGAGTTCTTTGGCACAGAAGCCACTGCGTTTGTATGAATCACTTCAGGACCGAATGGGAACAGAATTTGCTAAAGCAGTAAAAAATAAGTTGGCGAGACTTTTAAGAAGCTAAACTGTAAGAATCATCATCATATAGGCTAAGGTGTCTCACTGCGATTGCTATAAGGAATAGGTTGTCAATATCCCCACCAGATAAGCAAGGTGGGTAAGAACACTTCTGTGCCTGGAGGAACAGGTCCTGGGGCTTCTCTGGGAATAGAGGTGCTGTGCTCCGAGTTATCCTTCCAGTCAGCTGGAGCAAAAGTGCAGTAGGGCCAGAAGGGAGCTCGATCCAAATCACATCACCAATGAGTGGTCCAGGTGTGACACCAAACAAGAGGGAGCCCAAGGGCGCAGACACAGAGCAGGTCTCCCAGCCACAGGCACATCAAGGACTGAACCCCAGCTGGGTCCAGGCATGCCAAGGTCTGGAGCAAACACCAAAGGCACAAGAGGCTAGGGAATGGGCTTCCCGGTCAATGTCTCCCACTTCCTACAACTATGGCAGAGACAGAGCAAACAGGGGCCAGGCGGATATGCACATACATGGGCCACTGCATGTGGCCACTCATTCAGCAACAGTTATTGATCACCTGCCCTGTGCCGGCTACTATTGTAGGCAATGGGTATATAGCCATGAATAAAACCAACGAGATCCCAGCCCTCAGGGAGCTTGCCTTCTAGTTACCGGAGACAGATGTGTAGGACAAGCAAATATACTAATAAATATATAAGGCAAAGACAAGTACTATGCAAACAAGTAAATAAATAAGACAGGTTATGTGGGAAGAGACTGATGAGGAGGGGAGTAAAGGTGGGAGGCAGGAGCCCTTTCTCCCTCGGACTTAAATTCATCTGCAGGGAAAGGGAACACGACATATACAAGGTGTGCTCTGAGGCACTGACTGCGCCTTACCCTTTGGAGGAAGAATTATCTCGCTCTTTTTGTTTGTTTTTGTTTTCATTTCAACTGGTTCTTAGTATGCAATTTTTCTTCTTCTTTTTTTTTTTTTACGATAGGGTCTTGCTATGTTGCCCCAGCTGGCCTTGAACTCCTGGCCTCAAGCAGTCCTCTGATCTGTCTCCCAGAGTGCTCAGACACAGCACAGCCTGGGCTAGGGTAGCAGGTGGATTAACTAGAAAAGGACTTTTAGGAAAACAGAGGAAGAAAGCATATGGCTAAGAGAAAGGCTGAGTGGCCTTCACTGGCTAGAAAAAGGCTCCCAGGGCAAAAGGAAGCCTTGACTTAGAGACTTCATACAGCAGACCTCAGCCTCCTTTGTCTCTCTAAATTGGTGGGACCTGAGGCTCCCTGTCCATGGTGTACTAAGAGTGAAGGTGCAGGGGCGCAGAACAGGAGATGTGTGGGGGGAGTGGATGCCCTGAGGCCTTGTCTCAGGCAACCCAAGGATTTGAGTGGTGAATAGGAGACAGGGAGACAGAGAGTGCCCTGAGGCGCGTTGCTGAATTCATATTCAACTTGTCACTCCCTTCAGTTACTCTCCTTATTTTCTGTTATGATAAACAATGATAACGGCTCACTCAGTGAGCATTTTGTAAGCGACAAGCCATTTCCAGACACAGGGATTGCATTTGACACTCACAACAACCACACATGGGGAGCAATTCATTTTAAAAATAACCCTTCCAGGGCTCAGGGAGGTTAAATGAATTGTCTAGGATCAGGCAGCTAATTAGAAGAATTGGAATCAACACCTTCACCCTCATATGCCTGCACCATCCTCACATTTCCCTGTAAGGAGGGCAAGCAGAATAAGAATTGGGCTTTGGTCTCTCAAGAGAAGGTGGTACTTTAAGTCTGTATCAAACATTCACACTTTAGTATGATGTATTTCCAGTCCAGACCTGACAATAGCACGCCTGGATGTGCTAGAAAGGTGCAACAAGGGCTCCACCCAGAGGTGAAAGGGAGGCAGTGCAGTCAACTCCAAAAATACCGTCATTTCACCCAGTCTCAATTTCTCCCTCTGTTGGGACTCAAGTTGTCAGAACCAAGCCAGAGAGGTTTGAGACAAGGCAAAAGATGTAGGGTAAAGACTTTAACAAGTAATCATAATTAATGATACCCTTCAAGGTTCAAGGTACTGCGCTGAGCAGCCAGGAAAAGGCAATGAACTTCATTCCAGGATGAAGAGGCAAGAAAGAAGTACAGAATCATGAGTGTGCAACAGTGACGAACGCTAAAGACAATGGCGTGTCACAACCAGATAGGGAGTTTGGAGACTGGCAGGATGGGGTTACAGGTTTGAGTCTGGGGTTAGGAAAGGCCTCCTGAAAACAGGATATTGGGGAGAGATTGGAATAAAGAGAAAGTGCTTGCCAAGATTTAATTGATTGGAGGGACAAGGTCCACACCCAACATAAAAAAGCATTATCATGATGACAGCAGTAATAACAGTAGAATCACTAACACTCAGATAGCACTTACTAGGTGACAAGTATCATTCTAAGTAATGTCTACATCATGTCATTTCATAGTCGCCGCAATCCCGTGAGGTATTGTCTCAATTCCCATTTTACAGATGAGGAAACTGAGGCACAGAGGTTGAGTGGTTTGTCAGAGAGCAGATAAGAACCAGAAGAAAGTAAAGTTACAGGGTGGTCAATGACCAGGTCTCAGGGGCCAACCACTGGGTCCCAAGAGAAAAGTCACCCAAAGAGCCCAGGGTTGAAATGCAGGGTAACTGGCATCATTTTCCAGATGACATACAGGACCTTAACTTCCATCACGGGGCTCAGTGCCAGACATACAGTGATGATGCCCTCAGAGGAGAGGGTTTAGCACCCACCTCCCCACAGATGCCGCGGCTCAGATAGCAGTGGAGGGCGTAGTCGGAGACCAGTCTGCCCCTCACTGTGCTCATCTTGGCTATGAATAACATAGTTAAGGAAAAAAAAAACCCCACACACAGGGGGCACTTTATCATTAAATCCACTTTCTGGTCCGCTCACCCCAGAAGAGTGGTACAAAGAACTGAACCCAAACTCAGGCCCTGTGAAATTTAGTGTGTTGGGAAATCAACAGGTTGTGTCAAAATATCCAGGCTGGAGGCCTCATCTCACCACCAGACAGAAAGGAGTGTTTCTTAAGGATTACCCACGGCCCTTCCTGCAGGCCTGAGCTCAGCTAAGGATGTCATGAGCCAAGCCAGAGCCCACCTCTCCTGCTCCCTCATCCCCTCCATCTCTCGTCATCGGGTTCCAGTCATGAACACAGTGCTTGTCACAGTACAGCATGGTAGTAGATGCTGACGGAGGGAAAGAGAAGGGAGGGGAGGGAGGGAAGAGACCTAGGCTGAAAGGGAGCTAGAGGGCATTACAAAGCCAGCTTCCAGAGAGCTCATAGCTGACGGGGCAAACGGCTGAGGACAACCCAACATGGTTCACAATTCAGAAAATATCTGACCAAAATGTGGTGGCAGCTGAGAGTCCGTGATGACTTCTACTAGGAAGAGCAGAATTTGAGCTGATTCCAGAAGGGTAAGTAGAAGTTGGCCAGGTGGGGAAAGGAAGACGAGGGCGTTCCAGCCCAGAAGGGAAACAGCACAGGAGAAAGCACAGACACACAGGAGAGCCCATCAGGTGTGGGGGTGAGACTGGGGTTCCCCAAGGCTGCAGATGTCACCCCCCTTCATTCCTCATCCAAAGTTGAAATCTAAAGAGCTACTGAAGGTGCCCCACACCCATCCACTCCCTTGTCTAGACTCCAGGTCCTGCCATTTCTGCCTTATAGCATTTTTTGGTTTTGTCTCTGACTCTGGTCCCCACTATCACTGCTGTCACTGAGGGTCCTCCATCGTCTATGCCAATATTATTAAAACAGTCTGGTCTCCTGGCTCCCAGGCTTCCTTTGCTCCAACCTGTCCATTCTCAATGGCCTCATTTCTAAGGCATTTTCAGAGTCTACGAAGCTAATAGTGGCCCAGGGAGGATGACACCAGCTTCGCTAGAACCCCAAGGGCCCACTAAAAGACAAGTCAGAAAGAAAGTTGACCTGCAAAGATCAGAGAAGCAAGGAGCAGGACTGTGGCTAGGTTAACAGAGGGCAGGGTTCACTCCTTCATTCAACCATACTGTGGGCCACTCACCCTGAGCCCCGCTCTGCGCTGGGTGCAAGCTGGCACACTATAGAGACTCAGTCTCTATCATTCCTGTCCACGTGCAACCTGGAGGAGACAGCTATTCTAATAGTTAGATAAATAAATGTAAAATTACAATTGTGGTGAACACTATGAAGAAAACTTACAAGGAAGTCTGAGTCACAAGCGAGTGTTTCAAGTATAAGATACTTGAGCTGGAATTTGAATGGTGGGTTAACTAGGTGAGGGGTGAAGAGAAAAAACCATTCCATTTATCAGTTAGAAGATGGCCAAGGAGGGCTCGGCACCTGTGGCTCAAGCGGCTAAGGCGCCAGCCACATACACCTAAGGTGGCGGGTTCAAATCCCCAGCCTGGGCCCGCCAAACAATGATGGCTGCAACCCCTCCCCCCCCAAAAAATGGCCAGGCATTGTGGCGGGCACCTGTGGTCCCAGCTACTTGGGAGGCGGAGGCAGGAGACTCGCTTGAGCCCAGGAGTTGGAGGTTGCTGTGAGCGTGATGCCATGGCACTCTACCCAGGGGGATAGCTTGAGGCTCCGTCTAAAAAAAATAAATAAATAAATAAAAAAGAAGATGGCCAAGGAGTAATATGCCTGGATTTGGATCATGCCCTCCACTAGTGGTTTATCCTGAGCAAATTATTTCACCCTTGCATGCCTTGACGGCTTTGTCTGCAAAATGGAGATGGTAATTGTATAGACCTTAGAGATTTGTTATAAGGATTTAATAAGACAAAGCATTTCAGTAGCTGATACAGTACAAGGTAAGGGCTCTGCACGTGGTGGGAGTACCTGTAATACACAGCAGTTACTGTGGTTGTAGTAATGATAATCACAGTGATGCTACTGGTGATGCTGATAATGGAAGTGGCGGTGATGACCATGATACTGAGGATGGTCATTATGAAAATGATAACAGTGATGATGATGGTAATGATACTGATGATGATGGTAATGGTGGTGGTGATTTTTGCACTCATAGCATATGCAAATACCCTCAGGTTGAAGGAAGCACGGCAGGTGTGCAGGAGAGGAGGGGCTATGGAAAAAAGCCAATCGTGTCTCTTAAAGCACACAAATCCAAGCTCTGCAAATTCCAATCTATAGGCTCCGGGCCCTGAGCTTCCTCAAAATGTAATCAGAGAGCTCTAAAAGGGATCTAAGAGTATGGTAATGCAGTGACCGCTCAGACTCAGTTAATACTGGGCCCCCTGCCTTAAAAAGTCCTTTCTTAATGTTGACAGTCTTACCAGGGAAATCTTCATTAATTGAGTGCCTGCCACATGCTGACGTGCTGAGCGATTATTCACGTGTTACTCCATCATGCTGAGCAATGACAATGCTTTGGTAAATGGGCTACAAATGTTATTCCCATTTTACAGAAAGGAAAATAAATGAGGCATAGGACGTTTAAGTAATTACCCAAGTCACACAGCTGGATTTCAACCCAGCTCCAGCTGTCTCCTAGTTCAAGCTCTTTGTTCCATGTGCCAAAAATGGGCCTCATCAACAAAGGCACTCCCTCTTGCTTCATCCCCTGAGTCTGGGAAGCTTCTAGATCCCAGCAGGACTCACAGGAAATCCTTGAGTCAGTTGATCTGTAGTTTGGGGACAAGGCTGCACATTTTCACTGAGCCCTGCAAGATGGTCAGCATTTTCCATGCCTTACTTTATGGAGGCCAATCACATGTCTTATTCAAATCTTGCTGCCTCCTACTTATAAGATCATGGAACTAAGACTCAGAGTGGATGCAAAACTTGTCCAAGGTCACACACTAAGGGGTGTCATATTGAAATCCAGGGTTGTCTGACTCCAAAGTCTATCCTCTTTAGCCCGCACTATCCCCTAACTATGTTCTTTTGTGGTTCAACACAACACACACAGGCACACATATACACAGTGATAGACACTTAAATAGATATTATAGAGTTTACCTCAACTCTGAACACACAAAACTGTGTATAAATGCATAATGTTTTCAAAGATGCACCCCCATGGAGAACAGTGGGGGAAGAAGGAAGCAGGGAGCTGCCCAATTTTCTGGTGTATTTAGGCTGCCACATGGCTTTTCTGCACTTCTAAACTCCTGTCTCTTCTGTGCCCCATGGAGGATAACAGATAATGCAGCTGAGGTTTCAAGGTTGAAACTTCAGACACAGGAAAACAGATTCCCATTGGTTATTTATTTCTTACGGTATCCTCAGCTCCTCCAGAGACTGAAGTTACTCTAGATTTATAAGCCAGAGGCTGAGCAGGGATGCCAGAAACACATTTGGGCCCATGAGAGTCATGATTGTGCATGTGCTTAAAAGGAGACAGTGGTTAAGAGGGACTTCTTGAGTTCCAGTGCAGACTGCCCCTTACCACCTATGACCTGAGCAATTTGTTTAACCTTCCCATGCTTCAGATTCACCATCTGGGAAGTGGGCCACCCATCTTATTGTAGTCAGCCATTGCTGTGAAGATGCTGGATAACAAACACCCCCCACATCTCGGTGCTTCACCTCAACAAGCATCTTTATCTCACCCGTAGGCCTGTAGATCACTGCAGCAGCTCTGTGTTAGCCTGCAGGTTAAAGCCAGGTCTTCTCCACGTGTCTATCATTTTAGGATGAAAGGAAGCAGTTATCTGGAGCATGAGCTTCTGATGGCCAGTCACAGATATATAGGAGGACCGGCCAAATCACCTGAGCATGTTTAAAGCTTTGGGTTGGACGTAGGGTTCACTGCATGCACTCACATCCCAACAGCCAAAATCAAACACGTGGCCAAATTCAGACCCAGTGGGGTTGCATATCCCCCCTACATGGAAGCCAGGAAAAGAGTGGGGAGGTGTTCCAGTCACTACTGATGTGTAGAACTGTGTTCTAAAATGTAGAAGCCCAACCAGTCACTGTTTCACTCACGATTGTATTGGTCAGGAATTTGGGAAGGCTCAGCTGGACAGTTCTCATTTGGACTTTCCTGTGATGGCAGTTGGAAGGCAGCTGGGTTTAAGCCATCTGGGTTTTAGCCATCTGTAGGTCCCACTGGCCTAGGGATCCAACATGGCCCCCTCATGCAGCTGGCATTTAACAGGCTGTCAACTATCAAAGAATTTGCAAGCGTGGTTTTAAACTATTACTGAGGCAAGGAAGAGAAAGGAGTAAAGGATACTATCTACATAGTCCCCCCCCCATAATAATCACTAAAGTGATAATGTGTACAAAGTACTAAGCACAGTGTGTGGGGCAGAGTAAGCTCCCAGAGTCCCTGGGTGGAGAGTCCCAGTGTCATATCTAAAAATCTAGTGTGAAATCCACAGTTCTGCAGATTTTTCTTTTAAGAGTTCTATGGTTTTAGGTCTTATGTTTAGCTGATTAATCCACTTTGAGTTAATTTTTGTATGTGGTATGAGGTTGTGGTCCAACTTTATTCTTCTGCATGTAGATATCCAGTTTTCCCAGGATCATTTGTTAAAGATGAAGATTTCTTTTCCTAATGAATGGACATAATACCTTTGTCAGAATCAGTTGGCCCTGTATGGGTTTATTCATGAATTCTCAGTTCCATTCTGTTGATCTCTGTGTCTATTTTTATCTCAGCATTATGCTGTTTTGATTACTTTAGTTTTGAAACAAGTTTTTAAATCAGGAAGTGTAAGTCCTCCAACTTTGTCCTTTTTGAGACTGTTTTGGCTTCTCAGAGACCTTTGCAATTCCATATGAATATAAGGATCAGCTTCTCTATTCCTGCAAAAAAAATGGCTGTTGGAATTTTGGTAATTTTTTTTTTTTTTTTTTTTTTGCAGTTTTCGGCCATGGCTGGGTTTGAACCCGCCACCTCTGGCATATGGGGCCAGCGCCCTACTCCCTTGAGCCACAGGCACTGCCCTGGTAATTTTTTTTTTTTTTTTGAGACAAAGTCTCACTCTATCACCCTGGGTAGAATGCTGTGGCATCATAGCTCACAGCAACTTCAAACTCTTGGTTCCGGCAATTCTCTTGCCTCAGCCTCCTGAGTAGCTGGGACTACAGGCATGCACCACCACGCTTGGCTAGTTTTACTATTTTTAGTAGAGATGGGATTTCGCACTTGCTCAGGCTGGTCTTGAACTCCTGAACTCACGGGATCCTCTCAATCTCCCAGAGTGCTAGGATTACAACCATGAGCCACCACACCTGGTCAGGAACTTTAGTAATTTTTGTGTTGAATCTACAGATTGCGTAAGTCTTCCGATCCATGAACATAGGATATCCATTTCTTTACGACTTCTAAATATCCATTTATTTATGACTTCTAAAATTTCTTCAGCAATATTTTCTATTTTTCAGTGTACTAGTACAGTAGAACCCTCCTAGCTGACAGCTTCCTTAAGTTGACCTAATTTTCATAGACTGGACATGTACCACATGTACGTGTCAGGTCAGTAGGCCTGTTTCATGTGTTACCACTTCCATATGTTGAACAATTTGTCACCTCCGCTTGGGTGGTCAACTTACTGGTTCTACTGCATTTGACTTCCTTGGCTGAATTTACCACCCAGTGTTTTGTTCCTTTGGCTGCTATTGTAAGTGCAATTCTTTTTCCTGATTTCCTTTAGAGATTTGTGTGAGCACTCTCAGATGCTGGAGGTCGGTGGAGGACAATTGGATATAACCTGTCCAAAGTCTAGTTTGGTAAAAGATCTAAAAATATATCTCTGACCTAAGCTTTCCAAATGTGGGGACTTATTTTGAAAAGATAACAAGACAAAGCGAAACAAGCCAGACAAAGGAGACAAATGTTACACGTTGTCGCTCTCAGGTGGAAGCTAAGAAAGTGGATCTGACGGAGGCAGAGAGTAGAATGATGGGTACAGGGAGTTGGTGAAGAGAGGCTGGTTAACGGGTACAAACACGATTATACGGGAGGAATAAGTCTTAGCGTTTGACAGCACCGTAGAGTGACTACAACATTTATTGTATATTTCAAAATAGAAGAGAGGGTTTGAAATATTCCCCATCTAACAAAATGATAACTGTTTGAGGTGATACCCTAAATATCCTGATTGATCATTACAATTGCATGCATATATGAAAATATCACACGGAGCCCATAAACATGTGTAATTGTTACCTAGCAACAAAAATTACAGATAACAGTCTTAAACTTTTCTTACAGTTCTTTTACGAAGTATCCTTGAATGAACCTGGAGAACATCATGCTAAGGGAACTAAGCCAAACGCAAAAAGACAAATACTATATGATCTCACTTATATGTGGAGTCTAAAAAAACAAAAAACAAACTCATAGAAGCAGAGGGTAGAACAAGGTTCCCATGGCCTAGGGGGATGGGGAAAAAGGGGGAGATGAAGGTCAAAGGGTACAAACTTTCAGTTAAAAGATGAATAAATTCTAGGAAATTTAATGTACAGTATGGTGACTATAGTTAACAGTATTGTATTATAGGCTTAAAATTTCTTAATATGGTAGATAGCAAATGTTCTCACCACACCAAAAAAAAATAACTATAGGAGGTGATGGATGTGTTAATTAATTATGGCGATCTTTTTACAATGCATACATTTTAAGGCATCATGTTCGTACACTCTAAACATACATAATTTTTATTTGTCAATTATAACTCAATACAGCTGGGGCATAAACATCCAGAGAGGTAGAGATAACTAGACAAGCATAGATATCTGTAAAAAGAAAAAATTATTCTTAATTGTCTTGATTATTAAAATTTGGAAACAATCTAAATGTCTATCACCAAGGGTCTAGGTAAATGATGATACATTCACACAGTGAAATACTATCATAGCCATTCATAAAATGGTAAAGTAGAATTATTTTATGAAATGGAAGTTGTTCTCAATATATTATTGTGCTATGTTTTAGTTTATAAAAACAGCATAGGCATCTCTTTGAGGTGTATATCTCTTTAAAGGTGCCCTGACAGCCCAGTCTCCAGCCCTAGTGACAGCCTGGTGCCCCCATAGATACAAACGCCTCCAAAGATTTGATAACACATTTGGCCAAACATTAATACTGTTTATCTTTGGGTAGTCAGATTCGAGGGATTTTTTTTTATTAAATCATCGCTGTGCACATTAATGCAGTCATGGGGTACAATGTGCTGGTTTTATATACAATTTGAAAATTTTTCATCAAACTGGGACCACACCTACAGTGCATCTTATAAGGATACATGTGAAACTTACTAAATGTAGAATAGAAATGCCTTAACACAATAACTAAGAAAATGCCATGAAGGCTATGTTAACCAGTTAGATTGGAGTGATTTTTTTAAAGAGACTTTTTGAAACTTTAAAGGAAAGCTATGTCATGCTTTTGGGTAAGAAGACTCAATATTGTAAAGATTTGTTCTTAAATCTATAGATTTCACGCACTCCAAATTGAAATATCTAAGTTTTCTTTAAAGGTATCTGACAAAATAACTGTAATGTTTATCTAGAACCATAGTGTATAATTATAACCAGGAAGGTCTTTTAAAGGAAAAACAGTGAGAGGAGCTTTGCTTAACTGTGTTTTAAGTGTATTGTTAAGTGGCAATGTGGTACCCACCCTAGAATATGTTCAATTTACTGGTAACATGGAGTGGGTTTATAATAAGTACCTATAGAATGAATGGATCAACAAATAGTTCTAATTATCAGAGAAAGGCAACTTTGAACTATGACTATTAAACTACGACTATATTGCTTAGTATTAAGGTGACTATGCAGAGAAGACACTAAGCATTGCTGGGGGAAGTATAAATCAGTGCAACTTTTTTGTACAAACAAGTTAGTTACATGTTTCCATATGAATATCATCAGTTCTAACACTGTTTATAACAGGGCACTGAGAAAAACATTGTAACCAGCAATAGGAGGTCAGTTAAATTAATTAATCATGGTACACCCATACAATGAAATACTATGATGTCATTAAAAATGATAATGTAGATAGACATTTCATGAAAATGCTCACAATATACTCTTGGGTTTTTTTGTTTGTTTGTTTTGGTTGGGGGGGTTGTTTTGTTTGTTTGTTTGTTTGTTTTTGAGAAAGAGCCTCAAGCTGTCCCCCTGGGTAGAGTGCTGTGACTTCACAGCTCACAGCAACCTCCAACTCCTGGGCTCAAGCGAGTCTCCTGCCTCCGCCTCCCAAGTAGCTGGGACCACAGGCGCCCGCCACAACGCCTGGCTATTTTTTGGTTGCAGCCATCATTGTTGTTTGGCAGGCCCGGGCTGGATTCAAACCCACCACCTTAGGTGTATGTGGCTGGCACCTTAGCTACTTGAGCCACAGGCACCGAGTCAGTTTTGTTGTTTTTTTTTTTTTTTTGAGACCAAGTCTCACTTTGTCACCCTCAGTAGAATGCCATGGCATCACAGCTCACAACAACCTCAAACTCTTGGGCTCAAGCAATCCTCTTGCCTCAGGCTCCCAAGTAGCTGGGACTACAGATGCCCACCACAATGCCTGGCTATTTTTTTTTTTTTTTTTGGATATGGGGGTATCAATCTTGCTCAAGCAATCTACCTGCCTGGGATTGCTGGGATTATAGGTATGAGCCACTGGCCCCAGTCTACAATACACTGTTAAGTGAAATTTTTAAAAAACAGAGTTGTAATCTGCTTTTTAACAAGTATTTATAAAGGACCCTTGGATGGCCCAACACTGGCAAGAGTTAGAGTATAGACAGGGTCCCTGCCCTCCTGAGGCTTATGCCTGGCAGAAGGAAACAGTCCTGAGTATCCTGGAAGAACAATACTGGCTGCTGAGGGCTGCCTGGCAGGGACTTAGTTTCTTGAGAAGAACTCTTGAGAAAGGATGAGTAGGAATTGTCTGGGCATGGCAGGGGTGAGGGTCGGGGGTTGGTGGGGAGGCAAAAAGAGCGATCAGTGGTTGAGCTAGTTTCTCTCAGAAGACAGAAGTATGCACGGAAACCCCAAAACGAAGACCTTGGCAAAAGAGGTTCAGGATTTTGGACTTTATCCAAAACATAATAGGAGAAGGTAATAAAGAAATTCAGGCAGAGGAGGGACATGGCCAGTCTGTGTGGTTGTGCTGTAGAGAAGGAAGTGACTGCTCAGAAATCTATACGAGTCCATATAA
This sequence comes from Otolemur garnettii, assembly GCF_000181295.1. Classification (NCBI taxonomy): domain Eukaryota; kingdom Metazoa; phylum Chordata; class Mammalia; order Primates; family Galagidae; genus Otolemur; species Otolemur garnettii. The sequence goes on along the minus strand of NW_003852418.1, from coordinate 4,570,590 downwards.
AATGCAGGGGGCCATAAAGGTTGTATTTTAAATTGCACGCAGACTTTATGACTATCCTGTATAAATATTATGTTTATCATATACACGCATCCATAGGAAAAATATATCTACCGTGTTTCCCAGAAAATAAGACACTGTCTTATATTTATCTTTTCTCAAGAAGACACACTAGGGCTTGTTTGCAGGGGATGTCTTGTTTTTATTAAGTATAATACAACAATCTACATTTATGCAAATACAGGTAAGTTATCTTCTTCTGGAATCTGACAGAGGGAGCCCACCTTGGTGGGGCTGGTGCTAGTGATGCATGAACTCCTTTCCCCTAGCCATTCACACATGCGCAATAGATGCCTGCCACCGCGGTTACTACCTGCGCACTTGCGCAAGTGCGAACCGGCTGGGAGAAAGGAGCTGCGGCAGATAAAAGGTATTCCAGTCTTCCTAACCACTTTTTGTAGATATGCTGCATAGCCACACTCATCACTAGGTCTTATTATGGGGTAGGGCTTATATTTAACAAATGCATAGAAAATCCTGTTAGAGCTTATTTTTTCGGTAGGTCTGATTTTCGGGGAAACACGGTACAGGTATTTTATATGTACACCTATGAATATTATACACACCTATGTATTAACATATAAACATTTATGAATACTATGCATATACATTCTTCAGTATATTATTTATTTATATACCTATGTATATAACATATTTGCATATAGTACTCATACGTTTAAGTGTTTTAAACATACATATCTATGTAAATTATGTATATCCATGTATATAAATATATATTGACGATTTTTTATATTGATGAATATTATATATACCTACATAGTATACAGATATAGGCAGAGATATAGATATGATCTATTTAATGTATACCATATTTAAATATTTAGATATACTATTATATATACCTATGTATTATATATTAATATAGTGTGCATATATATTTAAGGGTATATTTACTTATCAACAGTATATGTAGAGACCTATGTAAATTATATTTATATTATAATCTCCCTATGTGTACTATGTACTTGTGTATATTATATATATACCATAAATTATGAATATGCCTATGTATAACATTTATTGTATATATATGTGTTTTATATATACACTAATGTATATTATATATATCTGTATAATACATGTTAACATATATATACCAATGAATATTATGCATGATATGTCTGTGTATACCATGCACATATACCTGTGTGTATATACCTAGGTATATTATATATATGACCTTGTGTGATGTGTACTTATATATATACACACATGCATGGATACCTAAATCAAATTATTTGTCAACAGTGGTTAACTCTGGGGTGTGAATTATAGAAAATTACTTTTTCCTTTTTTTTCCTCTTCTTAATTTTCTACCTTCCCTTCCCCCCCTGCCAGTGACCAGATATTACATGTTTATTAAAAAGAAGGGAGAAATAAAACAGAGTTGGAGGTTGGACGTACACCTGCACAGTTCCTCTCCCCTGGACCAGAACATATTCTCAGACCTGCAGCAACAGGGAAGATCCTGGGTGGGCTGCCTTGCACCTCCTGGCCCCTCTTCTGCAGGACCATTCAGTGGGACCCCTGTGTCCTCAGAGGGAAGGTACCCTGACAGCCCAGCCTCCAGCCCTAGTGACAGCCTGGTGCCCCCAGGAAACCGAGCATCCCAGAGAGTCACAGCAGTTCATTAAGGCACCACAGGAGCCTCAGCCTGCGGGGACAGATGCAACCCCGCTCCAGGAGAAGGGCTGTCCATGGAGACTAAGCCTTGGTCACGAGACACAAACAATGAACTCGTGAGCCTCAAATCCAGAGGAAAGAGTAGGACTCCCAGTCCCTGTGCTCTCTAAAGAGCCAAGTTCTGACTCTTGGGCCTATAAAGGGATCCAGAAGGGTCCTCAACAGGTCCAAAGAGATAATGCAGCCCAGGGGCAGTCCTGGGGTCCACTCACTCCAGCCCCTGTGGGTGCCTGGCAACCAGAAGCCCTGGGAAACAAAGAGATTCTGTTCAGGTCTAAGAGCAGAATTTTATGCACATATTTGCTGCCCTCCTGGCAATTTCCAAATGCATTGTCAGTAGGAAACTGTTTCCTGGACACTAAGACTAATCAAAAGCCTGTTCAAAACACATTATACAGGTGCCTAACACAACCACAGACATTAGTTTCTCACGGTTTTATATTCAATTCAACAAAAATGTATTGAGCACAAGCTCCATGAGAGACGCTATGCCAGGTGTTTGGGGAGCACACAACAGGTAATACGCAGTCTCTGCTTGTCCCCAGCCCTCAGGGCATGTTCAAGGTGAGGAGGCGGGTGAGGCTAACACACTGATGGTGCTGATGGCAGGACCTCTGCATGAAACACTGCAGTAGAGACACGGTCAGCAAGATGGGAGAGTAAGCAGACCTGAGTGCTTCCAGCGGGAGGACTGAGGGTGGCTGAATGTAGATCTAATTTCTCCTGAGCACCACCTCTGTTGTCTCATGTAATCTTCATCACAGCCTTAGGGGATAAGTATTATTATTGCCCCCATTATATAGATTAGGAGACTGAGGCTCAGAGAAACTAATAGATCACCCAATGGCACACACAGGTAAATGAATCTATTTAATTGTCTCTCTTGGCCTCTTTGGATGATATTAGCCATTCTTCCCTAAGGGTATGTATCTGCATACGAGGTCGGACAATTAAGTTCTGCCTAAGTCATGAACTCATCCTAGAAAAAGTGCTACAAACCTCATTGCTGAATATCACTATGGTCACCTTCAAAGTGCTCCCCTTGGGAAGCTGTGCACCAACACCAGTGCCTAGTCCATGCCTCAAAGCAATTGCGAACTCTTTTTCCAGAATGGCCATCAGAGCAGTCATGATATAAGTTCTGACCTTAAGTCTGCAAACTCATCCTAGAAAGAAGTGCTTTTAAGGGTGGACTAGGTGCTGGCAACAGGGCATAGCTTCCCAAGAGGACTTAAAGGTGACCACAGTGATACTCAGCAACGAGGTATGCTGCACTTTTTCCAGGATGAGTTCATGAACTTAATTGTCTGACCTACTAAATAAGGAGATTTTCCAAAATATATATAGCTATACCCCACCCCAGATCTACTGAATCAGAGTTTCTGAGGGTGAGCGCTAGACATCTTTAAAAAGTTCTCCCAGTGAATCTGATGTGTGTCTTGATTTATATGACACTGTGAAAGCTTGGGTGAGATTTCAACAAACAAGGGTGGGAAAGACAAAAGCATTTCAGGTAGATGGAATTGTGTGTGCCAAAAAGTAGAGCTAGAAAAGTATAGGGTTTCTTTGGGAAATGTTGAGTGGCCCCACACAGAAGTCAAAAAGAGAAAGACAGTGTCTGCCCATCACCTGAGGGGCCTGACCCCTCCTGATCACTCAAACCCCACTCAGGCCCTGAACTCTGCCTAAGCAGCCCTCAGTGAGGAAAAGTATGACCTAGTCACACCACACCTGAAAATAAACCAGCCTCTTTCCAGAGGGAGATGAAGGCCTGCCTGACATTATTGAGCACCTACTAATTGCCAAGCATGGCACTGAGCCTTTTGCATACATTTTCTCATTGATCCTTCCTGACAGCTCTGAAAGTTATGTATCACTGTCTGCATTGTTTAAAAGATTAATAAGGTTCAGAGAGTAATTTGCCCAAGGTCATATAGTCAATACATGACCCCGCCAAGATTCAATCCCACATCTGTCTGACTCAGATGCTTGCTCTCTTACCAATGGGATTGAGTCTTCCTAAAGGTTGTCAGATAAGAGGAAAGTAAAGGCTGGGTCATGTGATGAACCTGGGGTCAATGGAGACTTCCTATATAAACAATGAAGGTAGCTGCTTAGTGTGGTCCCCTTAAAGCAGAGCCTGAGACAAGGATTTGGTACAAGTAGTTTATTGGGAGATGATTTGGGGAATCTCCAGGAAGAGGGAAGGCACAGTGATGGAAGCAGGTTGCCACTGTGGACATTTGGGCTCCTTCTCATGGGGGGACCCTGAGAGATATAGAGCATACCTCAGGACCACCCCCTTGAGGGGCAAGGACATGGAGGTCTGCATGCTCTTGCTGTTTTAGGGCTGGTCCCAGAGCACTGACTTCCCAGCACTTTCACCCTGTCCTGTCTGAGCACCTGGACCAAGGAACACTTTAAAGCAAAAAAATTGCTAGAAGCCTTTGGTGTATGTGGGAACAGTCTGCCATCGACCTGGCAGTGCCTGGCTCATAGGACACCTGGAGGGCATCAGTGGCATCTTCTACAATCAATGTGTTCAATACTCAGGGAGTGGAACAAAGCATTCCTCAAGGACTTGGGAAGTAGGAAAATAAAATCTCCCCATATGAAATATATTTTAAACATTAACAAGAACTGGATCAATAGAACCAAGCACAGGCAAGTGAATAGAACAAGAGGGTTCCCAGGTCTGAGAGGCAAAGCTTTAATCTCATCAGATGTGCTAAGATCACTGACAAAGCAGGTACGGTGTGGACGTGGGCTGGTCCCTTGCAGGAGCACAGACCATGTTGTCCCAGAAGCCAGGGTAGACTGGCTTGTTCCAGGTCTGTCCATGGAAAAGAATGCATGGTCAGTGGGTCCTGGGGATTTCCAGACTCGCTGGCCAGGCCAGCCCTACTATAAGTTAGACATATCTCAGCCCGGTGCCCTTAAACTTCACAGGACCAGCTCCCCTGGTTTGAGAGACTCTTCCAGTACATTCCCATGTGAATCTAGTCCTAGAGAGCACTTCTGAAATGACAATTTTGCACAGCAGGATCATAGCTCAGCATCCCCACCTCAGTTAATGCGAATATGCCCAAGAGACAGCTCTGCTCCTTACACCCAAATAAACAGGCATAAGGAATAGGACCCTATGGGGCCAAAGCCCACACCCCACACGAAAGCTCATGACAAGCAGCCCCCCAGCAGACGCCATTCAGGCAACACCTGAAATTCCAACAGGCCTAGCAATGTCTTTTATTTTTTCTATTTGAGTTTCTGCAGTAAGGAATGTGAGGAAGAAAGCGGCGGCCAGGAATCCGGGCTTTTGTTCTCACTAACAGTCACAAGCCCGAGTCACTAGTGAACATTCCCCCTGAGTGTGTGTGTGTGTGTTTATCTGAATGTTTATGCATGGGCATATCAGCAGGCACAAATATTTATGTAAATGGACTTCTATGCAAACATGTTGTGGAAGCAGCAACCGTAAGCTCTGTGGTGACTTGCTAGTTCTGTGATCTAGAACACATCCCATGCCTCACTTTCCTCATCTGTGAAATGGGTACAACAGTAGTGCTGACTTCACGGGACAGTTTAAGGAATAAAACGAGGTGATGCTCACAGAGCAGCGAGTGTAAGCCTGAGTGAGAACCCAGTCACCATAGAACTCGACACCACAGGCTGTCATTTCAGCTGACTGTGTGTCTGTGGGCAGGCTGTGGCCCCTTATGACTAGACTGATGGTGACTGGTTGTGACTATTGCTCTAGAAGCACCGTGTCATGTTGTGGTCACTAAAGGGTTGGTTTCAAGATTAAAGGAGAGTTGGAGGATGACCGCAGAACCAGCATACTATTCTCGAAGGGAATGGTCATCGGACACCAATAAAACAACCAAGAGGAGGCAAGAGCCAGAACGGTGGACAGAGGAATGGCAAAGTCATATGAAGTGTGTCCCCGGACTCAGTTCACAGGATAACACAAATCAGCATGTGATTCCAAAGACCACACCATCCCCAGGTAGATCAGATGCCTCAAGGCAGCAGCATTCATGGGCACATCTAAGCCTGGGTTAGGGGTGAGTATTGATTGATGCTTTTCACTAGTTTACAGTGAGAAGGTAACATGCCCCCACCCCTGTCCAAACACATTTAGGAAAAGTGATTTCAGAAACTCATCTCTCCCTCTTACCACATAGTGGGGACTCTGGAGTTGGCTGTTTATCTACAGTCTTGGACCTAAGATGACTATTCTGATAAACTGGAATGCATCTTGCAACAGAAGGGGAGCTAGCAATAGCCCTGCTGATTTATCGCCCTTTTCAACCCAGTTGGGTTCCAAGAGAATAAATCTTGTTTGCCTCTGGCTAGGTACCCGCAATCATGCCACAGTCCATGACTTTCATATCCCATTAACTCTGAATTACTCAGTCTGGGGCTGAGCTGAGAGGTAATTTAAAATGGCAAAGGGAAAAATGTTCTGATTTAGATCTGATAGAGACCAGATTAAGTCCTCCCATTTTTCAAGGCTTAAATGTGAGCTTTATGGAGGGGGAGCACCTGGGGATAGGGGGTTGGGTCTTCTGTGAAGGGCCCGAAGTGCAGATTGGACCAGGAGACTTAGATCAAGGGAGCAAGGGCTGTGGCTCCACTTCAGATCCAACCAGGATGCAGGGGCTGAGTTTCTCGGGATAGCCAGTCTCTTAACAATCACTGTTCTCCAGAGCGAAAATCATCACAATTTGGCAATACCAACCAAAACAAAAGAGCCCATAACCTCTGGCTTAGAATTTTCACTACGGAAACACTTGGATATGTTTTCAAGGGAATGTGGACAGGAGTGTTCATGGTAGCCTTATTTATAATACTGAAAAATCAGAGACAAACGAAATGGCCCCTCAATGGAGGAGAGCCTTAAGAAAGGAAGGTTTGCTTATTTTATGAGAATAAGCCCCCATTAAAGAGAATGAAGTTGAAGGATGTCTGTGATATACAGCTGGGAAAAAATGAAGGTGCGGAATGGTTTCATATAAGGTGTTCATATTTTTTAAAAAAAAAAAAACACTATTTGGAGATTGAATCGATATTACTATTTGTTTTCTCTCTATCCTTAGTTTTTTAATACTTAAGGCTTGCCTCTCCATCAGCAATCACATGGACTCTGCAGTCTCAGCCACTTGGAACATCTCTAAGTAAGTTTCACATCCAGCCTGACCCTTTGCTTTAGTCCGTCTGACTGGGCCTTCTTGCCCGGACCACTTCTGATGCCCGGCTAACCTGCCTAGACTGCCACAAAGACCGTGAGGTCAGAGGAAGAGAAGGGAGAACTTTGCTTAGGAGGGACCTGCCTGGTTCTCACCATGCTGAGTGCACACAGGAGTCGTGCTCCCTTGGCCTCGAAGCACCTTCCTCAACTGCAGGAGTGAGCTCTCCGCCTTCTGCACACCCACGAGCCTACTCTAGCTGAGTTTGTGGGGGCCCTGCCAGCAACAGGCGCAAGACTAATTGCTCTTTAAGAGCACACAGCCCCTAGCCTGACAGTTAATGTCCCCAGCAAACTGCTCAGGCACTGAGGTCCAGATAGAATATGATATACCATAACAACATATAAACCCCCATCTCAGTGGCTTAATATAATTAGGTTATGTTTTTTCCCCTTACAGAAAGTCTCGTTCTAATTAGGCAGCCCTCCTCCGTGGAGTAATCCAGAGATCCAGGCTGACGCCACCCTGGGGCTCTGCCATCTTGGCATGTGACTTCTGAGGTCACCACAACACAAGAAGGGAGAAGTGGAGGAGGCCTGTGGGTTCATCACCCTACTCGGTCCATTGGTCAGAGTTGCCCCAACCTAACCCCAAGGGAAGCTGGGACATAGAGTCTTCTAATGTCTCCAGGGAACAGAAGCCGTGTCCTGACAACACTGTTTTCAGTGCAGGTGCCACATACCTTTCCAACTTTGTCTCACACATACTTCCTCGCCCACCTGGGAGTCCCCGTCTCTGCCACTCTGCTTTGCCCACCAGGGATGAGAGATCAGACCCCAGCCCCCGTTATCTGATCTCTCATCCCTGGTGCAATTCTACACGTGCTGACTTTCCTGCCTCTGTGCTTTTACTAGTGCCGTTCAATCATCTGTTCATTCAACAAACACTTATTGTGCATTGATAGTATCCTAAGGAGGTGGCAAAGGTCAAGACAAAGACAGTCTCTACCCACATGGAACTTACAATCCAGGGGCTTAGTGCCAACATTTCTGCCTTCTACGCCCTTCTGGGCTCCGCTCGGCTGACATCCTACCTCCCTCCATCTCCAAAGTTGTTGAGAGGATTCCCTGGGCTAATGTGTCAGAGGGACATAACCTAGTGCCAGGCTTGAGGCAAATACCCAGCAAAGGAGAGACATTGGCGACAATAGCGACTTTATTTCAGTGGGAACCCTAGGCAGCTACTGGCTCACTCCAGAGTCCATTCTTACCATTCCTCTGCACCTCTTCCTCTGAGTTTCCAGCTCCTCTTCCTCACTTACCTACCGGAGAAGACCCTGCCTGTAAACTCAGCATAAAGCAACCAAGGGATAATTACGTCACCTCGCCCTTGATTTTTGTTTCCTTGGGGCTTTGAGAGAAAATTGATCTCCTTTAATCCTGGGAGATCTACGCTCCTCGTGGGAGCTCAGAGACCTTATACCGAATACGTTTACACAACTAATCAAGAATGGAGAATGGAAAGGATCGTAAGACCTTACGAACTCACTTTCTTTGGGTTTCTGCACAGATGTCACCTCCTCCCCAGAGAGGTCTTCCCCGATGACTCTGTATAAAAATATCGCCTCCATCATTCTCTATTCTTTTACACTGTGTTAGTTTTCTACAAGCCATCTATCACAACAATAAACAATAAGGCTGCTCCGAGATTCCAGAACCCCTCAGCCAGGTGATTGGGCCATTTCCATATCACCAAGGGCACTGGCTGGCCCTAAATGCCTTTCCTAGGCTCCCGGAGGACTGAGGACAGGCAGGGTTATTCTTTGCACCCTCCCCAGAGCCTGCATCTAAAGCAAACATGCTCCCCACACACAGTCCTTGACTGAATGAACTAAAAAACGAAAACGAAAACCAGGATGGCAGGAGGAAACCACGGCAGCATGGGAAGCACGCTTTTGCACTTCAACTTTCTAAATTATGTTAAACTTCAGAATTTCTATAGCTGCCTGTTTACAAATAAAATTAGATTCATCCAAAATGCAGTTATTCTTCGTGCTTGGTTAGCTATTACTGGGAATTTAAAAACACTTATTTGGATAATGTCCAGGTCATTTGGAGTCAGCATCTTCTAAAAGTTGGACCTATTACAGATAAACACCCATGCTGGGCTCCAGGCAAAGAAAGTAGCAAAATGGTTCATTTCCTAGAATATCAGATAAAAGGACAACTCCTCCCCCATCCCCTAAATATACCCTTTCTCTAAACAAAATATTCAGTACGTAGCGTGAGACTGCATTTGTGTCCCAACATGGGTTTCTGCTAACATACCTCATGCTGCTTTTAAAAATCAGATAGATTGGTTAAATCCTTTTAAGAAAATTAAGCAAGCAAAGAAGTCATTCATTCTAGAAACCCATCACATACATAACAGATGCATAGTAATTATTTTTAAGACCATTCTTTTTTATAATGCTTGTCATTTCTGGGTATTAGCTCAAATGGCCAGAACTCGGAATCTCTTTAGGGGTTGCCCTTAGTATCAAATGTAATATAATTTGTCACAAAATTTGCTGGTGGTTTTTGATCTTCCTTTCGATTCATTTGTCAGTTATATAGAAAATGACAATATAATTTACTTCCCAAAGATACTCAGGAGAGTGAAAAGGACTCTATTAATATGAATAATGCTGCCAGGACAATAAACCAGGCATGTAGTCACCCTGGCTGTGTATTCTCTTATAAGCAAGGTTCCAAGCTGGGCTCTGTAGAGTAAATGTGCTGAAATCCTGGGAGTTAATCCTGGGAACAAAATGTTGGAGCTAGATCGGGGGATCAGTAAACTTTTTCAGCTGCAGATGCTGGCGTGGAAGTGGAGAGAAGGGAACACTTTTCCACTGCTGGTGGGAATGCAAACTAATACAACCTTTTTGGAAGGAAGTATGGAGAATTCTCAAAAAACTCAAACTAGACCTCGCCTTTGATCCTGCAATCCCATTACTGGGCATCTACCTAGAAGGAAAAAAAATCCTTTTATCATAAAGACACTTGCACTAGACCGTTTATTGCAGCTCAATTTACAGTCACCAAAATGTGGAAACAACCTAAACGCCCACCAACTCAGGAATGGATTAATAAGCTGTGGTATATGTATACCATGGAATACTATTCAGCCATTAAAAAGATGGAGACTATATATCTTTTGTACTAACTTGGAGGGAGGTGGAACACATTCTTCTTAGTAAAGCATCACAAGAATGGAGAAGCAAGAATCCAATGTACTCAATTTTGATATGAGGACAGTTGATGACCTAGTACATAGTGGGGGTGGGGGGATGGGGGGACAGAGAGAGGGAGGGGGGTGCACGGTGTTTGGTGCACCTCTTGGAGGTGGATCACATTTATAAGAGAGACTTTGCCTGATAAATGCAATTGGGGTAACCTGCTTCTTTGTGCCCTCAAGGAATCCCAAACAATTAAAAAAGTGAGGCCAGATAGTAAATATTCAAGCTTTGCAAACTGAGGGGCCAAAACGAGAATACTGTATTATGCATTTATATAACCATTTAAAATGCAATCATTTAAAAATTTAAAAATCATTCTTACCCATGATTGGATAGAACTTAGCCAAACTGGCCAGCCTCTGCCAGACAGCACTGAAGACATTAAATGTAAGCTGAGACGCTTGAATTTCTTCTGTGGACAGTAGTCTCCAGAATTATTTTTATTTTAGAAGTTGAAACTTGTTCTCAAATGAACTCTTAAGTGGAAGCCCAATATATATGCAAAGCGGATAAAAAGGGTTCTGCTGTGTTTGAAATGGGAATGAAAGAAGCCTCCACACAACCTCTGTCAACCCCCGCGGCACATGCTTAGAGCCCCCGAGGGGTCCTGCCGATCACAATTTTAAAAACACAGCCTCAGTCAGTGGGGTGCTATTAAAGATTTCTGAGGAGGGGGCAGACCGATCACAGCTGTGTTTTACAACAATCACTGGGCGCAGCGTGAAGGATGCGCTGGAAGGCAGAACACCCAGGGACAGAGAGACGTGAGGAGGGTGTGGCCTGGGAGCGTAGGATGACATGGATATTTCCAAAGCAGACAACTTTGGGGGGCTATTAAGACATTCGGGCAGGACCAGCTTCATGGCTTGGGCCCTGTACGTCTCCGGGGCCACTAGGGCACAGAAGGGACCCACATTTCATTAAATGCTCTGCATCTTGAAATTTTTAGTAATCTTTCAACCAAGGCCCTGCATTTTCCTTTTGCACTGGGCCCCGTAAATCTCATGTCCTGCACGCAGGGATGACCAGGTCCATACAGGCCTGAGTAACCCTGTCTGCAACTTCCTCTCATTGCTCTGGCCAGGGCACGTGACATGATCCCCCAGTTAAGTGTTGTTTATAAAAAGCCTAGGGTTTCACAGCTTTCTCTGAGTCTCGGGTCGTCCCTCCGACACACTGCCTTGCCCCCTCACAAGCACTCAGAACATTCATTTGTCCTCCCCCTGGCTTCTGCATCCTGGAAACAACAGTCACAGCTGATTAGTCCTCACTCCAAATCTCTGAGATACCAATTCAAATCAAGTCCTCATATCAGGTGCCTGACAGGAGGACTGTGGACCATCAGCTGCCTCCTCCCAACTTTCTGGGCAGTCCATAGACACGACACCCTAAGGGTCACCTTGGGTTGGGCTCCACAGGGAGCAGACTCTGAGACAAGAATCAAGTGCTCTTTGTGATGTGATCCCAGGAACCCCAGGAGGGAGTGGGGAAATGCATTTGGAAAGAAAATGAAGCCAGGAAAGGGGGCATTACCGCTGTGGGTAGCTGGACCTGGTCCCTCTAGGGACCTGAGACACTGTGATTACCCCTGAGGATTATCCCCTTACTGGTTGGCAAGTGAGCTGGAATATTTATCATCAACTCCTAACCCTCATTCATTAAGTCGTTCCTAGGGCCCCCCAAATTCTGGCAGCTCCAAATGTAGGTCAAACCCCTTCTGTGACCAAGAATGCCCTCAGGCAGAGAGAGACACAAGCTGTCACCACATACCAGAAGTGTCTGCAGATGAACTCTGGAGTAGGGTAGGGATGGGGTCTGAGCATGGCACCAACAAGCTTTGCTCCACCCTCAGAGCTACTGTGAACAACAAAGATTTAGGGAAGAAAGTAGATTCCAGGCACTCTGGAAATCTGAATCCCTAGGTGTTCAGAGACTAACTGAGCACCTGTTAGATGCCAACGTTCCATCTTTGCGTAGAGCACTGTTCTATTGTAGAAAAATACCACCTCACCCTAGTTTAACACGTCAAATTCACAGGCTTCCCGCTATACCTGAGAACTCCCAAAACTCCTTTTGAGATTTGCCTGGGAGTGTGGGGGCCTGAAACACACAGAGAAGGGAGAAAACCCAGTTAAAAAGGATAGTTTGAAAGAGACACAGTGACTTATGATTGAATTACATCAGAATATTTATCCAGCGAAACATTCAGGAGCCTTTTATTAGTTAAGATTTTTACACTTTTTTTTATTATGTATATATATTTGGGGGGGGTCTGGGATTCATTTAGGGTACAAAGAATTAGGTTACACTGATTGCATTTGTTAGATAAAGTCCCTCTTATAATTGGGTCCCACCCCTAAGAGGTGTGCCATGACCCTTCCCAACCCCCTTCCCTCTCCCCCTTCCCTCATTCCCCTACCCCCCTCACCCCATTATATTAGCTCATCTACTGCCTTCATATTAGAATTGAGTACAATGGATTCTTGCTTCTCCATTCTTATGTTGCTTTACTAAGAAGAATGTGTTCCACCTCCATCCAGGTTAAAAAAAAAAATGATGTAAAGTCTCCATCTCTTTTAGTGGCTGAATAGTATTTCAACATATACCACAGCTTATTAATCCATTCCTGAGTTGGTGGGCATTTAGGTTGTTTCCACATTTTGGTGATTGTAAATTGAGTGGCAATAAACAGTCTAATGCAAATGTCCTTATGATGAAAGGATTTTTTTTTCTTCTAGGTAGATGCCTAGTAATGGGATTGCAGGATCAAAGGGGAGGTCTAGTCTGAGTTTTTTGAGAATTCTCCATACTTCCTTCCAAAAAGGTTGTATTAGTTTGCAGTCCCACCAGCAGTGTCAAAGTGTTCCCTTCTCTCTACATCCATGCCAGCACCTGCAGTTTATAGACTTTGAGATGTGGGCCATTCTCACTGGGGTTAGGTGATATCTCAGGGTACTTTTGACTTGCATTTCTCCCTTACAAGCTGCTGGTAGGATTATAAAATGGTGCAGCCTTTGTGTAAAATGGCTTAGAATTTCTTGAAAGGGTTAGACATAGGTGCCCCATATGACCCAGCAATTCTACTCCTACGTACATGCCCAAAGAAAACTTACGTCCACACAAGAACTTGTACGTAAATGTTTATAGCAGAATTATTTATAATATCCAAAAGGTAGAAACAACTCCAGTGCCTATGAACTAATGAATAAACCAAATATATCCATACAGTGGAATATTATTCAGCCATTAATAGGAATGAAGTACTGATGTATTCTATAACATGGATAGACATTAACAATATATTCTATGAATCTATTTCTATGAAAGGAGTAAATGTATAGAGACAGAAAGTAGATTCGTGCCTGCCTAAGACTGGGGGAGGAAGGTGGAAAGACATGAAAAATGACTATAGGGTACAGGGGTTTTTTTTTGGGGGGGTGACAATATTCTAAAGTAGATTTGTGGTGATGGAGGCACAAATCTATGAATGTACTAACATTGGGCTGTACACTTTAAGGGGGTGAAGTGCATAACATTTAAATTATACCTTCATAAAGCTATCATTCAAAAAGGATATCGTGACGTTTTAATAGGGGTTGACTCGCACGCTTCATGGGCGCTTAGGAAGTGAAGAAATAGACACTGTCACTGCCCTCTTCACGCTGACATCCTCCCGAGGAGAGAGGACAATGAATTCTAAATGTGACCGATAAATTATACTGCATGTTTTTATGGGAGGTGATCAGGGTAAGGAGATAAGGAACTGGGGGTGGCTGGTAGAGCCATAGTTTTAAATATGATGGTCAAGGTAGACATCGCTGCAAAGGTGACACTTGGGCAAAGCTTGTAGGAGCTGGCCTCGAGGATGTCCTGGGAAAGTGGATTCACATGGAGGGCACAGCCCCTGCAAAGGCCTAAACGCAGGAGGAACAGCCAGGAGGTCAGTCAAGCCGTGTGAACAAGGAGAAGTTAAGGTGAGAAAGGTAACATGGGACCTTGTACAGGAGCCCTGCCCCTGGCTCAGATCGGGTGCACGGCTTCCGAGGGCAGTGATGGGTCCTGACAGGGCTTGTCTCTCCTCCCCTGGGGGGGCTCGTCCAGCTGGGGACCAGAGCTCTTACCATTTCCCCCTGAGCAGAGGAAACCTGTTGCTTGAGCCCCCACAGGCCACACGGGTGGGGGGGTCTCATAGGGATATGCTGTGCTTTGGCCCCAAAAAGCAAAGTCAGGAAGCAGCAGGCTGACGGGAAACTGCAATTTCACCATCTAATAACCTTGCATGTTTGTGATTTTCAGGTTCCAGTTTTCGTATCGTCACGGTCAATTACAGGTCACAAATGATTTCCAAAGTGGGCTGCCCAGCGAGGGAGTTGTGTAAATCTGTTTTCCACAGTCATCCAACTCCCAGGCTGCTCAGCCCCCAAAATATGCTTGTGAGAAAACTGTATCAGCACATGAGGGGGAGAGGCAGGAAGGGGACCCTGGGTGGGAGGGAAAGAAATGGAACCAGCCTGGGGCCCCAGATAGCGTTTTCCCACCTGGTCTGCTACATACCTGCTCTGTGACATTGGCCCAGTCGCCTCTCCTCTCTGAACCTTTCCCCTTAGAGAATGACTAGACTAGACTTGACTCACCTCACAGGGAATGCTATAAGGTATCTCACCAAAGGCATCACAGAAAACACCAACCATGTGTCTGGTCTGAAGCTCCTTCATTTATTTTAATAACTTTCTTGAAGCATAATTTACATACCATAAAATAGACTCATTCTAAGTTTACAAATTAAGGACATTTAGTGAATTCACAGTTATGTAACCATCATCACAATCCAACTTTAGAATATTTCCTTCACCCCACAAAAGATATCTTTGGGGCAATCCTTTGAGGTTAGAGTCCCATATATAATAAGATCAATTTAATATTATGTAAAGCACAAGACAAAAATTGTGATTAGGCTGAACACACGAAATTGCCATTTTCATAAGTTAAAAATGTCCAAATACATAGTATTGTCAATTTCATACAGCTTAGTCATTGAAAAAGAACTTTACAGATATAGTACCATAAAATTATAGTTTGCATATTAATTCACATTCTAGATATGACTGCCCACAACATGCCTATATTGTGAACTTACAATATTACATTATTATATAGAAAACTATGTGTATTAGACTCAGTGGGTGATTGAAGAGGATTTTTTCTTTTTTTTTTTTTGAGACAGAGTCTCACTATGTCACCCTCAGTAGAGTGCTGTGGCATCACAGCTCACAGCAACCTCAAACTCTTGGGCTCAAGTGATTCTCTTGCCTCAGCCTCCCAAGTAGCTGGGACTATAAGCGCCCGCCACAATGTCTGGCTATATTGTTGTTGTTGTTGAAGTTGTCATTGTTTAGCAGGCCCAGGCCAGATTTGAACCCCTCAGCCCCCCTGTATGTGACCAGTGCCCTAACCACTGAGCAACAGGTGCCAAGCCTGAAGAGGATTTTTCAAGGGGGAAAGCTTGACTGTACTTCGTTTTCTCTGTAGGTGCTGTCTTTAGAAAGGAACCTCCATTTTTGAGCCAGTTCAAGCTAGTATCTTCAATTTGCAATTGAAAAAAACAAAACTTAGGAAGTGCAGATAATCTATCACAACGTTCACTGCCAACACCACACTGACTCAAGAAATGCAAATAAACCTTTACAAGCAGAAACATCTTGTATCTATAGCATAAAAGGATCATGGCTCATATTTTATGTTTCGTTACTTTGCACGCTTACTTTTTTTGTTTCTAGCCCCACTAGAGGTTAAGATTCATGAGGAAAGATGCCGATCTTCTGTGTAGCTCTATATCCCCAGCTCCTAACTGTGCCTCATTTGCCATATGATAGATGCTCAATCAATACCGAATGAATAAAATAAATTTGATGGGGAGGAAAACCCCTGACTGGTAGTGTAGGTAAACAACCCTCCTCACCACCACCTTGGCTACGCGTCAGGCATCACTACAGACTGTAAATAAAAGACAGAGTGTGGGGAAAGGCTGCATGACCAGATCTAAAGGTGTTTATGCCAACATATGGCAGACCCATCATGAGCCAGCTCAAGCCTGGCGGAGACACTTCTTACTCAAGAAGAATACAGGACAGCATGACTCCCAGGACCGAACCTGGGAGGAAAATGAAGTCCGAGGGCAGAGGCACTGCTAAGAGCTCCACACCACACTGGGATCAAAGGCCAGATTTCTGGCTGAGGACAGGTGAAAACAGAAACTTCCTGGAGAAGGGAGAGTAGACACAGGAGCTGGTGCAAATGCCCCTGGCTGGGCTTTTCAGGGCTTGCAGGCAAGAGAGAGCTGGGGGTGGGAGGGGGATCAGCACCCATATCTCAGTGGTTAGGGTCCTGGCCATATACACCAGGGCTGGAGGATTTGAACCCAGCACAGGCCTGCTAAACAACAATGACAACTACAAAAAAAAATAGCTGGGCGTTGTGGTAGGCGCCTGTAGTCCCAGATACTTGAGAGGCTGAGGCAAGAGAATCGTTTGAGCCCGAGAGTTCGAGGTTGCTGTGAACTGTGACACCATGGCACTCTACCCGGGGTGACACAGTGAGACTCTGTCTCAAAAAAAAATAAAGAAGAAGAGAGAGAGAGCTGTGGGGGTGTGGGAGGAAGACCTGGGGTGCCGGAGTGAAAACAGAAATAGCACTCAAGGTCCAGGAGAGAAGATGTTACAAGCCCACCCCTAAGAGCTCTTTCCTACCTCCCTCAAAGGGAAGAGGCATGTCCAGTCTAACTGATCAAAGTCTGAGATGTTGGTTGAACGTGTGCGCTAATGGGCAGGGTCGCCGTGTTAAAATGTGAGTGATGTGAGGGTCTTTGCTTCCCATGTCCAAGTGCGAGGCAGACCAGCCTTCTGCACTGGTAGGTGTCAGTCCCTGTCTCTGCTCCTAATAGAGAGGTTTTATATCTCCCACTGGGGGCCTGCTTTTAGCACAAACCTCCCCCAGGAAGCCCATGAGGCAGGGAGAAGTGATTGGCATTTCTAGGTTCATCATATTATTGAGTGATTTCGAAATTCTGACAGAATCTCCAGCCTGCCTAACATACCCGAAACCACGAACAGCAGTCACCTCTGAAAGGTGGGGTGCAAGCGAAGATGGAGGGGATTTCACATTGCCACTTACCACGTATACGTTTATATTCCTTTCACATTACACCATAAGGATATGGTACTTTTTGATCATGGTATCTTCCCTGCCAGGGGAAGATGGTACTTCTTAATTTAAAAATAAGAATAATCAGGAGGGTTTAGGAAATGGAATATAATGATAGAAGTCCAAATTTAAAAGTCAGTAGCCAGCACTATGCCCCAAATAGTTGTCGAATAATTATGAAAAGCATAGGTATCTCCCTATGTGAGAAAACGGGAAGATTCTTAACTTCCTACATGCTGTTGGCAATTCAGATTCATTGGCAGTTATTCTTGCCAGGCCTCAGTTTTCTCCTCTGTAAAATGGACGTAAGCATGACTGCCTAACAGGTTTGTGACAGCGCTTGGCAAAGTGTTCCTGAAACATAAAGGTCTGTTCTGTGTCCTCATGGCGAGCTCTTCTCACCTTGTCTAAGGAGTCAGCAGAATTAAAGCAGTTGCTCTGTTTTTAAAAACAATATGGCTGTTAGCAAGAGATACTTTTGGACAACTGAAGAGCTTCCACAGCCTTCCTACAATGATAGCCGAGGACACCTGCATCATACTGTGGTCAATGTCCTTTACACAAGCCCAGCCCCGCACACAGAAAGCACTCACCACTACACATGTGTGGAATGCCCTCTCGGGATGCGAGCCGCCCCAATATATGGAAAACTGAGGCTCAGAAAGTGGAAAAGCACTTTTGCCAATTTCCAAATCTCTTTCCAACCAACCTCCACCGTTTCTATAGATTATAGAGGAGAAGAGAAGGAGGGAGAGTAGGGGTTGGATCAGTACTCGGCTCAAAGTAGGGAGGAGAGATGGTAAAAGAATGAGAGGAAGAAGAAGCCACCAGAAGCCAGCTGATAACTTTCTATTTGAATTAACTACAGAAATTTTTTTTTTAAATGCCATTTTGGCAGATAAATGCGAGTACTGTCTATTGTCGAGAAATGATCATTATGTGCCTTTTTGTTTCTTTACCTGCCATGGCAACCAGAAGGCGTAGAATCAGATTTACTGCTTGAGTAACAGCTCCGGAGCGTAGAAGCTGATTCCCACTTTACCTCCCAGAGAAGCTGTTTTCTGCTGTATGTTTCTCTCCGCCCCACAGAAACACTCAATTCTCACCCCAAACATGAAGCAGAATCAAATAATTTTCACATATCGTATTAATTGGCCTGTCCTTTGATTCCTTATATTTCACTAGGCCACACTGATCGTGAGAGTAACATCAGCCGTAATTAGGCATCATAAGGATAATGATTTCATTAAGGCCCCTTTAATGCACTTGGACATGTACGAGGCAGGGTGTTAGGCAACACGGTGAAATACTTTATCACCTGGTGATAATTGGAGTCGCTGAATTACAGTAACAGAGCAACTGAAGGTAATTTCCTATTTGGCCCAAGATGTCTGACCTCCCCCAGGCCTCCAATTATCATATTTCTTCTTGGAATCAGGTCTCCCTTCTACTCAGGAGCTGCTGCAAGCTCCGAGCTATTACGGTGGACTCTAAGCTTGCACGGGAGCTGTGAAGTTCTAATTTTCTCATTACACAACCTCATCTGTCAGCTATTTTCTGGCGAGCCAGACGGGTTCTTTAGTTTAGGTGATAAATAGGATGAACATCTTAGCAAGCAGAGAGGCAAATAAACATCTGAAAATGATCTCAGGACTTAGGAATCTTCTCTCAGATAGTGTTATGGGTCAGAGAAAACCAGAACAAACCGTGGACTGAAACATGGAGAAAAGGCTGAACCCGCCTTGCCCTCTTTCACTCAGAATCACAAAGACAGCAATAGGCGATTTCTTCTACTACACGGAGAGTCTCAGATGGTTCTTTAGACAGTGATGTCAAACTCGGTAAAGTAAGTTGAAAACATAACAAGGGCTACCATTGATTGAGCACCTAGTGTTACCATGTGCAAAGGCTTTAAAATATATTGACCCCATCCAAAATCAGGAGAAAGAACAGTTTACACTATGCACATTCACCCACTCATTCTTCCTTATTAAATGAGATTGTAACACGCCCGGCATTGTTATAAGCACTAAATATGGCTCAGTGCGTCTGAGAAACATCACAGATGCAACTGAGAATAAGACAGAAACAATCACTGCCCTCAAATGGCTTACAGTCTAGCAAGGGTATAGAAACTACATACAGGATGCCTCAAAAGTCACCCCTGATGTTCCCTTACATGGGGAAAATGAGAAATTACAGCTAAATGTATTTTCATTTGCAAAATAGTCATTACTAATTTTTACAAAGAGGTGGCCAACATGTAGAGAATATTTTGTAAATATTTTGTAAAATTTTGGTAACTGAAAAGTCTGTACCCTCATATTAATTTGAAATAAAAAAATAAAAAATAAAAATATTTTGTAAAATTTTGTAATGAATATTTTGCAAGTAAAGGCATATTTACTAAAATTTCCTATGTTCCCTACATATGATCACTTTAGGGGCAACTTTTTTTTTTTTTTTTTTGAGACGGAGCCTCAAGCTATCCCCCTGAGTAGAGTGCCGTGGCATCACGCTCACAGCAACCTCCACCTCCTGGGCTCAAGCGAGTCTCCTGCCTCAGCCTCCCAAGTAGCTGGGACTACAGGCGCCCGCCACAACGCCTGGCCATTTTTTGGTTGCAGCCATCATTGTTGTTTGGCGGGCCCGGGCTGGGGATTCGAACCCGCCACCTTAGGTATATGTGGCTGGCGCCTTAGCCGCTTGAGCCACAGGCACCGAGCCTAGGGGCAACTTTTGAGACAACTTATAATATTATCTTCCTGTGATGGGGACTTCAAAAGAAAATAATAATAATTTTTTAGAGAAACTGTATAAGTAAGCCTACAAATATTGTCATTTGCAATGAATGCAATGAAGGAAAATCATTGGTGCCAAAAGAAGAAGGATCCAATTTAGTCTGAGGTAGGAGGAGAGATTGATAAGGAAATGTCTTTAGGTTGAGATGCAGAAGGTAGCCAGGTAAAGAGGTCAAAGAAAGAATACTTCAGAAACACAGAATAGCATGGATGGAAGCTCTTATACAGGAAGGAATTTGGTATAATAAACAAGGGAAGGCATGGTTTGTCTGGATCTAAAAGAGCAAGGCCTGGGAGGTGGTGGATTCAAGCACATACTTGGCCTTATAATGCATGGCGAGAGTGTGGATTTTACCCTCTGAGCGATGGGCAGCCATGGATGGGCCAACAGTTGGTCAGAAAAGAGTTGACTCTGAATGACCAATCACTGTGACTTATATTACTTCTGGATGGATTGATCAATAGCTGATCCACCCAGAAATGTGTGTTTAGAAACTATTATATAAAAATCACTTATGATACAATAGGGAATGTATGAGAAACATCTTCCTGTTTCCTGGATTATTTTAAAAGAATAGTTTGGACAGAGCAAAAGTTTCTGCAGAGAAGTGGAGAAGGGAAGGGTTGGAAGGCTTGCAACTTAAAATGCGAAGACTGGAAATCTAGATTTCATTTATTTTTTTCTTTTAGAGGGGGAAAGAAGGGCACAGAGCATGGAGAAACTAATCATACTGATTGTCTTTCAAATGCCAGGCACTGAGCTGAATATTTTATACACAGATTGTCTCATCTGATAATCAAAACTCTCAGAAATTAATTTAATTTGAACATCTCTGCTCATTCACCCTCAGCATCAAATTTTTAGTTATGAACACTAAGGCTTAGAGATAGTCAAGAAATTGCTCAAGCTGAGCTTAAGATGCCAATCATTGCCTTCCCATCCCCACCTTCACCTAAGAGATGCTGGCCCTGCCTACATCCTTGCTATGGTCTATCTATACTTTGTCTCTTGTTCTTGGATGTCTGGAGATTCTCCTACTTCCTTTAACTTAAAACAGCTCTTTACAAGGGAGGTTAGATTTTCTTACAACCAAGAGTCTTGAGTAAAACACAGAAGCAGCCAGACATAAGAAAACCATAACCTACAGGGGGAAGAATATTAGAATGACTGCAGATCTCTCTGCTGAAACCTTTCAAGCTAAAAGAGGGTGGTCATCAACTTTTAATGTCCTAAAACAAAACAACTTTCAGCCCAGGATCCTGTATCCAGCTAAACTGAGTTTCATTTATGATGGAGAAATTAAATACTTTAATGACATTCACATGTTGAAGAAATTTGCCATAACTATACCAGCTCTCCAGGATATTCTCAGACCTATCCTCCATAATGACCAGCACAATCCTCCACCACAAAAGTAAACTCACTCAGAAACTTTTGATCTAATTCCAACTTCCACAGTGGCAAAAGGATTTAAAATGTCCACAATGTCCACTGGACTTTAAAAGAACTCAATACCCAAAATTTTATCAGACTTATAAATATTCTCAGTTAATGTGAATGGCTTAAATTGTCTTCTAAAGAAGCACATGCTGGCTGACTGGATACAAAAACACAAGCCAGATATCTGCTGCATACAAGAATTTCATCTTACCTTAAAAGATAAATATAGACTCAGGGTGAAGGGATGGTGATCTATATTCCAGGCAAATGGACAGCAGAAAAAAGCAGGTGTTGCAATTTTATTCACAGATACAATAGGCTTTAAACCAACAAAAGTGAGTATGGATAAGGATGGTCATTTTATATTTGTTAAGGGTAATACTCAATATGATGAGTAATGCAGATAAAAAAGGAAACTAGATGCTTCCCAGAATTAAGGAGAAACAAATAATGACAAAATTATAATAAATAATAGAAATGGAGGACAGGAAACAGCAAAATGCAATATACAGATAATTTATTTGTTTTCAAGACAGACCAGAACAAAAGCAATAACAAGATAAAAGAACACAACGCATTCCCAGATTAGAGGAACCACCTATAAGATTATAAAAATATTTACATTTCAGATATCTGATTTCTGATATTAGTGAAAGGAGAATACCTAGACACAGTAGGGAAAAGTTTGTGACCCAAGAATTTTAAACTCAGATAAGTCATCCTTTTTAGTATAGAACCACAGGAAAAGATTTTCAGTGAAGACTTAGGAAATGTGCCACCATGAAACCTTCTGGAATTTAAAAAAAAAAAATTGAAAATGAACACCAACTAGTTAAGACATGTTATAAAGCTAACAGCTCTATGTTGAGAATATCAAGGTAAAAAGGACAATGGTGAGTTCTGCAACTGGTTAAAAGGAGATATGTGTAAATGACAATTTACGAATCTGCTTCTGAAATAAATAATGCAAATGTCAAAAAATTATTCAGAAGAAAAAAATAACCTGACGCAAGACATGAAATTATGTTACTAAAACCCAAGAAGTTTGAGAAGAGAATAAAAATCTGCTTACATGGAATTTTTAAAGAACTAAAAGTCGATCTTCCATTTGATCCGGCAATCCCTTATTTCATATCTACCCAGAAGAACAAAAATCATTTTACCACAAGGACATTTGTACCAGAATGTTTATTGCAGCTCAGTTCACAATTGCCAAGTCATGGAATCAACCCAAATGCCCATCAACCTATGAATTGATTAATTGTGGTATATGTACACCATGGAATACTATTTGCCCATTAGAGAAGATGGAGGAGACTTTACATCTTTTGTGTTTACCTAGATGGAGTTGAAGCACATTCTTCTTAGTAAAGTATCTCAAGAATGGGACGGGGAGGGAGTATCCAATGGACTCAATAGTAATGTGAAACCAATATATAAACAACTACACACCCACAAACAATGAAACACAAATACGGTCAAGCAAGGGGAGGGGAGAGGAGGGAGAGAAGAGAGAGGAGGAGAGAGGACCACTGGAGGAGATCTCACCTAATGTGCATAATGTGAGGGTGTTCAGCACACCCCCCAGGTAAAGGGCTCAACTACAACTTGAACTTTACCATAGAATTGAAAACAATATGACCTAAGCCTTTGTACTCTCATGTTAATTTGAAATTTAAGAAAAAAATCTGCTCACATGGTGTATTAAGGAGAAAAACTAAAAAATACTATTTCATGTTTGGTTATAAAAATTAGAAAACCATCAATTAAAGATTGCTTTTGAAAATCTTAATTAAAAACCACTTCTCTGATTAAAATGCATCTTCCAAAATAATATATTTTAATGTAAAGCAAATCTAGTTAAAATGATGATAAGGAAAACAATAATGAGATATAACAATTAAAAGCATAAAACATGTTTATTGCAGCTCAATTCACAATTGCAAGATATGGAAGCAACCCAAGTACCCATCAACCCATGAATGGATTAATAAACTGTGGTATATGTACACCATAGAATACTATTCAGCCATACAAAAGACAGTTACTTTATATCTTTTGTATTTACCTGGATGGAGTTGAAACATTGATTATGTACTTTTTTGTAAAGTATCATAAGAATGGAAATGTAAGCATCTGATGTACTCAAAACTAATATGAACATAATAGTAAAACCCCATGCCCATATGAGACAATAACACAAGTATATTCAAGTGAGGGGAGGGGAGAGGAGGGAAACGGAAAAGGATGAAGGGTTCAAGTGCCTCAACTACAACTTGAACTTTACCTTAGAAACACCAACAGTGGAACCTAATCATTTGTACTTTCATAATAATCTGAATTTTTTAAATAATAAATTTTTTAAAAGCATAAAACAAAGCTAACGTCTTATCAAATGCCTTTAACAGTAAGTGCCAATGTGTGAAATTCCACTATTAAAAGAAGAAAATTCTCCCAAATTAAGACAAAATCCAATTATAGGATTTTCAAGAGACACGGATGAAGTGTCCTTGTATGTTACACGTAAAAAGAGCAAGTGTATGTTAGGCAAATGCAAATCTTAAAAGCATAAGCACAACATTCATATCAGATAGAGTGAATTCAAAGCCAATAAAGTATTAAACAGAACAACAAAGATTGTTATAGAGTGAAAAAGTCTAGGTTACAAGATGCAGAGTCAACTTTCATATCTTAGTCTGTTCTCTCAGAAGAATGTGAGACAAAAACTGAAGTACAAGGACACACAGAACATTAATTACAAAAATTGAGTGTATCCTGCATTAAAGCAAGAGTCAGCAAATTTCAAAGGATGTAAATCATGCACTGAGGTCTCCAACTACAATGGAATTAAGCTTAAAATCAGGAAAAGACAATAGCAAAAAAGAATTCTCATATGTTTGGAAATTTAGAAATAGAAATACTTTTCAAACAACCCATAGGTCAAAGAAAAAAAAATCACTAAGGAAGTGAGAAAATATTTTTATCTGAATCATAATGAAAATAAAACATTAAAATTTGAGGCATATAACTAAATCCATGCGTATATTAGAAATAAAATACAGGATGAAAAATCAATGAACAAAGCATTTGGTTTCAAAAGATTTACAAAAGGAATAGCAAAGTAAACATTTAAAAAGTGTCAGAGAGAAAATGAGAAATTTACAAGCAAGAACCAGTGAAACCCAGTGAAACTGGAAAGCAGAATGTAATAGAGAGCCCCAGGTAGAGAAAGTTCTCTTAAATCACACACAGAAATTGCAAATCAAATAGAGGAAATGTGGTAAGTTGGACTACATTATAATTAAGAATTATACTCATCAAAAAACATGATTATGATCATGCAAAGGGAGTCCAGCAAAGAAGAAGTTACAGCAAAACATAAAATCAACAAAAAGCTCATACTCAAAATATTTAAATAACTCCTACAAATCAATAAGAAAGAAGTAGTCAACCTGACAGAGGAATGGGCAGGAGACTTGAGTAAGTACTTTCCAAAAGAGAAAATCTAAATGTGCTTCACACTGACCCCCTTCCCAGATAGTAAAAAGATAATCAATCTCTCTTTGATTGTCATCAAAGAAACACAAATTCAAATAAGGATCTACCACCACACATCCACAAAATAGCTAAAAATAGAAGGACTGACCATGCCAAGGTGTTGGCAAGAATAGGTACAAGGGAAGCCTTCCCACACTTTTGGGTGTTGCCAATAGGGTCTCATGGAAAAGCCATGTCACCAAGAATAAGCACATTTATTGAAATTGTGTTTTAAATAAAGGTGACCATCTGCTCACTCAGGCAAATGGCGAGCTTTCTTTATTTACCGTTGGTTTGTATAGTCAATCTTGTGCATACACACTATATAGCAATGACCTCATTAACATTCATTGCAATCCCTCTGCACATGCACATTGGACATCAATGACTTCATTAATCCATTTAAACATCTTGTGACCACCCACACTGTAAGTAGCTCCTCCCTAGTAATCTAATAATACACCCACCATACACCTTTCAACATAACCCGGTTTAACATAACTTAATGAAGAACATGTTGTCAGTCATGTTGTTCTTATCTGATGGAGCCTGAGACTATGGAGGACCTAGTTAGACTGAATACCTACCCTTGCTGGCTTTGCTGTTTGGAGGCTGTTACTTCAAATCTTTAAGCAAGGCACAAAGAAACTTCTTGGGCATATAGGGTGCAAACCTCTGCTCCCATGTAGGCCCTAAGTCAGGGGGTTTTTGCTGGAAAGTTTCCTCTTATAGGAATGTCATAACCTAGTTATAGCCTTAGAATATGAGAAGGGGGTGGGAGAGGGAAGGTGAGAGGGGTGGATGGGGGGAGGGAGGGTGATTGGTGGGGTCACCTCTATGGTTTATCTTACAAGGGTTCAAGTGAATCTTTCTAAAAGCAGAGTACGAATGTCTTAACCAATAACTAAGAAAATGACCTGAAGGTTATGTTAACCAGTTTGATGAAGAGTATTTCAAAATGTATATGGAAACAGCACACTGTACCCCATGATTGCATTAATGTACATAGTTTACTATAAGAAATTTAAAAAAAAAAAAAAAAGGAATTTTCAGGCAGGACTTCTCAAAAGCCTTTCACAAGCCCAGATTTCATCTGTGCCGTTAGATACCTGTATACATCAGGTAAATTCCTCTTCTCTTGAGGTCCCCAAGCACAATTCCATTCCCAGACCCATCAGTAAGCAACCTTTTTCACTTACCACAGATCAGGAAAGGTTACTGATGGGTATCTGGCCAGTTTTCCAAAGGGCTTTTTTATTGGCCTTATAAAGTCAACCTTAATTCCTTAACGCAGTCTGGACATCTCTGGAAATGCTATTCCAGCCAGAGCCTTGGTCATGTTAGGCCTGCAACCAACCCGGCCACATGGGATTCTGCCTCAGTTTCTCACAAGTATGCCTGCACAAAGTCTTTTCACTGCTCTCTCTCAAATGGCATTTTTGGCCAGAGGCATATAGGCGTTTCACCTATAGTTGGGGAAGGAGCATGTGAGTGCAGCCACTTGGAAACAGTTTACACTACACCACTGCAGTCAAATCCATACAAGCCCTCCTACCCAGCACTGCACTCCCAGCTATGCATCAAGAATCACAGAACTATGTTTGTAACAGCATTATTCATAAATGTAAAAAACTGGAAAGAAGCCATTTAACCCCATTTCAACGTTACTCCATTATCAACTCATTAATCCCAAAGTGAAAAGACCCATTAACCAAAACAACCCATTAGTAATCAAATGAACAAATAAATGGTGTTTTATTCATGTAATAGCGTTAAAAAAAATTGCAGTATACTTATATAATGAAATAAACATCAGTTAAAATGAGTGAACTGCAGCTAAACATCATAAATGAATCTCACAAAGATGATGCAAAGCCAAATAAACCAGAGAAACAAGAACAAACTGTATTATTCCATTTATATAAAGATCAAAAATATACAACACTGAACCACAGCGCTTAGGTGCACACGTGTAGGTGGTAAAATCAAAAGGAACAGCAAGGGAGTAATTAACATAAACTAGGACAGATGTTACTTTTATCAGGGAAAGAGAAACAATTGGGTAGAGGCACAAAGGACATTTCTGGAATACCGACAACGATCAATTTCTTGATCTGAATGGTGAATACCCAAGTGTCTTCTTTGTGAGAAATCATCAAACTAGAAAAACAAAAGTTAAAAATAAAAATAAGTTTTTAAAAATGTTATGCAGAATAGGGCAGTGCCTGTGGCTCAGTGAGTAGGGCACCAGCTCCATATACCAAGGGTGACGGATTCAAACCTGGCCCTGGCCAAACTGCAACAAAATAATAGCTGGGCATTGTGGTGGGCACCTGTAGTCCCAGCCACTCAGGAGGCTGAGGCAAGAGAATCGCCTAAGCCCAGGAGTTGGACGTTGCTGTGAGCTATGTGATGCCATGACACTCTACCAACGGCAATAAAGTGAGACTCTGTCTCTACAAAAAAAAAAAAAAAAAAATTATGCAGAATAGTTAAAGCTCCACTCAAGGGAAAATTAATATGATTCAAGTTTTGTTATTGTATTCAGGTGATTAATTGTACATAGAGTTTGCATTCTGAAATACACTTACACAGTTTGCATTATGTGGCAGATTATAAAAAAATTTCACCCTTGATTGTAGCCATGCCATTTGCAATGCGACTTCTGAACTCCTGCTATCAAGAGATTGAGTCTATTTTGACTTGATACTAGACAGTGGCAGAGATGGGCTTGTGCAGTTCTAAGCCAAAGGCCTTAACACAACCTCTCACTCTCTCTCAGAACTCTGCCCTCATCATGTAAGCCCAGCCCAACCTGCTAGAAAACAGAGACCACATGGAATAGAGATAAGCCACCCAGTTAAAGCCCCTCTTTGATCAACCAGCTCTGGGCTAGCCTGGCAGCTAACTGCCCAGCCAAAAGCAGAAGAACCTCCTAGCTGAACCCAGCCCAAATTGCCAAACCCCAAAATCATGTTTTCTTAAGGCACTACATTTTGAAGGGGTTTGTTACGCAGTAAAAGCTGACTGATGTAC
This sequence comes from Otolemur garnettii, assembly GCF_000181295.1. Taxonomy (NCBI): domain Eukaryota; kingdom Metazoa; phylum Chordata; class Mammalia; order Primates; family Galagidae; genus Otolemur; species Otolemur garnettii. The sequence continues at coordinate 4,542,345 of NW_003852418.1, read as the reverse complement.
ATTGTGCAGACAACTGTTGGTTCAGAATTAAGCTATAGCTTGAAAATAGGAAGTCCAGGAACCCTTATTTGAGTGGCTGAATATTATCATAGGAATGAGTACTTTTATTTATTCTCACGAATGCTCTGATTCTTTTTTACTGTTGACTCTTACTAACTGCTACAAGTGAAAGTGTAAGGTCAAGTTCAAAGTTGACTCAAGGAGACTGAGAGGCTCCTTCCCTGCCTGTGAGGGCAGGTGAGGAGACGTTTGAGTTTGTTTCTGTCAGTATTGATAAATCAATTTTTCATTTTTACTTTGCAATAACAAAATATACCTGCAGAAATAAAAATAAACTTTTATTATTGACATTTCTGTAGGAGAAATAATTTAGTACAGTTCTGAAACTCTCTAACTCCTAAACTTCTTTTGTCATATTGAAATAATTTTTTCATAATCTTTGAAATGCAGTGTTTCTAACAATATAATTGTTTTACTGGAAGAAGAAATTAGATGATATATGTAATATTTTTCATGTTATTGAACAAGGGGGGTTTTTTTGCTCATAAGAAAGAATAAAGCATAATTCTATGCTAATAAACTTAAAATCCTCAGAAAATAAATGTTAGTAATTTATACTTTCTTAAAGAATATTTGAGAAGCTGGGACACTCCAGTAAGCCACTAACTGTATAAGAAACATTATTTTTTCTTTAAAGAGAGGCTATATCCTCAGGATCAAAACCCAAATTCAAACTCACCTTGGGAATTTATTAGAGGGTAATGGGGCATCCCTTTAATTAATAACAACACAAATGAAAGACACTCCCTAGAGCTGAGTGTCAAGGACAGCTATGGCCAGAAGCCGTCTCCATCGTGTCCACTGCTTTTCTCAGTGTATCAGATTCATCGTGTCCTTCATATGACAAAGACTCAGTGCAGCTATAATCACTGACTCCTCATCTCGTCCCACAACCAAAAGGAGGCTTCCCTGAGCCTCCTTACTTCCAAATCATAAACTCCTTGAAAAGAGTCAGCTACAAACAAGGGAGCAGAGTCCCATAGAACACACACGACCGGGAGCCCACCAGCGTATACTGTTGTCCCTATAGCAGAGAAAGCTGCCATACAGTGATAATAAATTACTCTCATGAAAAGAGCAGAACCCAAGCCAGGTTACAGGCAAGGTTTTTTTTTTTTTTCAGTTTGCAAAGCATAGATAATTATCATAATAAATAAACTCTTCTAGAACACAGAAAGAATAATGTAAAAGACCACCACCCCTATTTTTCTAAGTTAGTGGAACTTCATACTAAGAACAGAAGAAAAAAAATAACGCCTCAGGTCAGTTTAACATATTAGTGTTGCTGCAAAATAACTAATGAAATAGTATCAAATATAATTTTAAAAGGGAGAAAAACATTAGAGACATTTCTATTCAGGGTCACAACAAATATGCTCACTATTATCTTCACACTATCCCAGAAGCGCTAGTAATGGAGGAAAAAGAGACAGAAAAGAGGAGAAAGAAAGGGAGGGAGGGAAGAAAAGAGTGAGGAAGAAAGAGAAAGAAAGAGCAATATTGAAAAATCCACAACATTACAGCTATTGTAATCGACGCCGGCTGCTGCTCAGAAAACCCAAGAGAATCAACCATAAAGTATTAGGACTAATAAAACAGCTTATTAAATTTGGTAGTTACAAAATAAATATAAAAATGAGTAGCTCCCCATATATAAGCCATAATCTGTAAGAAAATAGACTGGAAGCAATTCCATCCACAATTGCAACAAAAATATGAAATAGCTGAGAATAAATTTAATTATCAACGAGTAAAACTCTTATGAAGAAAACACTAAGATTTCACTGAGACCAGCCAGGCACGGTAGCTCATGCCTGTAATCCCAGCACTTTGGGAGTTCTTAAGGCCAGAAGTGAGAGACCCATCTGGGCAAAATAGCAAGACCCTGTCTGTACAAAAAATTTAAAAATTAGCAGGCATGTCATGCACCTGTAATCCTAGTTACTTAGGAGGCTGAGCCAAGAGTATCACTGGAGCCTGAGAGTTGGAGATTACTGTAGCTATGATTGGGCCACTGTGCTTCAGCCTGGACAACAGAGCAAGACCCCATCTCACACACACACACACTCTTTACTGAGAACACAGAATTAGACTTCTTCCCTCCACAGATGAGAAAGTGAGAGAATAACCCTGTGGGCGAGACTCAAACAGGTAAAATCATAAAATGTCCCAAGTCGATTATAAATTTCAAGAAATGTATAACGTTCTGAGAATGATTCTAAACTTTAACTGCTAGACTAAACATCTGAGAGAAGCCCAAAAATGTTTGGAAAAAGAGGAAATACCGGCTGGAAGAATTGGAGACAAGAGAAATTGTCAGAACGTAAAACATTATGTGTAGTTTCTATTATAAAACCTCTTGGGTGCTGTACAAGATTAGACAGATCTATGAACATACAAACATAAATATTTAGTATGTGATAACAGCAGCATTTTAAATCAATGTGAAAAGACCACATTATTTTTTTTTTGGTTTGTTTTCTCTCTCTCTTTTTTTTAAAATAGAGTTAGGGGGTGTAAGTTGAATCCCAGTACATACATATACTACGTAGTAGTGAAGTTTGGGTTTTTGTACCCAACCCCTAGTAGCATATGTTGTAACCCATAGGTAATTTTTCATTCCTTACTCCCTCTCACCTCCCCTCTTGTGAGTCTCTGCTACTTATTATACCATGCTGTGTGTCTGTGTCCAGCCATAGCTCAGCTCCCTCTTACAAGTGAGAACACGTGGCACTTATTTTTTTGTTCCTGAGTTACTTTACTTGGGATAATGGCCTCCAATTCCATCCAAGTTGCTTCAAAAGACATTACTTCATTCTTTCTTGAGGCTAAGAAGATACCAGGGGATGCCAAAAAAACGTATACACATTTTAAGCGATCTAGTTGGAAGTAAAATTGATGATTCTCAAAACCTGTATGAATTACGAGTAAAACCAATGTGCATAGCATTTCCAGCTACACTTGTCCTTCATGGTACCTTCAACTCAACTTCAAAAAGTAACACATAGGGGTGGCACCTGTGGCTCAAAGGAGTAGGGCGCTGGCACCATATACTGGAGGTGGTGGGTTCAAACCCAGCCCCGGCCAAAAACAGCAAAAAAAAAAAAAAATAATAATAATAATAATAAACACATAGACAACATCTCTTAAAATGAGAATTCATTTTTTGGCACCCCCCCTGGTATATTCATTATGTGTATATATATATATACCACATAGGAAAAGATTATATTTAATAATGTTGCTCAAATTATTTAGCTATTTGAAAGGGGATAAAGATTACTACCATCCACATATCAAAATTAATTCCACATGCAGCAAAGATTTTTAAATGCAGGAAATGGAACTACTTAAGTGTTAAATATATAGTCTTTTATAAACACACACACACGTAGAAATTTATGTTTGCATTCTAAGCAAGCAATCAAAGAAAGGAAAGCCATCCAGAGAAACTTGATTGATTTCACTACATGAAAATGTAATATTTCAATGTGTCCAGAAACACTATGAAGAAAATGGGGAGCCAAATGACAAATGAGGAAAATAATTGCAAGGGGCTTGCCGGACAAAGGGTTAATACCCTTACTATTTAAAGATCTCGTACAAATTAGCGAGATTTAAAAAAAAAAAAAAAAGAAGAAGGAGCGGGCGGCAGAAAATCGAACAGAGTGTATGAATAGGAAATTCATGAAACAAGACAAATGACCAATAAATATACAAAAAAAAAAAAAGAGTTTGCCCTCCCTAGCAATCAAATCGATGAAAATTAAAGCAATAATGTGACACCATCCTTCATTTAGTGAATTGATCAAAAAATGTTAAAGTCCAGCACTGCACGGGGTATCAGCTTGTGAGTGCTCCCAATAATACTCCCGGGGGGTGCAGATCAATACCGCTTTCCAGAAGGCAGTTAGGAGATGCACATTAGAAGCTTTTAAAATCTTCATACCTTATCCTTTCTACTTTTATGAAATGTTAGAGATTTTTTATTAAAAATAAGTTTTCAGAGTTCACGTGCTTTGAGCTAGTGTTTTTTACCTGATAGAATTATCCACAGAGAGGAATAAGGGGTCTATGAAGACATGTCATAGTGAAGACAGTAAGGATTTGAGATGAGATGCAACTTTTGTTTAAATTGCAAGGAATGTCTGACTTTTTTTTTTTTTTGAGACAGAGTCTCAAGCTTTCCCCCTGGGTAGAGTGCTGTGGTATCACAGCTCACAGCAACCTCCAACTCCTGGGCTCAAGCGAGTCTCCTGCCTCAGCCTCCCAAGTAGCTGGGACCACAGACGCCCGCCACAACGCCAGGCTATTTTTTTTGTTGTTGCAGCCATCACTGTTGTTGGGTGGGTCTGGGATGGATTCGAACCCGCCACCTTAGGTGTATGTGGCTGGCACCTTAGCCACTTGAGCCACAGGCACTGAGCCAAATGTCTGACTTCTTATACCTGCATGATCTGGGATCCTCAAATAACTAGATGCAAAAAAGGAAAATCCTGCCCAATAACAAGAGGCTCCCAAATTTCCCAACACTGACGTGATTCCAACATCCACTTCATAAAATCAGCACTTCATGTCTCTATCCTGTTTGAACGTCTTGGAATTTTCTCCTAAAATCTAATATCACAGAGAAATGAGAATCACTACCTATTTCTTTGAGGTGATGGTAAGGATCTAGTGGGGGCTTTCTTACCTTCGTCCTTCTGTCTTTCCAAACCCTTTGTCCTGACTTCATCGCCCAGGAAAAAAAATTCCTGCAAGAGAGGACTTTCTCATTTAAGGGCAGGCTAGAGCCACGTTCCAGACTCTGTGGCTCTGGTTTGATACAACGAAAGCGGTAAGCTGCTCGAGTTCCCCTTATTTACGTGTACCCAGGTTTCTTACTGAGATAAAAGGCTCGAGATAAACGAACAGCCCTAAGTTCATGAGCTGATACACACGAAGAAAAATTGCTTATTCAAAATGGCAAATGAGGCCTCTAAAACTGAAGGAAAGCTCACACACCATATAATAAAACATGGCCAATTTAGCCAGACTGAGGCCCAATTGATCTTGGCCAAGTGAAAAGTGAGAATTGTTAAATATGATTAGAAGGCTTTTTTTTTCTAGGAGAAGGTAGAAATTAACAGAAACTTAACCAAAAGTCCATAACCTCTAGGAATCCTTTCTGGAAGAAAACCTATCCCCAAAGAACAACTTTTTCTGTGCTCTCCCGACCTCAGCTCATGACCAGGAGCTTGGATAGCTGATTCTGGAATAGTCTTTATAAACCAAGTCCAGCTTGGGAGTGACATTAGTAAGATCATAGTTAGCAAGGATACATGGTTTCAAATAACTGGACGGAGGATAGTAAGTGTTCTCAACACAAAGAAATAATAAATGGGTTTTTTGTTTTCGTTGTTTATTGTTTGGGATCCGTCGAGGGTACAAAGAATTAGGTTACCCTGATTGCATTTGTTAGGTAAAGCCCCTCATAATTGTGTGCTGCCCCCCAGAGGTGTGCCATACACCGTAACCCCCACCCCACCTTCTCCCTTCTCCCTGCTCTCATTCCCCTACCCCTCCTTATATTAGCTCATCTACTGCCTTCATCTTAGAATCAAGTACATGGGATTCTTGCTTCTCCATTCTTGTGATGCTTTACTAAGAAGAACGCATTACATCTCAATCCAGGTTAATACAAAAGATGTAAAGTCTCCATCTCTTTTAATGGGCGAATAGTATTCCATGGTATATATACACCACAGCTTGTTAACCCATTCCTGGGTTGGTGTTATGTATGTTGTTTCTTCCACATTTTGGTGATTGTAAATAGAGCTGTGATAAACAGTCTAGTGCAAATGTCCTCAGGATAAAAAGGATTTTTTTCCTTCTGGGTAGATACCTAGTAATGGGATTGTGGGATCAAATGGGAGGTCTAGTTTGAGTTCTTTGAGGATTCTCCCTGCTTCCTTCCAAAAAGGTTGTATTAGATTGGAGTCCCACCAGCAGTGTAAAAGTGTTCCCTTCTCTCCACATCCACGCCAGCATCTGCAATTTATAGACTTTGTGATGTGGGCCATTCTCACTGGGGTTAGGTGATATATCTCAGGGTGGTTTTGATTTGCATTTCTCTGATGATTAGGGATGATGAGCATTTTTTCATGTGTTTGTTCGCCATTTGTCTGTCTTCTGTAGACAGAAATAAATCTTTAAGTTGATGGATATCTTAATTACCCTGATCTGATCATTACATATTATATGTATCAAAACATCACTGTGTATCGCATAAATATGTACCAGTTTAAAAATAAAATAAACTATTAAAATAAAGTATTAAAAAATCAGGTCTAGCTACTGTAGATGTGCCCAGAGGGCAAAGCTTCTCTGTGTTTATCAGAGTGGGCTCCATAGCCACCCTGACACTTTCTGCCAGCTGACTTGCCTCCAATATGAGCAGCTAGACTATATGAGATTGTTAAAATTAAATTTTTCTGGCCTTTTACAAAGGCTGAGAAAAAAATAGGTTTTAAGCAGCCCTTGGAGGGGTGCCATAGCTGGGTCGTTTTGGATTTCTCCCAAGAATGACAAGGGGGTGGGGGCAGTGATGGAGCCCACAACAGAAGAGATGGAATACCAGATGGCCAGACAGAAGGAAGCTAGATTCGGTCAAGGAGAAAAAGACTCAGCTCTGGACACCCGCCAGTCCCAGAGAGTAGTAACACCAGTTCAGGGTAGCACCAGCCAAGTACAGCCTTTGCTTGCTTAGATCTCCACTCTCCTCAATCCCCGACGTGGAGAAGCCAGAAAGAGCTGTTGGTGAAGAGGGGAGGGGGCAGAGAAAGGAAGAGGCTGACTTCGGACCCTCGCCTCGTCTGCCAATCAGATGCTCCCAGCTGGGATCTGTAGCCTGGAGGAGGTGATGCAAAGACGCAATACAGCTAGGAAACATTCACGGTGGCTGTAATAACCGGCAGCCACGCCCTAACCAGAATGTTCCCATGATCCCTGCGGCTCAGCTTCCTGCCTGGTCCCCAGCCTTTAAAATTCTTTCTATGAACTGTACCAAACATCCCCCCAAGGAATTCCTTTCTGCATAAACAAGCCAGCACAGGTTGTTTGTTTGTTTATTTGTTGTTAGTGAGACAGAATCTCACTCTGTTAAACTGGGCAGAGTGCCATGGGATCATCATAGCTCACAGCAACTTCAAATTCTTGGGCTCCAGTGATCCTCTTGCCTCAGCCTCCCAGGTAGCTGGGACTACAGGCACCTGCTATAATGTCCAGCTAGTTTTTCTTTTTTAGTAGAGATGAGGTTTTGCTCTTGTTCAGGCTGGTCTCAAACCCCTGAGCTTAGGCAATGTTCCTGCCTCGGCCTCCCAGAGTGCTGGTATTACAGGCGTGAGTCACCGTGCCTGGTATCCAGGACTGTTTCCTATGCTTGCAACTGAAACCACCTCTTACATTCCCAACTGCACTGATTTGATCTTTCATTGACTCCTAACTCCCAGCTACCACTGTTTTCCACATACACAGGACAACTTGAGGCAGGGTCCAACCATGAAGTACAGACACACTGACTCTGGGGCTGTGTAAAGAGGGTTTGATAAAGGGACTGTTTACAAGGGTGAGGGAAGATTACAGGGACACTTTGAGAGACAGTGCGGTGCTCCCAGATCAGTAATAACACAACAGTTAGCCTGTTTAGGCTAAAAACGATGAGGAGGAAGAATAGATAACAGCCCTGGAAGGACAGAGCCTTGTAAAACAAGTCACCTTCAGGGCACTGCTAGCCATCGGTGGAAGGGCTCAGCCAGCTTGGGCAATTCCTCCAAAGGAACAGATACCCCGACCTTTCTCTCCTCCCTTCCTACCTCTGACCTCCTGCCAGGGATCCCCATAGACTGGACCCGCCTAGCTGAGGCCAGAGGGTGCAGTCTCCTGGGAAGAGAACAGAGCGGGGAGGCAGAGAGGATCTGAGTGGTGAAGAGGCACTTTAAGAGCATTTGGCACAGACACCTAAGATGGAAAGCGCTGCAGGTGGTGCTGACATGACTGCAGAGGCATCGACCTCCCCTCTCCTGTCATCCCAGGCCTCTCCCAGACAACTCCAGGTCACAACTGCCTCAAGTCACAGAACATGCTTAGAAGGAGCTGAAACTCTTTGCCTCAGCTTCCCTTGCCTGTCCGAGGACCGCTTCCCAAGAGCACCTGGTCTGCCTCGCCACCCCATCACTTCCAGCTGTCACGGTCCCATGCCTTCCACCCCAGCATGAAGACTCCTGCTGAGATTTTCTTTCAGTTGAGGCCAAGTCTAGAAGTTACTGTTTCTGCCAAAAAGCCGGGGGATATAAAACCACAGTGAAACTCAGCCAGGAGACATAAACGTTGGATCGCAGGGCTTTCAGATCCAAGAAACTAAACAGGGCAGCGAACCAAGTGAGCCATTTGTCGTTTCTACAGGCAATTGTCCGCAGGCATTTCTTTTCTAAGAATATTAGAGGAACACACGATTTCCTTGAAAATATAGTTCAGAAAAAGCCTATACTTGATGATATGAAGACAGTAACCAGTTGAAATGGAGAAACTAAGAGTTCTCTGAAACTAAAGTGTCAAAGGCTGGGCAGTGCCTGTGGCTCAGTGTGGAGGGTGCTGGCCCCATATTCCAAGGGTGGTGGATTCAAACCTGGCCCCGGCCAAACTGCAACCAAAAAATAGCCGCGCATTGTGGCGGGTGCCTGTAGTCCCAGCTGCTCGGGAGACTGGGGCAAAAGAATCACCTAAGCCCAGGTGTTGGAGGTTGCTGTGAGCTGTATGACACCACGGCACTCTACCCACTCTACTGAGGGCAACAAAGTGAGACTCTGCCTCTACCAAAAAAAAAAAGTGTCAAAGGCTTCAGTACAGAGAAACAACCCTTACAGCGTAGACCACCATGAGACGCAAAAGCAGATGGGTGAAAACAGTGACCTACAATTCATCTATTCAACCTTCCAAAAATATTTATTGAACGCTTACTGCATGCATCTGGGCACTGAGTGAGGATTATAAAAAAAGAGCTAGAACAGAATGTTTCCCCTTAGCTATATCTAATGAAGCCTTTTATTATTTCCTTAGAGAAGAAGAGTTGGAGAAACAACGTTCTCAAGGTACCAGGTATTGTGAATGCTTAATACCTAAGCAGTTCCCACTTACACCTCTCTGCAGCTCAACACATAAGCAATACTGTTCTCACCCCCATGCTCCAGAAGTCAAATAACTAGCGAGCCACACAGAAAGAGGTGGCACAGGAAAGTAACAGCAGAACCAGGACCACAGTGTACAGCATTTCACTGGACCCGGGACACTGTGTCTGAGATGGTGCGGGGGCACCAGGGGAAGGACAGACACGTGCTCCCACAGATGCCTTTCTCAACGGGTTCAACTAAACTTTCCGTGTCATTGATTGCCCCTTCTGAAGTTATTTTCTTCATTAACCAGTCCTCTGTGCACTGACAATGTTTTGTCAGAGAATATTGATGCTTGGACACTTAAATCAATTAATGCATCCATTTCAATTGCCTCATCTGTCAGGAACACCGAGTTCTCTTTCAAAGTAAGTACAGAAAGACGGCGAGGACAGGAAGAAGAATGCACCCATTTGGAGAAGGATTTATAATTATATTTTTTTTAAAAAGTAGTGTTTATACTTTTTGTCAAGATAAAGGGACTATATATTTTATTGAAAAAGATAATCCAGGGAGTACCACAGGATGGATGCAGGATGGCTGGGTCCACCTCCTAGTTCCAGCTCTTCCTTGCTATGTGACTTTGAGAAGAGCCCTCACCCCTTCTAAACTTCATAGAGATAATAATACCATCAGCTAAGAGTTCAACTGTTCACCAGCTAGCCAACATTGTCCATCCTCTAGGACATGCTGGCCAGGCCCTAGAACTAGAATGTCCGGAGCTAGTGATTCTCCAACACACCCAGTCACCTCTGTGTTTACTGAGTTGAGTTGTTTATTTTTGCATTGGTTCCGAGCCCACTAATGCCACTTACACTTGCTTGCTGTCATCACCGATTTAAATGTTATACGTAAGTCAACGTGTCTATCAAAACTGTATTTGGATACTTTGCACAACGAAATGACTTCTTTTTCTAATTCTATAGATTCAGAATTGGGGAAGAATGCAAGTTTGGAAAAAACAAAGCTCTGGCCTTACCTTCAGATTTCTTCACACCTTAAATTCTTGCCCACTTCAAAGGAAGCCAAACTCAGTATTGTCTCAGTAAAGAAACAGGAAGAAAGATGGGCACTCAAGGAAAAGAAGGTGACCTCCAGGGGAAAAGTCTAGTGAATACACGTACAACACAGTTTTTCGTCCAGGCTGAAATTCAGTGGTAAGTGTGGATATTTTATATGATTTCCTTCCTTCCTTGACATTTTCAGTCATCTGGCCGAGTGACTATTCTAGATAAGGGGACTTTTGTACCTTCCTTGAAGGTAGGTGATGAGAATTAAATGGGAAAGTCCAGGCACCAATGCTGACATAAACTAGGCCCTCATCAAACAATAGCTGCTCCAAGGCTTAGTGAGCACTCAATTGACATTAGCTATTTTAGTAGGAGTAATAGCAATCTGGTTCTAATAAGTGGGACATCCACCAGTCATTTTGGCTCTTGTCAACAGTAAATGGAAGCACGTGGACTAGAATAAGTGACACCCCAACTTCAGCAAGAATACAAATCACCTGGGGATCTTACCAAGATCCAGAGTCTGACTTGGTGAGTCTGGGTGTGGCATGAGTCGTTGCCTTGGCACAGGCTCCATGGGATGCTGACACTGCTGATCTGTGGTACACGCCTTGAATGGCAAGGGCCTAGTGTGTAATGCTCACACTTGAGCATGCACCAGAATCACCTGGAGGGCTCGTCAAAACACACATGGCTGTGTTAAAACAGTAGGTCTGCGGTGAGGCCCAAGAATCTGTGTCTCTAGCAAGTTCCCAGGCAGTGCTGATGCCACGGGTGTAGGGATCACACCTGCAGAACCTCTGTGTTAGGCAATCTCTAAGCATTCCTACAACTGGAAGCAGAGACTTAGAATGATTTTGGCAATTTCAAGCCAGGCAGGGCACTGTTGTGTTACAAATGGAGAAGACCAGGCATGCTTTCAGCCTCCCTAACTACCAGAGGCCGCATCTGGAATCAGGAAAATAAGGGTACAGATCCTCCGTCCGAGGCAACTCACTTCCCTCTGAACTGTAACTTCCCATCAGTCAGTAGGTTCCTTTTCCGCTTTCTTTTTACTCTTTCCCCCTTTCCTTCCAGTCTCACCGAGAAGCCCACCAGAAAATCTTGTCAGGGGAGTGGGAACCGAACTTGAGCTCTAATCCTAGTGTCTTGACAAGTTCAAAGATGCAAACGTCACTTAACGTGACAAGCAAACCATAACTGCCGGGAGAAAACACTGTTAGTCAGGTAAAGAGATAATGTGCGCGGAACACGCTGAGCAAATAACAGCCCTTTGTGAATCAGCATTAGCATAATTACTGAACATCGGTAATTGCTGAAATTACGTTCACCAGGATCGTTTATAATGCTAAGTGAGAGGCTTCTTCCAAGTATTCTCGCAGCAGGGGGGTGAAAGTGGCTCGCCAGCTGGTGTCGGGCACTCAGAAGGGCAGTAGCCATCTCCTAAGGGCTTCCCAGGCACAGACAGTACAGGGATCGTCATCATCAAGTGGGCCCTACACTCTGCCCAAAATTTCCTGCCTCCACATCTCTGTACCTTTCTTTAGAATTTCATTCTCTCTTACTTCAATTTTTCCAACATCATCTGGTCAGCAAGACATACAGTAAAATGTGGAAAGAAGTGTATGGATCGTGGCATGCAGAAAGTGCGAGGGAAGCTGGATCACTGCTTCAGGTGGGAACTTCTTACAGTCAGATTGAACCAGGGATCTGCCACGCGCTGCTTAAACTCAAGGCAGGAGGTGAGGCTTGTATCCCTGCCAAAGAGCAAGGAGGTTAATTGGTCACCAGCGGCACCCTGGAGAGTGTAACCATGGAGGAGAAACCTTCCGCAACACAGCCCCTTGCATGTTACATCAGATTAACTGGTGGGCTGTGTGAAGAGACTCCCTGCGTAAGGGGTGACATTTAAGCACTGACACACGCTGACAACTTTCTCCCACGGGTCTCACTGGCCCCTGACACTGGGATGCAGATGACAGGACACAGAATGCACAAGGCAACGAGAAGAAACACAGAGAAACGATGACTTCTGGAGAGGACGGACAGGCTCATTACCCTGATCTGGCCACCACACTTTACATGGATTGGAACATCACGACGTACCCCATGAGTAGGTACGATTATTAGTTTTCGATGAAAGAATAAAATTTAATTTTTAAAACTCACAAAAGAGAAGAGAAACCACAGTAATCAAGTCAAGACAATGCGCGTTAGTAACGTGTGACTAAGGGTCTCAGATCCCATCGTGAAGTGGATACACATCCGTCCCCTCAGGAAGGGACCTAGGAACCATTCTCATTGATCCTGCCCCTTCCCCTGCTTCCACCTCCCACCAGCACTTAAGCCATATAAGCACATTTTTGCTTGCTTTGTTACTGCTATAGCTCCAGAGTCTAGAACAGTTGAATTAAGGAACTAGATGAAAGTCTTGACAAGTCTGCATCCAAAAGATGTTGCATCTGTTGCTTGTCTCCATCACCACCGCCACCGTCCTGGTCCAAGCCATCATCCCCTCTCACCTGGCCGACCGCATACACCCCAACCACGTGTCTCTGCCTTAACTCTTGGCCCTCCAAGCTGCACCCCTTGCAAAAGCCAGGTGACCGCTAACACCCAGACCCCGTGACACATATCCCTCTAATAACCAGATGCTTCCCAGCATGAAAAAAATCATGCCAGGATTCCCCTTCACCAAATCCAGACCTTTTCTAAGCGTCCACCTGCGTTTGCTAAAAGGTAGGCCCAGTACGCGCCAGGCAGTCTTGTTTCCAAAGCCTGCCCCCTCCAAAAACCCAGGTCAATCCCACCTTGTCCGTAGGGCCTTTATGACAATCTCTACCCAAAGTGTCTCTCTGGATGCTGAACCTTTCTCTGTCCTACACATCTGGCATTTAGAGTTTCCCCCTCAGCCGCACACAGTGACCTTTCCGTGATTATTATAACCACGACACTGTGCTTTTCCAGTCTCAAAGCATTTTTCTAACTAGAACACACATAACACGTTTGCTTGCCCACCACTGTGATTTTTGTCTCCACTTTACAGGTGAAACTAAGTTCCGGGAAAATTGCTCATAATTATGGAGCTAACGAGTGGCAGAGCTGAGATTCAAACCCAGGACTGTAGGCTCCGCTTCCATAATCTCTCCATGCCAGGGGCCCCATGTGCCTTGGGTATACTTTGCTTCCCTCGACTATATTTATAGCCCTCGATTCCCAGCAAAGTGGCATATAATGAATAGTGATTAATATTTATCGTACACTTACAATAGTCTCCATATTTTGTAAGTGGCTTACATGAGTTACCGTTTAATTCTCACAGCTCTATGGAGTATATCTTGTTATTATCCTAAGGTACAAGATGAGACTTCTAAGGCTCAGAGAAGTTAAATAACCTTCCCAAAGCCACACAGTAATTAAAGAATAAGGCCAGAATGTAAACTCAGGCATTCTGGCCCCTGAGCCGACACACTTAGCCACCTCCCTTTCCAAAAGTCACCCAGAAGAAGGTTGATTGGTGACACTGTAGACTGTCAGAGCCAGGGGAAGGGCCTTGGTGAGATCAAACATCTATACCATCCATAAAATATCTGGCTCGGAGTGACAGTTGGCAGTTGATAAGGTTTGACATTTTCAAATCAATTTCTATCGATTTCTCACTCCTGGAAAAAGGACATGAGTTTGATGGATAAAGCCAGCACTCGATGTGCTCGGGAGCAGCAGGGAAGTAGGGCGTGAGGCAGCTCTGCAGAGGACCAGGGGAGGGGGAGCAGCTGCGCACTGTCTGTTGTAAACAGCCCCGCTTGGCAGAGCCCTGCTCCCAGGTATCCATCCGCACCGTCAGGTAAACAGCACAGTCTCCATTTTGTTGTCACACGCTGATTCCTCCTGGCAGAGTGGCAAGGAGGCAGAAACAGCAGTGTGTGCTTGGGCATTGTCATGAAGTCATGAATATTTATGTGGTCAACGCATAAAATCCCATTTTAACAAACACCATTTTGATGGATTTAACAAGTTAATCTAAGCAATTTCCACATCCCGGTAGATGCCTGCAAGAGACGAACGTTGCTATAAATTCTATTGAGCTGAGAAACATCTGAAACAGATGTGTGCATAAGCCCACGTTCATTTGGTAGACATATCGTTTGATGCTTTCATATCAGGCCTGGGCTGTGTGCCTAGCATGGTGCTGCTGTTTCTAGGCTGGATCCTGGCAGCCACTCTGCGATGGTGAGGCCCTACCCCCACTAGTCACGTAAGTTGGGGCGACAGCTGGGATCTGAGAGAAGGGGATAGGCATCTCTATGGGGCAGAGCTCAGAAGTGTGTGTGAAGACACATAACTCGGGGCTGAGTCCAGCCTGGCTGAGACAAAGACCTTGACACCCTGAGGCAGGCTGTCATGAGTAGGACCAAGGCCCCCACATGGTGCTGCCTTGGGCCTCTCTCTCCTTCTCCCCCTTGCTGACCACTGGGGACAGCCACTTTCTTTAGCTTCTTCTCCTACTTGGGCTATTGACACATAGTTGGTCCTCCTGACAGGTATAGTAATTGCACTTCTGTCTCTATTCCATGACAAAGGAAAATGAAATTCAGAGAATATAAGGAGTTTCATCACTAACGCATGATTAGGAAGTTCCTATCGCTCTTGGACATGAACACAGATCCTTATTTTTTTTTTATTTATTTATCTATTGAGGTAGAGTCTTACTTTGTTACCCATGGTGACACAGCTCACAGTAACATCAAACTCTTGGGCTTAAGTGATCCTCTTATCTCAGCCTCCCAAGTAGCTGGGACTGCAGGTTCCTGCCACAACCCTGGCTAGTTTTTCTATTTTTAGTAGAGATGGGGTCTTGCTCCTGCTCAAATTGGTCTCCAACTCCTGAGCCCAAGCAATCCACCAGACCAGCCTCAGCCTCCTCAAGTGCCAGGATTATGTGCATAAGCCACCACACCCGGTCATGTCTTTGCATTTTAATCTAGGTACAATTGCTCATAAACCTGCTCCTTGTCCTTAAATCCTTTGTCCCAGGACCTGTTCTATGAAAGTTTTTGCCCCCAATTTTTTGTACTTTGGATTGGATTGCTGTCTCCAATTCTTCCTTCCCTCCCTATGAACAGCACCTCCAGGCCCTTTGCCATTCACTGCAGTTCCTACCCCTGACAGCACAGAGCACGTTTCCTCAGCCCATTGACACTGGACTTGGCCATGTGATTTGTTTAGCCAATGGGTCGTGGAGATAGTACAAACTGAGGCTACAAGTATGGTTGCAGGTTTCGCTTGGCCCCTGGTACTCCTGTAAGAAGAACACGCCCCAGGTAGTTACTAGTCCAAGGAGAAGAAGGAAGCATAAGGCACAGATCTAAACCCATTTTGAGGCCTAAAACCAAGATTAGCTTGATCTGCAGACCTATGAGCAGGAATATAAATGTTTGCCATACGCCAATGAGAGACTGTGGTTGTCGCGCAGTGAAAACTGACTGATAGACTTCCCGACAGTGCAGAAACACCCCAAAGTCCTCTGCAGAACAGATCCTCATCTCGCCTCCATCAAGACAACAGTTTTAAAATGCATATAGAAACAGGACACTGTACCCCATGATAGTATTAATGAACACCGCTATGATTTAATAAAGCAATAAAAATAAAAAACAAAGGGAGACTCACTTAGGTATAAGGAAGGTCAGGATACGCTGCTGTGTGAGCCAGGAAAGCTACACGAGGGTATGTAAAGCATGAGTTCATTTACACACACGCACACTGATAAATGTGTAGAAAATTCCTGGGGAAAGAATCATCCCAGTATACTCTGTAGGTTTTTAACGGAACTGGTGTAGTCTCACCTAACAGGCATAACAGTTGAGGGGCACAACTACAACTTGGACTCTACCTAACAAATGCAAACTATGTAACCTGATCATGTGTACCCTCGGATTAATCTGGGGAAAAAATGAAAATGCATATTTTTTAATAAAAAAGGGCAACCATTTTTCATAAATGCACACTCTGCACGGAGCTTCTGTAACGTTAATTTTACCTCATGGGGCAGGCTATTTTGAAATTATGTACTTTGATTTAGCAAATTAACATATTCAACAATTCAATTCAACGAATCGAACATACTCTTATGTTAAACATGGAACAGAACAGACCGCCATGGCGGCAGAGGAAATCTGATTCAGTCCTGCCACGTTCAGGGTCTAATGGCAGAGACAGACACACACATGAGTAATAGTATCCAAAGAGTAACAGTTTTGAGAAATAAGCGCTGTAGCAGGTGACAAAACGTTATCTGGCAGGGGGCCTTACAAAGTCAGCATGGCAAACATGGCACCTGCTGGGCCCATAAAGGTCAGGTGGGACTTCCAAAGGCTGAGATGAGCAAATAGGAGGACAAGACAATCAGAGTACTAGGCACAACCGAGGGAAGGACAAAAAGCAATGTTTAAGAATGTATTTGTGAGCCCAACTCCCAGCGAAGAGCAAGGTTGCCTTCTATTTCATAGTCAGCCAGAACAACGTTCTACGCACACTTTGTCCTCAGTTAAAGAGGGCTGCTGGCCAAAATTTGGCTAGCGGCCCACTGGGCTAAGAAGCTAACCAAAGTGCATGTGTTTGAGTATAATTTGGAAAGCAGTGTGGAGAGTCATCACCTCACCAAAGGAAACTCTGAGTTCTGAAACACATTTGGCCCCGAGGATTTTAGTTTAATACTTGTCCTAGACAATGCAACCCTTAAAAATGACAGTGGAACAGTACAATGGAGAAAAGATAGTCTTTTCAAAAAAAATGGTGCTGGGACACCCAACTGGACATCAACAGGGAACAAAACAAAATAAAACAGCTGAATAGACTGTATACCCTTCAAAAAAAAAAGATCTCAAACTGCATTGTAGACTCAAATAAGAAAAAGCTGTAAAACTTATATAGAAGATTATATAGTAGAAAATCGTGTAGACCTTGGATTTGACAATGAATTTTTAGATTTAGCACAGAAAGCATTATAAAAAATTATAGCTGGACTTCATTAAAAGGAAAAATTTCCGCCCTGCAAAAGACACTATAAGAAAATGAAAAGGCAAGCCACAGACTGGGAGAAAATTTTTGCAAAAAGCAAATGTGATGACTGTTATCCAGAACATCCAAAGAATTCCCAAACTTCAACAATAAGAAAACAACATAAGTAAAAAATGAGACAGAAACTTTGATACCTCACCAAAGAAAATACACAGAAGACAAGCATATGAAAACATAGTCCACATATCTGTCATCGGAGAATGCATATTAAAGCAAGATACCACCACATACCTACTAAAATGGTCAAAATCCAAAATGCTGACAACACACAGAACTGGCGAGGTTGGGGAGAAACAGGAAATCTCATTCATTCTTGGTGGAAGTGCAAAATGGTACTACCATGTGGGAAGATATTTGGGTTTCTAGCAAAACCAAACATACTCCTCAAGAGAAAACTGTAGCAGCCTGTATAGCTTATGGCTAGGAGGAGTGAGAGTTATAAGAAATACCTGTAATGGAACACCTTGGTGGAAAGGGCATGGAGAGAGATTTAGCTCTCCTAACAAGCATGAGAGCTCGTGAGATGAGAGCATTGGTGAATTGGTAGTCTCTATACCTGTGGTGTTGAGAGGCACGAGATCAGCCTTATATTAGGCTGGAGGAAAACGCAGTCAAGAGGCATGCGCATTCTATCACGGAGATGCTTACTCTGACTCTGTCTCCTCTCCTGCCTGCAGAATGCCAGCACGGCGTCTCTCTGCTGAAGAGTACCAAGCTCTGCTAAAGACTAAGCTCTATCTGTTCTAAGAAGACTGCTTTACTCTCTAAGACTCTCTCTCTCTCTCTTTCTCTCTCTCTCTCTCTCCAGCTAAAGTACATAGCCCTCAAGGACCTAAGAGAAACTGTTCCTGAGCAAGGTAGCTTAGTGATCCGCATCCAGAACCTACCTAAGCCAGGCCCGAGACCTGGCCAGTCCCAGGCCCTGACAAGTGGTATCAAAAGCAGATCCTGACAGAAAACCAAAATTAAATTCAAGAAGGGGAGGAGGAGGAGATTCCGTAAATTCCCACCTAACAGATACCAAGTAGGAATACAGGCACGTCCCTTTGGTGAGGAAATCAACTACAACTTGCTCTTTGCCACACGAATGCAAATAATATAACCTAATCATACGTACCTTCCTAATAATCCGGGGGAAAAACAAAAGTAAAACTAAAAAACTCAGAAAACAAAGAAATAAAAAAATAAACATATTCTTACTCATAAAAAAAAAAAGAATGCATTTTTGCACAGTTTGGCAAAGGTATCCAAACGGGGTGCTAGCAGATGGAGTGATGTCATGGGGGGCATCACAGAGGATCTGATAGGGAGCCACGGAAGCTATAGGAGTGAGGGAGTACAGTCAGGGAGTCGTGCCTTAGAAGATCATTATGGCCAAGTGTTAAACAAAAGGATGGAGGGGTTGACGCTGGAGCTGAGGACACCAGGTAAGAGCCAGTGGCTACTGCCCAGCTTTGGGGTTTGGGTGACAGGGACTAGTCAGCGTGCATTAGATACTTGGTGTCTGGCTGAGCACTGTGGGCAGGGCCACAGCAAGAGTCTCCGGTTTACTCAGACCCATGCCTGTCCCCTTTCTCCCTCTCAGTTCCTCCACTTCCCTGAGCTATTCCTGTTCCCCTTTTTCTGGGAGCCTGCAGGCTTATTCCTGCCGCTTATTCCACCACTCCAGCAAAGCACCAGCAAAAGCCATCCATCCATCTGCTGACTCCACAGAAATCGGTGAGCACCAGATCCAGGGACAGAGGGGGAGGGAGGGGACACTCTCACTCTCCCGATCACAATATTTTATCCTCAGGCAATCGCCACCATCCATCAAATTTGCTATCATGGCAAAAATTCAGGAACTGAATTGTGGGGCGGGGGGAAAGGAGAAGCTGATCTCCCAAATAACTGTACACAGCTCCCACAGGTGTCTGGGGTTTGAGGGAGGACTGGACATCAAGGTGACAGTGACTAAGGGAGCCAGATTTAGGGGCCTGGGCCTCTGGGGTGCAACGGAGAAAAGGGGGGGGAAAGGGGAGGGCACACCACCACACCCAACAGGAGGCCACAGATGCACTTTAATAGTCCCTGGAAGAAACAAGAGCTATTTTAAATGGGAGGAGTTAGAACAAATTGACCCTGGGCTTGGATTCTAGGGTAGCCCTCCTCTAAGCAACAGGACAGCCTCAGTTCTCTGTGCCCCGCTGCAGCCCTCAGAATCGTTGCTCTCCCTCCCACATCCCCTGTCCCATGTTTGGTGCTGCAGGCAGGAACCACGTGTGGCCTGTGCTGACTGGCATCGGTCCTCTCCTGCACCTCAGGCAGGGCTGCCAGTGTGGGCATCCTCAGGAACACCATTGGCAGTAGACTCAGGGACACTCACTGCCAAGGTTTCTGCCTGCCTGGAACTGCCCTTTCAACCAGCTGACCCAGCCCCACAGCTCCCAGAGGGACATGCCAGCACCATGGCCTCGTTCTGGGCCATTTTGTCACGGCTGGCCTCCTGCTCACCTCCCTGGCCACTCACTGAGGCTTTGTCTTGGGCTCTCAGGTCTGTGGGGCTCCTCGCCACACACCTGGGCTCCTGCATGCCCTTCAGGGCCTGTGCTGCTCAAACAGTTCTGGCCAGGACTGCAGGCTCACACACACGCAACAGCACACATGTGTGTGCACCACGTATACCCCCACACCACACGTACATACATACAGTGCAAACATACAATAAACCACATATGCTGTACGTGTATACACACTGTGCATACCACATACACCAAACTGATATAATACACCCACACGTATATGCACCACGTACGCCACACAGACCACACGCATATACACAAGTGTATGTGCACCCACGTGCATGCCTATGCATATGTGTAACATGTGCATATACTCACACGTGTGTACACTCATGTGCAATGCCCTGTGTGCACCCGCCCTCACATGTATACACACAGGTACACCATGTACACATACCACATGTATCTACGTGCCACACCCATACACACAGCATATATTTCCCCATACACACATCACACACAGATTTACACACCATGCGTATCACACATATGCACACTCACGCACACACATAGCATTCATTATGACTGTCACTCCTCAAGAGTGGCCCAACCAGAGCTGACTGCTTCCTTGGAAGGCCTCTAGAAACCTCATTTCTACAGTTCTTTTCAAAACCAAACCTAAGACTTTTTTATCAATGTGGAGATTTTCAAGCCTCAGATAAAGAGAAGGTCTATACAGCACTCCCCAGGGAAGCTGCGGGATAGAGTCAGGCCCGCTCGGACATCTCAAGGGCAGGGGAGATGGAAGGTCCTCCGGGGCCAAGTACAAGGTCAGCAATGACCAGAGGTCATGGTCCTCCCCTCAGCAGGGCTGGGGCTGACCTAGCCAGGGGCCCAGCAAGAAGCCAATCGAGGTGGTAGTTTCTACGGCACTAACCCCAGAACTGGCCCAAATGCTGTGACAGAGGCAGACCAAGCCCATGAACATATACAAGCCAGTGTCTAGACTCCAAGTGACATAGAGATAAAGCCCAAGACCTGGGGCCAGAGGCAGGTTCCAGGCCCTTGTCCCAGAGAAGGGACCAGAGACCAAGCAGGTCTGGAGTAAAGTTAAGGAAGGCAGAGGGGACAGAAACCGGGGCTTGCTTTTCCGCACCAGCAAGGACACGGGATGGAGAAAGCTAGACTGGCTTAGGAGACAAGAGTGGAGCAGACCCCCCTGTGGGAAGTGGAGGCAGAAAGCAGTTTTACAGTGGTCGCTCATTCATTCAACAAATATTTATTAAGCTGCTACCACCTGCCAAGCCCTAATACAATGGCAATAGGCAGTTCCTGCCACCATGGAGTTCACCAATTTATCACCTGGGATAAGGGCTGTTAGAGAGGGTTTGATTCTGCCGTGTGGCCTCTCTGCCAAGAGCCACTGCTAATCTTGAAACCTAAAGTCTTCTGACTTTAACTCTTAGTGGCACCACATATGCACCCCCAAGTCTCCCTCTCACACCCACTTCCCCTCAGACCCCCTCTTTTTCCCACCAGCATGCCAATCTTGTTCCTAATTTAGCCCTTAGAATAAGCCAGGCTGTCAGTTCGCTGTTCCCTAATCCCTTCTCACCACGGCAATTGAAACCGATGATTGCAATATTGCTGAGTTCCTTGTTTCAGGATCTATTGTGCGCAGAGTGTCCCTAATCACTGCCACCGACGGCTCATGGGAGCTCATGGAGCCAGCGCCGAGTAAACAGCCCCTGCCTCCATCCTGGTCCAGTCTGTGTCAACAAGCACCTCTGAGGGCCTTGGGATAGGAGACAAGAGGAGAACCAGTCCTAGCCCAGTGGAAAGGGCAGACCCTGATGGGTTTGGGGGATGGCACTGAAGGGGGCCACCTAAAGCGAGTGGGGCCTGGGAGACAAGCGAGGGGCCTCTTCCTGGGGGAGAAGATGTCTGAGCTTTGTGAGAATGGGTAGGAAGAAGTGAGCGCCCAAAGACGTGCGAGGAGTCAGACAAGCAGAAGTGACAGCAGGAGGTGATGACACTGCCGTGCACATCACACGCAGACCAGGGCTGCTGGGGTCAAACAGCGAGCTGAATGGGGCAGGAGAGGAGGCTACTAGGGGCCCTGGAGCCAGCCCCCGAGAACCTTGTCAGCCAGGCTAAGGAGCCTGAGATGATTCCGGAGCTGATGGAAAGTCACCAAGGGATGCTTTGCAGAGAAGGAGGCCAGTTATGTGACTGTCACAATAGTTCCAGTAAGAGCTGAAGGAAGGGATGATTTAACCAGGTCACCCTGATGCAAGTCAGACCCCTCCTAGGACACATTGAGTCAGGATATCTGATAGCAGTCCCCACAAGTGCGCCTTTTCAATAAGCTTCCCTTGCTCTTAAAGTTATAAGAGCACTGAACAAGATAAAACAATCCCTGTAAATGTGCTAGCCAAGGTGGCACTTGGCTAATAAAGCCAGGCTTCATGCTCATACACAATTGAGGTTTAAAACCCTTAATAGAGACCATTGAAGATGGAAAGCTCTTCACAAGTATCACAGCACAGAACACACCTTTATAAAAGCCTCTGTCTCCTGTTAGACCCCATCACAGGCTCAGCACATCTCCCTGGTGAGCAGTCCATTCCTGACAGTACATTTTGTCACCCCAACTAGAGTGTAGGCAGAAAGGAGAGAACGGGAGTGCTGGGGTAACCAGCCCTCATTTCAACCCAACTCTGCCGCCAACCCACCACGGAAGTTTGGGCAAACTGCTCACAATTCTTGGACTTGAGTTTGGGGGTGACCAGCTCATCTTGGTTTGCCTAGAACTTCCCAGGGCTTGGCATTAAAAGTCCTGTGTCCTAGAAACCCCCTCAGAGCTGGGCAAACTAGGGTGGTTGATCCCACTGCTTTAGTTTCTGCCTTTGCAAAATAAGAGGGTTACTATCTGTGAAAAGTATCAGTTCCCTGTTTTGTTTTTCTTCTAATCACTCAGGCCTCCTCCTCCAGGTTGCAAATAAAAGCATCACGTCCCATCGGATTGCTGGGACACACATCGGAGTGTGTCAGCTCAACCAAGCACATGCACGGATGTGATTCCATTTGCGTCTCACCACCCTGCACAGAAAACAGGGCAGATAGATATTTCTGGGGCTACTTGATAGATGGGGGAATGAGAAATAAGACAAGTTAAATGGCTCAGTGGGAGACATCTTTTCCCTCAACTCTTTAAGTTGCTGCCTCGGCCCTAAGGAAGGAAATTGCTACCCACGCTTTCAGCCCCCTTGGGAGAAGGAACGGCTGATGGAGTCGGTCAGGGTGTGACATTTTACGGAGCTACATTTCACTGATGGGTGGCGCGCCATATGCCCTCCCTTCTGCCGGGTTGTTCGTTTTCTCCGTAGAGTTGTAGGTTTGTTTGGTGAAAACAAACTCAGATTTAAGCAAAAATGCCTAGGAAGCAGGAAGCCTTGTTGACCCCAGGAAGCCTCGTTGACCCCAGGAAGCCTTGGTGACCCCAGCAGCCACAGCAAACTTCTCAACTTCTGCTTCTCCGAGAGAGCTTTGAGTTGGGCTTCGGTGCATTTGCTCCATCATCATTAAAGCTGGAAATTTGTTTCTCATCTAGGTATTGATCCTTTGCCAGAGGAACTGGCAGAGTGAGAGGAGGAGTGATTGCACATGGGCCTAACAACTAGACTCCCAAGTTGCTAACAATAACGACTGGCCCAGAATAGCTCGGTGACTCAGCTGCCAAATGAGACTAGAACCCACGGCAACTGCTTCAGGATCCAGCGTGCTTTTCCCTGCACTTTACAGCTGCACCCGGGAAACCACACCTCATAGGAACTCAATCAATTCTTGTTAACACTCCCACCCCAGACAAGCAGCTTTGAAAAAAACTGTTTTAGGCAACATGATCAGCCTTTTGCTGTCGTTCATTAAGGGTTTAGCAGCTCGGTATTGATTTTCTTACAGCTGCCTCTGAACTTTAATTCCTGCAGCAGAAAAACGAGGCTTTGTCCGCGGCGTTTCCGGTTCCAAGTGGTGGGTAACAACCATTCCTGGGATGCTGACTTCCCCAGCTCTGCTGCTGCAAACCACAGGATGCCAGCAACATGCCCTTTGTCTATGCTGAGGAGTAATTTCTGTAGCTGCAGGAGGTCCCTTCAAACATGAGTTGCAGCTCCACCTCCATCCAAGTCAGGTCGGCAGTGCCTCCAAACACTCCACGGTTTTGAAAAGCCAGTGGCCACCCCCTTGCCTCACACTACAGGATTTAAGAAGGTGCTGTCTTGGGTTTGTATGATCTTTGTCGCATCCAGGTTTCTCTTAAACGTTAATTCCCAGGGCTTACAAAGGACCTTACCAACGGTCCCTTCTAAGCATCGCGCTGATATTTTATCCTCTCTACAACATCCCCACCTAGTGGCCATTCTGGGTTTGCTTGAACACCTGTAAGGACAGGAAACTCATCCCCTCCATGGGAAAGCGACTGTGTCTTAGGAAACTGCTGAAAGAGAGAAAACGTCATTGTGTGGGATCAAAATTTGTTAGTGATGCCATTTACTGAGTCTGGGAACCCAACTAGACTTAGCACAACCCAGCCCCTGGAAAGAACAGGGATCCCCTTGTCCACACGACATTACCTGACAAAAAGTGCGCAATATTTGTTAAAGCAACTAACAAATTAAGTTAACAGAAATCCTGTTAATACGAAATCCACCAGGATGACAGCTTTTCTGTTTGCCTTTCCCTAAGTTCCAGCCTCTTGAGTCTGAATAAAATATGGCCCACCATTTCCACGTATGTCTGAAGGGATGTTTAACTCTGAATCTAAAGATAACAAGGAGATTAACTGAGTGTCTAAACCCAGGAGGAGATGGGAGCTGAACAGAGTCCGTGTTGTTTGAGGTGGCATCATCGTGTGAGGGTTAATGCAGACTGCAGGGCCAGTTAGTAGCTGATGGGCTTTGCGTACGTGACTCCACCCCTCTGGGTTTCAGTTTTCCCATGCGGAAAGTGGGCTGATAATAATTCCTAACTCCTAACACTGTTGTGAGGATTGAGCTAATACAACTAAGGTGCTTGAAATAGACATCTGCTGCTGTTATCCCCACTGTGCGCTTCTGCCAAGACACCTGTGAAGAGGAGGTGGCGGCCCTCTGATTTTTGCTCATCACTGAAGACCTGGATCCAATATCCTATGCTTGTATAAGTGAAGAAGGGCCCCAATATCCTATGCCTGTGTGAGTGAAGAAGGGCCCCAACATCCTATGCCTCTGTGAGTGAAGAAAACCCCTCCAAGGGAGGGCCCTCTGACGTCCCCTAAGCATTCTCCAAACTTCTTATCCCAAACAATTCAGTGGTGTTCCCGCCATGAGACGAGCGTTGTGCTGTCTGCATGTGTGAACGTGTTCTCCTGCTCATTCCATGATGTAAGCCTGCTGTCCCCATTTAACAGACCAAAAAGCTGAAGCTCAGAGAGGGTAAGTAACTTCCCAAGGATACAGTTAATCATTGCCAGAGCCAGTTGGCCACACCAGAGCCTGTGTTCCCTCCGCTACTGCGTGTTTTCTAAAAATAGAGCAAGTCTTTCAGATTTCAAAGGAAGAGAAGAATCTGGCAAGATATGCCCAACCAGAGAAGCAAATTTCTCATAGCAACTAAGGAGGCCTTGGGACATCTCTGCCCTGGGCTCACCTGTCTTGTCTCTGTGGGAAGAAAGCTGTCTGTGCCATTTACTAAGTCAGGGAACCCAAATGGTACAAGTTTTTAAGGGAATAAACCAAAACAAGCTTTGGCCATGTTAACCTTGAACTACCTGAAAGTTACACAATTGAATGAGTCTAGACCAGGGGTCCTCAAACTTTTTAAACAGAGAGCTAGTTCACTGTCCCTTAGACCACTGGAGGGCGGGACTGTGGCCCTGGTATGAGTTGGCTGCTAAGCAGGACAGGCAGCTGCCACAGGCAGCAGCGGCAAAAACACCTGGCAGGCCGGATAAATGTCCTAGGCGGGCCGCTTGTGGCCCACGGGGCCGTAGTTTGAGGACGCCTGGAGGTAGCTGGATTTACGACAGTGGAGCGCAGAAGAGAAATTTTGGCAGGAGATAACAATTCGGGAATCATCAGACCCCTCCTTCTGAAGCCACAGGGAATGAGTTTATTTCTTCACCCCCATGACAGTTTTGGAAGTATTTTTAAAGAGTCCTATGTATTTGACCCAATCTATATAAAATATTATTGTATTAATACATAATCAATATAAAAATTATTACATATTTTAACATCCCTTTTCCTAACTCTAAGGCTTTGAAATCCAATGTGTAGTTCACATTTACAACCCATATCAATTCAGACATGAAATTTTCATCAAAACTACTTAATCTGTGTTTACAGTTCACAAAATGGACAGTTTAAAAAGTACATTCACATACCCAAATTGTTCCAAAAATAGTTAAAAGCCTTCCAGTAACTGAATTGTGCATCCTGTTTAAAATGTAAACTAATTAGAATTTAAAAGAAAGTTCTTCCCCTGTGCTAGCCACATTTTAAGTTCTCAATAGCAGCGGGGCATGGTGGCTCACGCCCATAATCCTAGCTCTCTGGGAGGCTCAGGAGGGTGGATGACTTGAGCTCAGGAGTTAGAGACTAGCTTGAGCAAGAGTGAGACTAAAAATAGAAAAATTAGCAAGGTATTCTGGCAGGTGCCAGTAGTCCCAGCTACTCAGGAGGCTAAGGCAGGAGGACTGCTGAACCCAACAGTGGGTGGTTGCTGTAAGCTAAACTAACACCATGTTGCTGTGAGCTCGGTACTCTAGCCTGTCTCAGAAAAGAAAATTACGTTCTCGATAGCAACACGTGGCTAGTGGTTCCCATATCGGACCACTGAGATCTAGGACGTGTTTTACCTTATGACATTATTGGTGTTTTTATTACTCCTGCTAGTTTATATCTTCAGAGAAGCAGATGTTAAAATGGGATTCCATGTGCAAGAGATTTACTGGGGAAACATCTATGAGCAAAACTGGAGAAGGAGCCACAGGAAGCTGGGAGAGCTTGTCTGCTGATGGGAGGGAAGAGGGAAGGGGAGAGGGCTGGGCAGCAAGAGCCTCAGAATGCAGTCCAGTCCTAAGAAAGTCTCTGCAAAGCTGATGAGGGGCTGTGTTCACTTCCTACTGCTGCTGTAACGAACCACCACAAACTGAGCACATTTATTACACTGCAATTCTTTAAGCTGATACAGGTGTCCCCCAGGTAAAGCCAACAGTGCTGCGTTCTTTTCTGAACACTCTAGGGGAGAATCTATCTTCCTACCTTTGCCAAGTACTAGAAACCGCCCACATTCCTTGGCTTGTGATCCCTTCTTCCGCCTTCAAAGCCAGCCACAGGAGACTAGTCCTTTCCATGTCACAGTTCTCTAACCCTTCTCCCAGCCTTGCATCTCCCTCTTTGACCACACCTGGGAAAGGTTCTTCACTTCTAAGGAGTCATATGATTAGATCCTCCCACCCCATATGCAATGTCAGCTGATGGGAGACCTTAATTCCAGCCACAATGTTAATTTCCTTTTGCTAAGTAAGGTGATATATTCACAGGTTCCAGGATTAGGGCATGGACATCTTTGGGGGGGGCATTAAGCAACCAACTATAGGAGCCAAGGGTGCTCATTAAAGGAGTCCCGTGTTTTACAGGAATAAATCTTGTCTAAAGCTATACCAGGCAGAACACGCTGATCACATCTGATCTTGGAAGCTAAGCAGGGTGAGTCCTGGTTCTTACATGGATGGGAGGAACCGACATGCCTTGGATCCCTGCTATACTCAAGCATCAGCTGGGAGCAGCCCATGGGGAGGGCAGCCTTGGCTCATGCCCAGTGATGGGGGAGAGCAGCTTTGGCTCATGCCCAGTGATGGGGGAGGGCAGCGTTGGCTCATGCCCAGTGATGGGGGAGGGCAGCCTTGGCTCATGCCCAGTGATGGGGAGGGCAGCCTTGGCTCATGCCCAGTGATGGGGGAGAGCAGCTTTGGCTCATGCCCAGTGATGGGGGAGGGCAGCCTTGGCTCATGCCCAGTGATGGGGGAGGGCAGCTTTGGCTCATGCCCAGTGATGGGGGAGGGCAGCCTTGGCTCATGCCCAGTGATGGGGGAGGGCAGCCTTGGCTCATGCCCAGTGATGGGGGAGAGCAGCTTTGGCTCATGCCCAGTGATGGGGGAGGGCAGCCTTGGTTCATGCCCAGTGATGGAGCCAGAGTGCTGCAGGTGGACCGAGTGCCCTCCTTGAGCAGGTCTAAAGGTACGGTCTTGTGGCTACCACACTCTTCAGCTTTCTTTTTTAATTAGCAAAAATTAATAGTAATAACCGCTTCCTTTTGTAACTCCTTCAGAAAGCTACAGAATTTAAAAGAAAATGCTTAGGGAGCTGGTAGAAGAGAATAATAAAATCCCATCCAAACTGACAGCCAGAGAAGCCATGGGAACCCTGCCCGATACTAAAATGACTAAGAAGCCAGAGCAGCTGTTACAGATAACCTTTAACACAGGAAGTCACAGGACACGAAACCACCTTCACTAAAAAATTTAGGAATTAAGAGATTTCAGAGATCAACCCAGCATACATAAAAGGCTGAAATGCTTCTCCCCATCATAGTCTGGGATCGATGCTGGACGCCTCTCTCGAGGTGTCTCCAGCCATAAGCAGATTTGGGGCACCGTCTGTTCTCACTATATTCTCACTGACAAGGAAGAAAGGGGCTTTAGTGGTTTTCAGCCCAGGGAGGACCAGCTTGGCAATTGTTCCCTAAATGTCAGCTTTTAGTGATGCCAAAAACTAAAATGGTAGTAAAGGAGACAGAACATCTGCTGACAAGGTCCCCAAGTATAAGGAAAGGACAAAATTCCACAGTCACCATCCTGAGTTTAAAATTCAACAGTGACTCTAACTCACCACGTGATCTTCTTTTGGCGAGTTTTCTTTTCACTCTATACCTCCCTTTTCCTCTTTATGAGATGGAATAACAATATTCACCTAGTTGAGGCCAGGCACGGTGGCTCACCCGCCTGTAATCCTTCAGAAAGTCACTGAAAAGCAGAGCAGAGTGTGCCTTATGAATGAGAGGAGAGAGAAAGACATAAAGAATAGACAACTATCATATGATTCTACAGGCCACCCTTCTGGTTCCCCAGCTTCCAAGGCAACCCCAGTGACCCTCCCCCTCCAGGTCACTCCAGGTCACTGTATGGTTCTCTTCCACATTTTTTTAATTGGAAATGATGTATTTAATTGATTTGCACAGTGACATATAATAGTAATATTGACTGTACAGGGCCAGGTTGTGTGACCATTAGCAGAAGGAAGATGCAGGTGTATCACCTCCAAGGTTAAGTTATTAATAGCTGTGTCTTCTATCTCTAGATTCTCTGCTCTCTCCTGAGATCACTTGCCCCAAGGTAGCTACCATGAATGGGAACCGAGGCAGCCTATGGAGAGGCCCACTGGGCGAGGAACTGTGAGCTTCAGAGGGGATTCTCCCTCCCAAGGCAGATTCCCTGGATTCTCCAACCCACCTCCAGCCTTACGATAATGGCAACTTTTCAAGAGACCCTGAGCCAGATCTACCCAGCAAAATCTACCCACTGCAAAATTTCTGATCCACAGGATTGACCTAAGAAACAACAAATATGTGTTGTTTTTAAGCTGCCATGTCTTGGGGGCAATTTCTTACACAGTAGATGGCCTTGTGAATTGTCTGATTATCTAGTCAGGAAGAGAGATGAGCAAGCATGAGAGGGGGCAAAATAGGGCACACTCCCAGCTCTGATCTTGATTCTGACCTTCCGAGTTAGTCTCTGCAAATGAGGATAAGAAATCCATCTGGCATATGTAACAAGAACCATGAAAATGTTTATAAATTTTGACTCGATAATATTGATGCTGGTATTTCAAAATAGATAATCTGAAATACATGGAAACCATTGCGTACCAAGATATTCATCAGAGCATTGTCTACAGTGGGTCTTTAAAAGAAATAATCTGGTTGTCCCACAACAGGGAAATAGTTCATAGCACCCTCAGTGTCCAGGCATGTTACACACTGTAACTTACTCATCGCCACGATAGCTACTTTATCTCCATAGTAAAGATGGGGAATCAAGAACAAGGAAAGTTCAGTCATTCTCCTAGACTGCCTAGGTGTTGACAGTGAATCAGTAATTATTTTAGACCTCACACTTATCTAGCATTTACTTTGCGTGTGGCACTATTCTGAGTGTTTTGCATTTAATAAGTCACTTAAATTCTAATTTGTCGGACTCCATGGTACTGAAAATTATTATTTAAAAAAAATTTGTGGACTAAGCATTGTGCTAAGGACTTCAGCTGCTGGACCTTATTTCTCTCTTGCAACCCCATAAGGTGCATGCTCTTAACAGATCCATTGTATGGATAAGGAAACTGAGGCTCAGAGCCTAAGTCTGCCATTGTATTTTCTTCCCTCCTTGGAGAAAATGAAAGATTTGGGTGGTATAAAGAATATAATCCTAGTTATTGGAGAAGGAGCTCATAAGAAAGAGTTGGCAAACAGGAAAAATACGTACAAATATTTATTGAACAGGTATTAATGTTCCAGATATCACTCTGAGTGCCATGAGCACGGAGACAAGACCCTTGATCTCATGGCATAGAATTTAGAGTCTAGCAGGAGGGGTGAGAAACAAACACACGTATACACATCTGTGTGCTGGCGTTTGTGTATATATGTCTGGATAGTGTGGAAACGTGATTAGTACAATAAAAGAAAGACAAACAGAGAATGTAGAGAAGGTTTGACACAGGACAGAGCTGCTCTGATGTGCAAGATAACCAGATACGAATTCTCTGATCGAGCGACAACTGGGCAGAGACCAGAAGGAAGAAGAGAGTGAGTCACACACTCCAGGAAACAGCATTCCAGGCAGGAAGAAACCAACCGCAAATGCCCCAAGGTAGGAGAAGTATATTAGTATATTTCAGAAAGAACAGGGATGCTGGTGGCACTGAAATGGAATGAGCTAGGGTGGACGCGGTGGCTCAGGCCTGTAATCCTAGCACTCTAGGAGGCCAAGGCAGGTGGATTGCTTGAGCTCAGGAGTTTGAAACCAGCCTGAGCAAGAGTAAGATCCTGTCTCTACTAAAAATAGAAAAACTAGCCAACCATTGTGGCCGGTACCTGTAGTCCCAGCTACTCAGGAGTCAGGAAGATCATTTGAACCCAATAGTTTGAGGTTGCTGTGAGCTGTGACACCACAGCACTCTACCCAGAGCCACAGAGTGAGATTCTGTCTCAGTAAAAAAAAAAAAAAAATGAAAAAAGAAATGAAGTGAGTTAAAGGAAAAATAAAAAGAAGTGAGGTCAGTGGTCCATACCGTACAGGCTCTGGCAGGTCATAGTAAGGTCTCGGAGTTTACTATGAATGAGATGAGAGCTAATAGAAGGTTTGGGGCAAAGGAGTGGCCTCATGTGATTTGAGCTGTAAAATTTTTTTAAAAACCACTTTAGCTGCCATGTTGAGAAGAGACTTCAAGAGATGACAGTTGGTAAGCAAAATCAGTCAAGAGGCCATTTCGGTGATCCAGTGGGAGATGCTGGAGGCAGAGACTAGGACAACAGCAGTTAACACAGTGAGATGTGGTCAGATTCAGGATGCAGTTTAAAGGGGAGATAACAGGATGTGTTGATGGTCTGAGTACAGCATATAGAAGAAAGATAGTCAAGATGACCCCTAGGTTTTTCACCAAAGCAACTGGAAGACTGGACATGTTGCTTCCTAAAATGTGGAAGATGATGGGAATAGCAGGTTGGGGAAAGAGGAAAACATGAGTTGGATTTGGAACTAGTAACATCTGAGATGCCTGTCTGATGTCCATGTGGTAATAACCAATGGTCAGATATGTGAATCTGGTGATCAGGGAAGGGCTATAAGTTGGACTGGTAAGTGTGGGAGTCATCAGCCTGTAGGGACTTAAAGCCACAAGGTGAAATCACCTAAGACGCAAACATAGACAGAGAATAGGCCTGCAGGCCTGGGTCCTAGGGCAGCCCAATCTTTAGAAGCCAAGGAAATGAAAGGAAAACAGCAAAGGGAACTGAAAAGGAGCTACCAGAAGTTTGAGGTCCTGGAAGCTAAGTGAAAAAAAGCATCTCAAGGAGGAAAAAGTGACCATGTCAAATGTTGTTGGTAAGTAAGATAACCGCTGAGCCATTAAAAAAAAAATATCTGAGCCATTGGACTTAGAAACATGTAAGTCGTTGGTGACCTTGACTATGTTGATGGAATGATGGAAACAAATGTCTAGAAATTAAAGGATTAGCTTTAAGAGAGAGTAAAAGGCGAGAAAGGGGAGGCAAATATGGATATCTTCTAATCTCAGACATCCACTGTGGGGACAAAGTTGTCTGCCAACATGACTCAGGTGGGTACGGAGGTAAAATCTCTCTTCACCCCAGTGACAGAGCTCAGGACAGGCAGGAGGCTTCTCATCGGCAGACACAGGCTTTACAGAGTCAGAAAAAAAACAAAAAAATAAAAAAGGAAATGACCTGAGTACTAGACATAACTCCATGCCGGGGATGGAAAGAGCACCATGGCCAGGATAAAGAATCTATGTGGCTGTTATCAGGGAGGGAAGCAAAAAGGTCTTAGTAACTGCTGGGGAACCAGGAGGGTGGGGTTTGGGCTGGGGCTGAGCCAGAGACATGACAACTGTTCCTATGGCAACCGCCCCCCCTCCCTGCGCAGATGTGACCCAAGTAACAGGTTTACATATGGGATTATGTAGCTCATTTAACTTAAAGGGGAAAAAATCAGAATTATGATATAGACAGCATGATTGCTATATGGAAAAAAATAAAAATCCAAAAATAAAGACATTAATGACACTTAACAACCCATAAAACAATGTCAGTGTTGAAGCACCTGAATTGTGGGTGCGTTCTCATTTTCTCTATTTTGTAACTCGTAGTAAAATACTTAGGTGGTTTCTGTAATGCAAAAAAAAAAGTAAGGAATAATAATCCAAGCCTTTCTCCCAGCGTTGTTATGAAAATTATAATAGCAACTAATATTTAAATAGCTCACAAAGTGCTTCTCACACATTAATCTCATTTAATCTTCAAAACCCATGTGCCTTCCCTTGGCACTCTGTAAAATCCTTTTCATTATTGCCCTTAGCAAAGAATATTGTGATGATCTGTTTATGTATACGTAGCGCGCATCTTTCGCATGGTAGGCTGAAGTCTCTCAAAGATAAAAATCATGTCTTGCCATCCTTCTCCAAGTAACACAGGTCTTGGCACATAACTGGAGCTCAAAAAATATTTGGGAGTGGATGGATGGATAATAGTTGAATGGATGCATGGAGGATAAATGGTTTAGAAGATAGATACATAGATGGATAATGGATGCATGGGAAGATGAATGGTTGAGAAAATGGATGGATGGATGGATGGATGGATGGATGGATGGATGGATCAGTGGACAAGGGATCAAAACATCAACTATAGACATTAGCACTTAACCTTCCCAAGGCCACATAGTCACACTTAATGCCTGTAGACTGAACCAACCGCCACTCCCTTCATCCTAAACTATTTCACAAAACCACAAACCCTTCCCATCCCTCACATTTTTTATGATCTTGGAGAGTCCTTTCTCTTGGCTATCCTTACCCACACTTACCTCACCTGTCCCCTGACCTAATTCCTTATTGCTCTACTCAGTACCCCCTTAACCAGGAAAAATCTGCCTATATCCTCAAAATCTCTTTCATCTTCTGCACTACAGTAAACCTAGGTCTCCCCTGTGGCCCCACTTTCCTACAGATCTTTGGAAAGCTTCCCATTTTCCCCAGCTCCGGCACATCTTTCTAGGACAGTGGATCTCAACCTTCCTAATGCTGCAGCCCTTTAATACATTTCATGTGGGTCCTGTACTAGAGAACAGCTGTTCTAGGCCATCTCTGTTAAGTGCCCTGCTGTGTGCTGCTGTAGTCCCACAGGCTGTTACGTTAGCTCTCTGTTTGATCAGTTTCCTCCATGGTATCCTGAAGCAGTAACACACAAAGCCAGACTGTTGTGTAGATGCTTCGGTCCCATTCATCTGTTTGAAAAATGTTACCCTTAGATGTTTTCGAGAAACATTACATACTCTGCATACGCATCATGGCCATTTCAATTACAAGTGACAGAAAATCAGTTCAAACTGGCTTGTTAAAATAAAAGGAATGTATTGGCTCGTGCAACTTGGGAAGTCGGGCAGTGGTTCTGGCACCAGACCCTCAGGTCTTAGTCCTCTTTCTCAGGCAGGCTCCTTCGTGTGCGGAGGACAATCGCTAGCAATCACAACCTCTGGCAGGCCCACAGTTCAAAAGCATCCACTCAGGAGGCAGGTAGAAGGGTTCCTCTTGGCTCTGAGTTTCGTCATATTTATGATGTAGCATTAGGATTGAGAGCCCTAAAAGGAACGTGTGGAGGTGAGGGGCAAGGGAACCTGTGAATCCACCAAGATAAAATAACGTCCCCACTACATTCAAGCCAGGTCAGTGTCATCTCAACCAAGTCAACGGTGGACTGGTTACCCACACATCAAGTAATCGATTCTTTGACATTTACATCTACATCATTTCCAACTAACCAGAATCAGTGGCATCTAAATAGAGCATGGTAAGAAATGATGAGGGATTTGTCCCCTGATTGGAAATGTATGCGTAAAATTGTCAATTGTGATTCTCTCTAGGGAGGAAAGTGGGAGTGAGAGGGGGTGGTAGTAGAAAGGAATTCTTTTTTCTGTATATATTTTTACGTATCATTTCACAGAGTATGCAAAAAGTGAAAAGCTCCCCCTAGAGGATGGGTGAAGGGAGGGTGATTGATGGGACCACACCTATGGTTCACCTTACAAGGGTACGTGTGAATCTTTCTGAATGTAAGAAATAACTAAGAAAATGTCGTGAAGGTTATATTAACCAGTTTTATGAAAATATTTCAAACTGTATATAAAACCAGCACACTGTACCCCGTGACTGCATTAATGTACACAGCTATGATTTAATAAAAATTTAAAAAAGAAAAAAAAGCTCCCCATAAAGGAAAGAGAATTAATAATCAAGGATTTGGTTCAAGGAGAGACTAAGAGACAGCAGAGGAAGAAATGAAGTTTGCTGGAAGTCACGTGCAGAGCTGCAGAGCCTGGCCCCGTGTGCCTGCTCTTCAGAAAACTAACCCAGAAATACGGCAAGGAAAGGCAGCAACACGGTGCCTTCCCTGAGCTAAGGAGCTGGCACTAGAGCTGAGAGAAAATTGTTGTTTTTATTATTGCTGTGTTTGTCTACTGTTTAAATCCACACTCTAGTGTATTAGGAATTAATTTGAACTTGGAAATTACATTCATTTCCTTTGAACAGTAGGCTGATAAATTGAAAGTTAAATTAGGTCTAAAATCTGTTCTATCTTTTTAAAAAATCACAGAAGAATTTCAGAAAAACCAGCCAGCATTGAAATAGAAGAAAGACCGGGTGGGAAATTAATTTTTCCTCCGGATTTGGTAATTATTGAATTCCTGTGGATATCAGTTCCAGTTGAATTATCAACTTTGTCGGGACAGAATGAAAATGATTTAAAAAATAGCCTATAAGTCAAATTGGGTGAATGATGATGTACAGTGTTGGTATATTTGGGAATGAGGGGAAAAAGTGAATGATATATTTGAGTGTCATTAAGGCTGTCATTGATGAGAAATGAGGTCACTAAATCTGACAGTGTGCTCATGGTTTGCGAGCCAAGTCACCCTGGAATATAAAATCAAGAGAGATAGACACGGCATCCCTGATTCATGTGTGAGAGCTGATCAGTTTCACTCAGAACATGGTGGCGTTTTGCTGAGAATTACTGTTTAGAGACCATCAGTATTGTATATTGCAGGATCATGCTTTGTTTGAAAAGAGTATGGATAAATTGAGAGAACTAAGTTCTACGGAGACCACCTGATGTTCAAGAATTTTACACTAATCTGAGTGGATTTAATTTCCTAAAGCAGAGTATTTGTTCTTGTCTTGATCCCCCACGGATGTGGCGAACAGAGAGAGAGATAAACAAGTGTTTAACATTCCCGACTAGACCAAACCTTTGTGCATTATTCAGCAGGCAGCTGCTTGGAGGGAAAATTACATAGAGCATCCTTCCACCCAGAGAACAGGAACACGTAATCTCCTAACAGACATACTCAGAGACTCCCTCCGCCTTTTCTCTTTGTTAACAATAACTTTGTCCAAAGAGATTTTTATATTGAACTTACCCAAGGGCCCAAGGAGAGGGGTGAGGGTCCCAGAATAAAGGCAAAGAATACTCACATTAAATGGGTGGCCATAAGGCGTTCAAAACAAGGACTATGACTCAGCAGAGCAAGAGGGCTCTTTGTCCTGGCCCCTCCATTTCCAAAGACTTCCAAACAGAATTTTATATACTCTTCAGTTGACTACTTATACATGGTAGCCATAAAGTTCGTATGCAATTTAAAATAGTGTGCGATTTATAATTGCACACAAACTTTATGGCCACCCCGTATAGCCAGTCACAGAGTCCGCTGACACGGCTATCTAACGTTCATCACACAGCTTTAATCTTTTGCCTCGTTACCAGGCCCCATCACCTGTAATATACCATGAATTAATCCTGTAATTAAGTTTTGCAGATCATAATTACATTGTATTTTATACTTTGGGTGCTAAGGTGTTAGTTGTTTAATAGAATCCTCTTTTAAGATCTATGTATTTGCAGCGCTGTTTCAGCATTAGTTTTCTTTTCTTTCTTTTTTTTTTCTCTGAGCCTCAAAACATAAAGAAGAGAAAAAATGGGGAGGGGGAGAGGAAACAAAATAGGGTTCTATTCTTCTTCCATTTCTGAAAAGCCATGGTCACCAACTGCAACGAACACAAAGATAGTTAATGTAGTTGAAAGTAGTGGGAGGGGTGAGAATAGAGAGTGGTGGAGACTGAGGCAGACTTCAAGGCTCTAATGAACTTATGTTTTGGTGCCCCACTAAGAAGGAACCCCACTAAGGTGAATATTCACCCCACTAAGGTGAATATTTACCAACAGCTCAGTCTATTGCCATGTGGAAATTCAGACCCAGCCTTGCCAGACCTTTTAACATTTCCAAAAGAAACCATAAATCCAAATCTTCAACAAAATCTTCCAATGTTTAAAGGCTGGTTAAGTTTTTTTTTTTTTATTAGATACTTTATACTAAACAAAACATATCTGCCATCCTGAATTAGCCTGGGGATCACCAGGTTGGACCTATGGTATAATTAAAGGTAGAAGTCCAATTGTAAGGAATTTAAAGGTCCATGGCGGTGGTCCTCCTAAGGTTAAGACAATCAGGACCTGGGCCATGGTCCTTGTACAAACATGAGCCAAGACCCAGACTTGCTGAAATGGTCCAAAGTCCTTCCTTAGTGCAGATGTGAGGGTGTTGTTACTGGAATGTATGTGCTGTATGTTAATAGTGGCTCCTGCTGTTCGAACTGCGTGAATGTTTTGGTATAGACCCCTCATAGTAATCACCGGACATTGCCTTTTGGAACGCAGAGATTTCTAAATCCGGTGCAATCAGGAGAAAAGAAGTAACAAGTGGGTTCTGAATTATTTAACTACAAACTACTCTTAAATTGAGACAAGTAGAGAATTTGAATTCAGGAATCACAAAAATGCAGAACTGGGGCCTTGAGCAAATGATAACAGATGAAACCGGAAGATTACGAGGAGGCAAGTATATCCATTTATTTACTCAACAAATAGTAACCGAGTGACTAATGTGTGCATACCACGCTAAGAGCTATCTATGCACACATTATTTAATCTTACGCCAAGCCCATGTCTTAGTTTGAGATTCTGCGGCAGAAATTTAAGTACGAGTTGTTTATTTGGGTGCAGGACTCACTGGCAAGGCAGTGGAGAAGTGAGACAGAGAAGGAAGCCAGGGAAGGGAGTGATACCACCATGGGCAGTCAGAGTTCAGTACCAAGGGAGCCTCTGGGTTACTGTGTAGAATAGGCACTTTGGAGTTATCCCATTCAAGGAGCAAAGTAGCTAAGATATTGATACAGTAACTCCCTTAGTCATTTGTTGAAAACTGCACCTGAGAATCATTAGTTCTTTGGCATTTCTGGCAGCCAGAGCAAGAGCTCCAAGAAAAGAAATGCAGATTCTGGCAAAGAAAAGGTAGGCCAACATGCACAGAAATGGTAAAAGCCAAAGAGATAGATACAGGTGGGGCACAGAGCATCTACTACAGACCTCAAGGTAGATCCTACTCCACTGTAAAAATGAGACATACAGGATTCAAGTAGAAAATGCTGGCAGTATTTCCCGCCTTGGAACAGCCAGGCAAGACTCCTTCAAGAGACAGGGACATGGAGGGGACAAGCTGGCAGACAGCCAGAGGAGAAGGTACTGGTGATCTTCTGGTCCACAGGTTTAGGCATCCACAACACATCAGCAGGCATCAGCATGCAGGGCTTTGATGCTGTGATGTCCGTGCTCTCTGGGTATCATCAGAGGTGGAAGACATCACGACAACCTGAGACAGGAAAGGGGGAAAATCACAGGTACCACAGTCTCCAAAAGAGCCGATGTGAAGGACTGCAGAGACACACCCAGAGATTTCTGATGTTACCTCACAAGAGAGTGAGGGGCCAGAGTACATGTGGACAGGATCCAACAGTTTACAGTGACCCAGTTTTTATCCATGAGCCATCAAGGGTGCACTGGGCTTCCAGAAATACTTTCCCTTCCTTCACCGAAGATTGCGCCAATAATTTATGATGACATAGATCAATTCCCAAGCTATTAAACGTCAGTTAACATCTTTGGAAATGGAATACAAAATGAACCTACTAACACTGCCTTGTTATAACCCCATTGTGTATAAAAATTAGGTTCAAATGCTTAATGGATGTATAAAAATATAATTACCAAGTTATTGCTCTTGTAGAGGTGATTAATAATCATAGCATTGACTTTTCTGCTGTGTTCTTAAGTTACTGAACTGAATTATTTCTGAAGGACTCTCCTCTCTATAGTCCTTTTTTGCGACTTACAGTACCACGTATTTGCAGCCACTTTCAAATTGCCTCCCCTCCTAGGCTCTAAAATGCTTGGACGTTGGACAATGCCATGATTTACTCTTTATTTCTAGCACCTACAGGAGAATATGACACATAGTAGGTGCTTGTGAATGAATGTAGGACCCTACCTTGTGGTTGAATACATTTGTTGTCTTTCAAGGGAGATATGGCATAGAACTCAATGATCAGAAAAGAGACAGATTAAGAGCCCAAATCTTGGTTCTACCGCTTAATAAACTGAGCCAATCACAATCAAGTCACTTGACCTCTCTGGATGTCAATTTTCTTTTTATGTAAAATGATGGTTGTCTTAGCTTGGGTTCCTCAAAATAGACCTTGAGATAAGGACTTCGATGCTGAGGTCAGTGAGGATATTGAGAAAGTGAGATCTCAGAGAAGGGAGGAAAGCCAGTCAACTGTATATTAATGAGCAGGTTACTGCTGTGGGCCACCAGAGCCCAATCCCACAGGAGGGGCTCAGAGAAATAATGCAAAACGTGCCACAGAATGTTCACGGAGGACATAGAGGCTGGGGCAAGAATAGCCACTCACTCCCTTCTATTCACAGCTAACAGCTACTGTGTTTCCCCCAAAATAAGACCTACCCAAAAAATAAGCCCTAGCAGGATTTCTATGCATTTGTTAAATATAAGCCCTACTCCAATAATAAGACCTAGCGATGGGCATGGCTATGCAGCGTATCTGCATAGCCACACCATGCATTTCGACGCCGAGAGGAAGATATCCCCTGAAAATAAGTCCTAATGTGTCTTCTTGAGAAAAAATAATATAAGACATTGTCCTATTTTGGGGGGAAACACGGTCCCCCCAAGGTCTTTAACTACTACTACTTTCAGGTTCTATCCATGAGCAATGGAGGACATTCCTATCGTGGCAAATAAGGCCATCAGGCAGCAAATAGAGATGGCAGCACCTGAGGTGAGGAGCTGTTACACGGATGGGACTCACAGCTGCAGGTGAACTCAGGCGGGCCAAGAGGGGGCGGGGTGGGCATCACCAGCTCTGCTACAGCAATACCACCTGCACCACAGAACCACCTCACAAGTTGAGAGTTTTAAATGATGAAATGTATACAGGGCACCAACCACAGTGCCTGACCCATAGAAAATTGCCTATAAATTGTGGTGTTTGTGGTGGTTGTTCTTGTTAAATATGGTGATGAAGATTTAAACTCATACAGAGAATGTCTGAATTTACAAGTCAATTTCATGTTGTTGCTGCCTGTTCTGAATCAAAGTCTTCTGTAGGCTCATGAATTATAGCGGTGAGGAAAATATGCTCATTGTCCCCTTGAAGCTCACAGTTTCTGTGGGACAGCCAGACACAGAAGTAAATGCTGATTCTCCATTCCACCTCACTTCATCTCACGGGGTGGGCTTGGTCTTTCTTGATTGTACCAAGAATAAAGGATATAATGCACATATATTCTGTTACTAACTAAACTAAAATAAAAACTATACCATCACTTCTACAAAATCTCATACACATACGTGACTTACTTGCATTAGACTATAAATATGTTTGCTCTGCTATGATCCTTTCCCTTCTTACCACTACTGCGTATTACCCATCACCACAGTCTTCATTTGTGTTCCCCCAGACACTAGCACTGGGAGGATTCAAGGGCAGAGTTACTCCTCCTCAGCCTTTTGGCTAAGAGCAGGTGAAAGGCAAAGAGTATACTTGGGAGATGATTTCAGGAAAGTGGGAAAAGAGAGAGGAAGAAGAAGACAGGCAACAGAGGCTGCATCATCTGACTAGTATCTCTGTGGGCAACTGGATCTTAGTCATACAGGGGCGCCCTGAGTCGGTGCAGAGCACACACCTGACAGCCATCCTCCTGAGGGATGGAAGGTCTGGAATGCTTGACATGCCAGCTCCCATCAAGTGCTTGTTGAGAGCAGCTCCCTGAGGGTGTGACTTCTCTGGTGCTTCTGGCCTGCTGTGCTTTGCCGTAAGAGTGGACTCTGACTTCACCCAGCAAAAAAAAAGAGTGGACTCTGGCTGCCAGAGAAAGCCTCGGACAATTGGAAGTTGGGACCATAGTAAAGTCCCAGTGGATACATGTAGGGCACTAACAGGGTCTGCTCAAACAGATAATGACTTATGGGATGGTAGCTGCCCTGGGAAGAATGTAAACAAAGTGTAATGGGGCATAAAGGAGGCTTGACTGAGATGAGAGCTCTTCAGTGAACATGAGTCAGACAAAGACATGGAGGGGAGATTCACTCCACAACATAAACTCCACGAGGCCAGGGGTATGTCTGTCTTCCTCATCACAGATCCCCAGTTCCTAACACCTTTGCTGGCACATAGTCAGCATTCAGTGAATATAGTTTAATGCAGAGGGATGGATGAATGGAATTTGCACTGAGTTTTAAAGGATGAAAAAAAGTTCACTAAACAGTCCAGGATAATGGAACAGCATCCTCAAAAGTGCAGAGTTATGCAAAAAAAAAAAAAAAATGTGCCTCTGTGCTAGGGAATCTCTCAGTGCAACTCTTTACTTTGTTCAAAATCTACACCTGTAGCTCAAGAAGTAGGGCGCCGGCCCCATATACTAGGGGTGGTGGGTTCAAGCCTGGCCCCAGCCAAAACTGCAAAAAAAAAAAAAGAAAGAAAAAAACTCTAGGGCGGCGCCTATGGTTCAAAGGAGTAGGGCACTGGCCCCATATATCAGAGGTGGCAGGTTCAAACCCGGCCCCTGGCCAAAAACTGCAAAAAAAAAAAAAAAAAAAAAACAACTCTACAGCTGCTTAGAAAATGTTTCCTTGTCTGAATGTATAATCTGCCTTCCTGAAACTTCCATTCTCTCCTCTTACTTCTGCCCTTTGGAACAGCAACAACAACAAAAATTCTCACTTCTCTTTTATACCACAGTCCTTCAGATACTTTATGGCATTGCCTTTTTCCAAAAAATACATATCCCTTATTTTTTGGCTATGCCCCAGAAAGAAGAGATACATTCAGGTGGTTTTGACCATATGACATTGGATTTGGGGTCCTCAGATCAAAGGTATAAAAAACAGTGTTAGGTAGTGACTCTGGGGTCTTTCAGATCTCAGTTCAACTTCTGACACTGTCCGTTGTGTGATTTTGAGTAACTTCCCTGAATCACACTCTTCACCTAAAATGAAGGTAAAACGCTATCTCACTGGAAGTTATAATGGGTATATAATAAAGTTCATTCTCTTCCATTGAACCCACTGACCTTTCTCCATCGCGTGGCTGCTAAGCCACCTCTCTCTGTCCCCCTGGATGTAGAAGCCTTCAACCCAGAACAAGGATGAGACTAGATAAATATCCATTATCACTCAGGCCACTGCACAGAAGATTTAGTCCAAAGGAAACCACTCCGGGCCTCCCTTCTGCTGGCCCCTCAGAGTTAAGCAGCCATCTTTGCTTCCACAAAAGCAAGAATAAATACTGCTCACTTGCTCACCCACTGAGCAAAGGGACTGATTACTCAAGAAAGGGAAGTGTCGCCCACAGAAATCAATACAGATGAGGCTTTGAAAAGGTTGGCTGGCTGCACAGGATTAGATATTGATCTCACTTGTTTTCCCAGTTATTGCTCTGCTCGCCACCTGTGGAGGCCATTTCTAATCTTCCCCTAATACCAAACAAGGCGAGAGAGCTCAGTCCAGAGCAGACTCGATACACGTGGCTTTTAGGACGTGAAGGAATTTCCAGAACACCATGCACACAGTGAGACGAGATCCCCCAAAACTGTATGAGAACTCAGGTTGGGTACAGGGTTCACTAAGAGCTGGACACACAAACAGAACCTGCTGTAAAACCCAATATGCCCACCTGCCCCACGAAACCCTGAGCCGTCCAGAAACAGGCATTCACATAAATGCCCATTCATCCCCAGAAGACCTATGAGTAGAAATTTGGGACATTACAAATAAGGTCTGGGGCTCGGCGCCTATAGCTCAACCGGCTAAGGCGCCAAGCCATGTACACCTAAGGTGGCGGGTTCAAATCCCCAGCCCGGACCCACCAAACAACAATGATGGCTGCAACCAAAAAAATAGCCGGGCGTTGTGGCGGGCGCCTGTGGTCCCAGCTACTTGGGAGGCAGAGGCAGGAGACTCGCTTGAGCCCAGGAGTTGGAGGTTGCTGTGAGCTGTAATGCCACAGCACTCTACCCAGGGGGACAGCTTGAGGCTCTGTCTCAAAAAAAATAAATAAATAAATAAGATCTGGGATTGAAAACCCACATGGGTAGAGTAAGGAAACCATAAGAGAACATTGTGTTGCCTGCTAAATTGGAGAAGGTTTTTAATAATAATATTGAGTAATAGCAAGTGTTCAAGGAAATGGAAATAGTGAATAACTTTTCTGGAGGGTAATTTGATAATGCATTTCAAAGGCTGTAAAATTCATCATCTACTTTGAACCAGTAATTTTGCTTCTAGGAATTGATCTGAAAAATGTAATTAAGAATATGCAACACTTGCTGGAAGTTAAAAGGCACATAGAGTTAGGGCAGAAGGAAGGATGGTTGTGAAGTCCTGGGACACTCCTGTGAACAGTTCCAGAACTGTGGGTAGCGGACAGTCCAGATCTGCCCCAGAGGAAACAAGATCAAAGCCAAGAGATCCTTGGCTAATCAATAAATATGAGGCTATCACTGTGTGAGGAACATGGAGCAGATCTCTCCTTCACCCTAGAGGTGTTCACTGCGTAAAGGGACCCAGGGAAGGAAAAGGGAAACCGTGTGATCTGTTCTAGAAGCAACAGTAGGCAACTCTAAGAACAAGTTTTTTAATTCCACATGGTGGGTCATTAGGCTTCACCTGGGTGTCATTCACGAACTGAACCTCAAAAGTGAGGGGGACATAGCCAAAAGAACATTCCAAGGTACGAGAAAACATTATTGGAAATTCATGTATATGGGGAAGAGATGAGAGGAATGTTCGTAAACAGGAAAGACTAAGATTATGTGGTCCTTGGGCCGCGAGGAGGTGCCTGGATCAAAATGACCCATGGTGGGATTCTAGTACGAGGAGACAGCAAATAGAAACAGGGGCATGTGCATTCTTTCAAAAACAAAATCCAGTGCCTTGAAATTTTGACCCACGTCTTCTTTCTACCTGTTTCCTCAGGACAATCCTTTCCAAGATAAAATTTATTTAAAAGCTCAAGCTCAGAAGATCATTTGCTTCTAAGACCATTTGAGACTGCTCTGCTTTGAAAATCTAACTCTTATTATTCTACTTTATTTTTATCATCCTTGCAGGCATGAACCCCTCTCATCATTGCAAGTCAATACTCTATATGAGACATACTCACTGACTCCATGTATCCTACTATTCACTGTTGTCATATGTTCTTTAACTCCTTGTACAAAAGTCTGGTAACAATCTTATTGAGAGATTTGGTGACACAGCATATGCTTGTCTACAGCTTTTATTGTTCTTTCCTCTACAGATGGAAGTTGGTCATGGGCTACATAAGGCCAGTATTGACCTCTGGTTATTGATGCTCATGTAAAATCAGGCCCTGATACCAACAGAAGAGGCCAAGGGCAACACAAAGAATCTTAACAGGTGAGATTACAATTCTCAGAGAGGAAGGAAACAGGGTATGTTCTAACCGCCTTTCTCCTTAGCTTGTACTTCAGTAATTCAAATCAGCCTTTTGGTGA
The DNA here is from genome assembly GCF_000181295.1 of Otolemur garnettii. NCBI lineage: Eukaryota > Metazoa > Chordata > Mammalia > Primates > Galagidae > Otolemur > Otolemur garnettii. The sequence goes on along the minus strand of NW_003852418.1, from coordinate 4,497,663 downwards.
AACAGACTTGTGTCTACTAGGTACAGAGTGCAAAAAAAGATTACCATTCCCCTATAAATTCATAGCATGGTTTTGTTGTTACACACTAAAAGAGTCTGTGTTGGAAAACTGGCCCTGCTATCAAATCACCAACAGGAGAAATAACTTAAAACCAACTATTCCCAAACCAATGCTATACTTTTGGTAGGGGGTGGGAGGGGTCCTTATATTATCTACTAATAGTTATAATCACTAAACAAGCTGACTACAATTAATTTTCTCCTTGTATCCGTGTCTTTCTTCAATGTGACTTTGAAGCTTTACCAAGAGGCAGAATCTATTTTTTGACTCTTCCAATCCAGGCTGCCTTTGAACTTGCACTGATCAAAAGAATATAGGAGAACTCAGGCATCAAGAGGATCTAAATGGAAAACCTAGACTTTACTTCCACCTTATATTAATAAAGCAGCAACCCCTTCCCACAATGGTGTCACAAAAAGATAACTAAAGCAGAAGTTAAATAAGATCCAAAGTCTCGTGATGTCCTGATTTTAATTTAAAAAAAAATAGATGTCAACAATGGGAGGAAAGAGGCATTAAAATCTTGACAAGAATTCTTGACAAGAATTTTTATGCAACCACAATAAAGATGCATCAGTGAGGAATTATGAACATGCCTGAAACAAATGAGAAAACAAAACATCTCAGCAAAAAAATAAAAGCTATAAAGAAGAACCAAAAGCAATATTAGAACTGAAAAGTATAATAACTAAAATATTAAGCTCAACAGATAGGCTCAACAGCAGAATACAAGTGGTAAAAATAGTGAACTGAAAAATATACTCCATCTGCACAACAGAAAAATAAACTGGACAAAATAACCAGAGCTTCAGAGACTTGTGGGACTATATTAAAGATCTAGCATTCACGTAATTTGAGTCAGTGTTGGGGGCAAAGGAGGAGGGCAGGACTGAAAAAATATCTTAAAAATAATTGCTAAAACTTTTTCTGAAATATGGCAAAATACATAAACCTACAGATTCAAGAAGCTGCGAAAATTCAAGACAGGATAAAACCAAAGAAATCCACAGTGTAAGAAAGTTTTATAAAACTAAAGACAAAGGAAAATATTTTGAAAGCAGCAACAGGAAAATGGCATCTTATCTCTAAGGACTCAAACGATTTGAATGACAGTGGATTTCTCATCAGAAAAAATGGAAGACAGAAAAAAGTGGTAAACACTTTTTAAGTGCTGAAATATACATATATCTGGTAAAAATATCCTTCAAAAATGAAGGGCAACATTACTAGGCATTTACTCAAAAGAAAAACAATAATTTTGTCATAAAGACATTTGCACTAGACTGTTCATCGCAGCTCAATTTACAATCACCAAAAGGTGGAAACAACCTAAATGCCCACCAACCTGGGAATGGATTAACAAGCCATAGCATATGTATACCATGGAATACTATTCAGTCATTTTAAAAGATGGAGACTTGACATCTTTTGTATTAACCTGGATGGAGTTGGAATACATTCTTCTTAGTAAAGTATCCCAAGAATGGAGAAGCAAGAATCTAATATACTCAATTCAAATATGAAGCCAGTAGACGATCTAATACATGCCCATATAAGAGAAAAACTCAAATCAATTCAAGGTGGGGGAAGGAGAAATGAGGGAGTGAGGAAAGGAGAGGAGGAAGGGGATAGGTGTACTCCCACTTAATGGGCACAATGTTAGAGTGTATGGCACATCTCTTAAGGGTGGGACACAATGATGAGGGATTTTACCTAACAAATGCAAACATTGTAACCTAATACTATGTAATACCCTTAATTAACCTGAAACAATTAAAAAAAAAATGAAGGGGACTGTGCCTGTGGCTCAGTGGGGAAAGCACCAGCCCCATATACAGAGGGTGGCGGGTTCAAACCCAGCCCCAGCCAAACTGCAACAAAAAAATAGCCAGACTTTGTGGTGGGTGCCTGTAGTCCCAGCTACTTGGGAGGCAGAGACAAGAGAATCTCCTAAGCCCAGGAGTTGGAGGTTGCTGTGAGCTGTGTGACTCCACTGCACTCTACCAAGGGTGATGAAGTGAGACTCTATCTCTTAAAAAAAAAAAATGAAGGGCAAGTCAAGGTATTCTCAGATGAAAGAAAATGAAGAGAATTTCTCACTATCATACCCACCCAAAAAGAATGTAAAGGAATGTCTCTAAATAGAAATGAAGCAATTAAACAGGAGGGCCTTAGAACATCAGCAAGGAAGGAAGGAGGTGAGTAATTACAATAGACTTTCCTTCTCCTCTTGAGTTGTCAAAATTACGTTTGATGGTTAAATAAAATTTATAACAAAATTTTAACAGGACTTGTATGGGGAAAAGCTACAAACCCCTGATAAAGGAAATTTTATTAATTAAATAAATAGACACAACATGTTGAATTGGAACACTTAATAAAGATATCAAGTCTCCTTAAATTTATAGACAGGTCCAATGCAATTCCTGTCAAAATCCCAACAAGACTTCTTGTAGATATGGAAAAGATTATTCTAAAATTTATATGAACATGCAAAGGAACAAGAACAGCTATAACAATTTTGAAAAAGAAGAATAAAGTAAATAAACCAGTCTGCCCAATTTCAAGATTTTTTAGGCATACATTTCTACTGTTATGAAGACAGTGTGGTATTGGTAGGAAGGCAGATAACATGGATCAATGGAAGAACAGAAAACCCCAAAATAGAACTATACAAATATGCCCAACTGATTGTTTACAAAGTGAAAAGCATTCAATGTAATAAATACACCTGTTTCAACAAATTATTATGGAGCAATTAAATATTTCTAGGCCAAATAAAGTAATGTTGACCTAATTCTTACAATTAGGTAAATCAACTTAAAATAATTCATACAAAAACTTACTTAACATCTGAAGAACAGACTTAAATGTAAAGCACAGGCCAGGTGTGGTGGCTCATGCCTGGAATCCTAGCACTTAGGGAGGCTGAGGAAGGAGGATTGCTTAAGGCCAGAAGTTCAAGACAATCCTGAGCAAGAGCAAGACAGTATCTCTACAAAAGAAAGAAAAAGAAAAATTAGCCCCAGGTGTGCTGGTATACATTGGTAGTCCCAGCTACTCAGGAGGTTGAGGCAGGAGGATCACTTGACCCCAGGAATTTGAGGCTGCAGTGAGCTATGACGATGCCACTGCACTACAGCCTGGATGACAGAGCAAGACACTGCCTCAAAAAAAAAAAAAAAGCCAGGGTCACTGCCCACAGCTCAGTGATTAGGGTGCTGGCCACATACACTGAGGCTGGTGGGTTTGAACCTGGCCTGGGTCAGCTAAACAACAACAACTACAACAAAAAAAATAGCTGGGCATTGTGGCAGGCACCTGTAGTCCCACCTACTTGGGAGGCTGAGGCAAAAGAATCACTTAAGCCCAAGAATTTGAGGTTGCTGTGAGTTGTGATGTCCCGGCACTCTACCAAGGGTGACATAGTGAGACTCTGTCTCAAAAGAAAAAAAAGTAAAGCAAACAACTATATGAACTTCAGAAAAAGGGAAAAAAAATTTCAGGATATACAGATAGGTCGAGTTCTTAAGCTTGATGTCAAAAGCATGATTCATAAAAAGAAAAAATGATAAGTTGAACTTGGTCAAAATTTAAAACTTTTGCTTTGTGAAAGACCATGTGAAAAAGATAAAAAGACAAGCTATGAGGTGGGAGAAAATATTTGCAAACTATTAATACTTATCTGACAGAGAGCTAGTCTCTAGAACATAAAAAGAATTCTTTCAAAAAATCAACAGTAGGCTCGGCGCCTATAGCTCAACCGGCTAGGGTGCCAGCCACGTACACCTAAGGTGGCGGGTTCGAATCCCCAGCCCGGACCCGCCAAACAACAATGACGGCTGCAACCAAAAAATAGCCGGGCGTTGTGGCGGGCGCCTGTGGTCCCAGCTACTTGGGAGGTGGAGGCAGGAGACTCGCTTGAACCCAGGAGTTGGAGGTTGCTGTGAGCTGTAATGCCATGGCACTCTACCCAGGGGGACAGCTTGAGGCTCTGTGTCAAAAAAAAAAAAAAAAAATCAACAGTAGGCCAGGTGTAATCCTAGCACTCTGGGAGGCCAAGGAAGGTGGATTGCTTGAGCTCAAGAGTTCAGGACCAGCCTGAACCAGAGCAAGACCCCATCTCTAAAAATAGCCAGGCATTGTGGCAGTCACCTGTAGTCCCAGCTACTCAGGAGGCTGAGGCAAGAGAATCACGTGAGCCCAAGAGTTTGAGGTTGCTATGAGCTATGATGCCAGGCACTCTACCAAGGGTGACAAAGTGAGACTCTATCTCAAAAAGAAAAACAAAAATGAACAGTAAAGAAAGTAAAAGCAATGCAATTAGAAATTAGGCAAAGGACACCATGAAATGTTTCATTTAAGGGGATGTAAATGCTCCTCAACTTACAAGAGGGTAACATCCCAATAAGCCTATCACAAGTTGAAAATATCCTAAGTCAAAAATGCATTTAATACACCTAACCTAACGGACCTTGGGATCTAACCTAGCTTAGTTCAAATGTGCTGCTACAGTCTGAATGTTTGTGCCCCCCCCCAAAAAAAAAATTTGTATGTTGAGATCCTAACCCTCAGATAAAGAGGAAGTAGGGTCTTTGGGAGGTGATCATGTCATGAGAGGAGAAACCCGTATTTGGGATTAGTACCCTTATTAAAGAGACCCCAGAGAGCTAGCTAGTCCTCTCCACCAGAAGAGAACACAGCAAGGTATCATCTATGGTCCAAAAAGCAGCCTCTACCAGACACTAAATCTGCCTTGACCTTGGACTTCTCAGCCTTCAGAACTATGAGAAGTAAGTTTCTGTTGTCTATAAACTTCCCAGTTTATGGAATTGTGTTACAGCAGCCCAAACAGAGGTAAGACAATCCCCATACTATAGAATTCTACTCAGCAACAAAAAGGAATAAAAAGTTACATATGGTATGATTCCATGAGTAACATTATTAAAACAGCAAAACTATAGAAATAGAGAGCAGATGAGTGGTTGCTAGATTATAAAAGGCAACACGATGGATCTTTGTGGTGACGGACACATTATGTGTCTTGATTGTATCAATATCACTATCCTGGTTGTGATGTTTTGTAAGATATTACAGTGAGAGGAAACTGGGTAAAGGGTACACAAGATCTCTTTATATTATTTCCTACAATTGCATGGGAAGCTCAAAATTAAAAAGTGTAATTAAAAGAGTAAAATTAAAGAATATGGCAGAAATTGGATTCCTCCAATTCCAAGCTAAGGCCTCAAACAGCCTTCACAGTTCTATATCCAAAACCCTACCTAGACACCATGTGAGCAAGCCCGAGCTAGCCTGCTGGAGGATGATGGACCATGTGAAACAAGACAAACCATCCTGACTGAGGCCACTGCAGACCAGCCAAACCCCAGTCAACCTGGCAGTCAACTACAGACCCACAACTGAGCCCAGCAGAGACCAGAAAAAAATCCAGTGGGGCCCTACATACCTGTAAATTGGAAGCTAAATAAATGGCTATTGATTTTAGACACTCAAGTTTTGGATGGTTTGTTATATAGGAAAAGCTAACTGATACAAGCCAATGCATTTACTTATTTTAAAACCCATGGGTTTTATGTAAATGCATTGGAAGTTTCTCAAAAAAGTTATGTTGTTTAAAGTTAGATATGTTCAAATACTTTATGGGTGAATTGGGCACTTAGTATGCCCCATTAAAAATCTTCCAGACTAAAATTATAGGGATAGTGTAAGACCCTGGTTCCATTACTAGATTTGCCCTGGGCTCACATGATTAGGGAGATGTGGCCTCAGGCGTTGATCCTTGGTAAGTTGCTCAATGGCCATTAGAGGCCATCAGGGTTGCCCTCGGCACAGTAGACAGTCAAAAGCAAACAGCTCTCTCCCCTTAAGGATCTTCACGGAACAGCTGCTGCCCAGACACTTGACCTCACTGCCACGCAGACCTTACCAAGAGTTCAATATTTGTGCAAAAGTGTCTGACAGCTTCCTAAAGTCTATTCCTCCAGGTAATCTAAGTGCTGCCCTTGAATTAAGCCACCCAGTCAGAGAATAAAGAAACCGCATTGTTTTGGCCCTTGCAGACTTGTTTTTATTGAACTACACTTTGGCATTCAGCCACTTCCTTATCCTATGGGACTTAAGAAAGAGCACCGTGAAACCCAATATTGTCTTTGCTCTGAGGATAGGGCTAAGAACCTTATTCGCAAGGAAAGCCTTCAGGAGATCTCTGATTTGATTAGCAGGAAGAGCATCTCTCTCCCAGGTAGCTGGTTTGTGTCACTACACGGCCCCTATGAATCAGGTTACTGACACACCTTCCCACTGGTCTAGGCAGCTCAGAGCCACACGGTGCAGGTGAGACTCTTACACAACAGTGCGTGGCTCAGATCTAGGCATCATGAAACTCTAAACTGGGCTCACCTCTGTGGTTTGTCCACCTACCTTTCAACCCAAAACTGATAACCCAAGACAAGGGATCTTCCAGGTGGCCCCAGAGCATGGCAGAGTTATGAAGAGTCACATGGGACCAAGTGAATAAGTTCAGCCTTGTTAGCCAACAGGAGAGTTAACCACCAAGCAAGTCAGGCATAGGCATTCATGCCCAGGAGAAGAGGAAGGGAAAGGAGGAGGAAATAGGCCATAGGAAAGCCCCTCACTGAGTCAGGAGCTGTGAATGTACTTCTCTTCAAAACAACTTGAGAGGTGGAAATTATTATCTGCATTATCCAAGAGAGAAAAATGAAGCTCAGAAAACTAAAGTGACTCATCTAACACTCACATGACTGGTCTGTGGCAAGGCCAGGGTGCGAGCTGGAGTCTAATTCTACCACCTGTTCTTTCCTCTACCCTATGGGCGGGCAGACCAAGCCCCGAGGGCCCCGTCCAGCTTGCCACCTGCTTCTACAAATGTACCAGCCCCTTTGTCTACAGATCGGCCCCTTTGTCTGCAGATCGTCTGTGGCTGTTATCACACTGCAGCAGCAGGATGGAGAAGTGGCAACTGAGACCATTTGACCCGCAAAATCTACAACCTTCACTGTTTCTTAAGTTTGCCAACCCTTGCTGTAGACAGAAAGCTCTAGAGACCCCTCTGTCTAAAAGAGGGGTCATCAGAATCCCCGCTTGTCCCAGCAGGGCAGACAGTAGGAAAGGGGCGGAGAGAATCAAGCAACAGAAATTAATGAGATTTGGTCCCTACTCTGACAGAGTGGACAATTCAGTTGGGGTCAGGGTTGCCGGCTCAGGATACCACAGGGAAATACAGACAGGAAAAATGAGATTGGCAGATACACTGAGCCAGTCTTGGGTCTCCAGATGAGGGACCTGGATTTATGGGCAGAAACCCCACCAACCACTGCTGCGCTCAAGTGGAGATTCACCAAGTCTCCCAGGTCAGCAAAGTTTGTAAAGTATTTTCACAGGCCATTATCACTTTTTAACTTCACAGCAGCCTTATAAGTTAAGTGGAAGTAGCAATGTCATCATTCATCCCATTTTTCAGGTGAGGGAACTGGGGTGCAGAGAGGCTTAGATTTGCACAAGTCACGACAGAGCTAGCTCACAGCTCACAAACCCTTAGGCTGCTCTCTGTTACTGGGGACTTACCTGAGAGGAGAAGTCAGCCAGAACCCCCTTCTGTCTGAAGTGTCCTGGCTAAGGTATACTGACGTTGCTAAGGGAATACTGACACTACCTGGTCCCAGCCAGCTCTGGAGTCCAGGGAGAAGGGAATGTTTCCAGAAGAAACAATTCCCAGGGACTCAGTTCTGAGCTTAGCTGGGGATGGGAACTCAGTCCCCACATCTAGAAGAAGAATTTCCCAATTCATCTCCTACTCTTACCTCCCAAAGCCTGTGTTCTCCACGTTCTTCCCCACCCCACCCCAGTCTGGCACGTCCTCCCAGTGGACACTTCCTAACCCTAGTGAGCCAGAGAGATAGCAGAATTCTGGTATCCATAGCAACACAGCCAGGTTCATAAGGCAGCAAGGTCCTGTCTTTGTAGTCAGCTCAGTGCAACTATCAGTAGCCAAGGCAATTTCTAGTCCGCCTGCAAGACTAACTTGTCTGCAGCAGCGTCTGCATGGAAGCCCCAGCAGCAAAGAAAGGTGAGAGAAAGGCGAGCCGTGAGCCCAAACCACACCACTAAGCCAGCACCAAACACAGTGGCCTTTCTTTCCCCATGTCCAACTCACACCTTCGGGTCAGTCCGGCTAAACAGTATATCCTCTAGTAATCCCCCCATGACCTCTGAACAGCTCATGGCTATATCCCAGGGTACAGAGACACTTCCAGCACCAGCATGAGCTAATGCACACTACAGCAGGGGCAGCATTCTCATCCTCCAAGTCCTCCCTCTCAGCCACCCCTACTGGGTTAAAGGGGAAGCAGACAGGAAGGGGAAACCGAGGCACCAGCCCCAAGGTTGGGCAGGGCAAGGTTGCTTGAGTGGCTGGTTGCTGGGAAGAGCTGGTTCCTATGGTCCACTCCCAGTTCAGAGGGAGTTTTTGACAACTTCCTTGGGACTTGCCAGAGCCCAGTCCTGGTAGGCAGCAGTGGCCTGCCCAACAGGAGGGCATTACCCTGCCTGAGTCCTCTCACATATCCTGACAGATCTACCTTCTAAATACGACAGCACTGTGGAGGGATAACGAGCACTCTTAATTGCCTAAGGCTTATTTAAAAGATCTTTCATCTCTGGCTCTGACCCTGCAAGGAGGCTATGCCACCTGGAGCATGTGATCCTGGAGCATGGAGCATGTGATCCAGTGACTATGATGCTTAGGAGGGAGGGCAGCCTGGTGTAGATCCCCGCCCACATTCAGATGGTGTGCACTCACACAGCCCGTGCATGTGGACAGGCCATCACTGCCAGCCAGTGGTGAGGTTATGGCTTCCACCCTAAATTTTTATCCACTGTATTTGAAGAATGTATTAAAATGCTTGCTGTTTGGATGGCACATTCCCATGTATTTCTTGGAACAGATGGACCAAAAAAGAACCAAGAATAGCAGCTGCTACCATTTAACTGAGTGTTAGCTTGTGCCAAGCACTGTGCTGAGCCCTTTACAAATATGTTATCTGTTATTGCCACAACCCTATGAAGTAGAACTTTTTTTTTTTTTTTTTACTGGAGAGAAAATAAGGTTTAGAAAAGTAAAATCACTTACCCAGAGCTTCTGGAATTTGAACTCAGAACTGTGTGACTCCAAATTCCCATATTGTCAATACTGTTCCATGCTTCCTAAACCTGGAAGAGAAATTACAAAATGCAATTCCAAAGGCAACATTTCATGCACGCCCTCCCAACACAGGGAATTCATCAGATTAAAGAGCCTTCCCTGTTGAAGGGGGCATTGACTGGGAAATGTTACATGTTTTCAGTGAAAACTCACAGGAGTCACCCTGAAACCTCAGACCCACTAAGCTGGTGTTTTCCTAACTAGAAGAAGAATATAGACGGAAAAGTTCAGGATAAGGAGGGAGAAGAATATGCTATCATGTTATCTGTCAATTTTAAACTATACGTGTAATAAGAAGGGGGAAAGCAAGGACAGAATTTGTGACCTGGGCTCGGCACCTATAGCTCAACCGGCTAAGGCGCCAGCCACGTACACCTAAGGTGGCGGGTTCGAATCCCCAGCCCGGACCCGCCAAACAACAATGACGGCTGCAACCAAAAAATAGCTGGGTGTTGTGGCGGGCGCCTGTGGTCCCAGCTACTTGGGAGGCGGAGGCAGGAGACTCGCTTGAGCCCAGGAGTTGGAGGTTGCTGTGAGCTGTAATGCCACGGCACTCTACCCAGGGGGACAGCTTGAGGCTCTGTCTCAAAAAAAAAAAAAAAAAAAAAATTTGTGACCTGAAAGTTGGTGGGGGAATCCTTCAACATAGAGAAAGATGCTAGCAGCCCATGGATGGAATTTTTCTAGTTGTTAAACTGGAGCTGTAAATGCATTTCTTCCTCCGGAGCACAGGGACTACATTTCCCAGTCTTCCCTGCAGTCGGGTATAACCATGTGACTAAGTTCTAGCCAATGGAATGTGAGTGGAAGACGTGCTTTCAGAGCAGTCCATGAACACTTCCCACCCATCTCTTCCATGCTCTTTTCTCTTTTCAGCAGAATGAGAGAGAAAAGATCATGATGCCCGTGAAAGCCATGTGTTGGAGGCAGCAGAGCCTCATTAACTTGAACCCATAAGATGGAGGCCACCCCCACAGAGTTCTTCATCTGTCCATGACTATTACATGGACAAAATATACATAAACATCTAGAAACAACAGGGTCCTGGAGTCAGTGATCACCTACCCTGCATGGTCACAGAGGAATTGGGGTCTGGGATAATCATGCTGTCGAGACCACAGATTACAGGAAGAGGACAGGACCCATGAGGCTGACAACTATGTAGAGATCAAGGAGATGGTCTGCATGATCAGGAGGCTGGTTATACACAGGAGAACTGGGAGAGCGAGATGATGGAAACTCATTGTCATAGATGAAAGATACAAATATGGAAAGGAACGAGGCTAGGAGTTAGATCAGAACAGGAGGCATCAGTGTGAGCTGATGGTTTTTAATATATACAGATGAATGCATAATCAGAATTCTATCATGAAAAAACATCAGACAGAGCCAAAAGGAGACACATTCTAGAAAGTATCTGGCCTGTACTCCTCAAAAATGTCAGTCATGGAAGACACGGAAAAACCAAGGGACTGTTCCAGATTAAGATAGCTAAAGAGACGTGACAACTAAATGCAGTGCATGATCCTGGATGAATCCTGTTATTGAGGCAATTGGTAAGATCTGAGTGGGTCTGTGGATTTGACAGTATCACCATGTCGATGTTAATGTCCTTGATTTTACATTTGTACTGAGGCTATGCAAAAGAGTGTCTTTATTTGGAGATACACACATTGGAGTATCTAGGGGTTATTGGCCAGAACAGCGGCAACTTACTTTCAAATGGTTCTGAAGACGTATACAAAGAGAAGGACAGAGAACAAAAGAGTGAGGGAGTAATAAGGCAAATCTGGTAAGGGATAACAATTGGAGACTCTGAGTGGAGAGCATACATAAATCTTTTGCTGGATTCTTACAAATTTTCTATAAATTTAAACTTATTTCAAAATAAAAAATGTTAACAGTATTCTTTCATGTTGAATCATTATATATTTGATTCTATTTGTTACTGCCACTTAGCTTTCTCTAATGCAGTACTACCTGTGTAACTATTTTTTCTCCAAGTCAGAGTTAGAATATTTCATTCACATAACAGATACGTATTGAGCACTCGTGTGCCAAGCACTGTGCTAGGTACTAGGGATATAGTACTTAAATAAGATAAATGTGAAAGTTGATTATATATGAATTGAATCATTGTTGTCATAGTGAGAGACCAGGAAGAGAAAGCACCCAGGACACATAGCACCTGCTTCAAAATTTGACTTTGCAACAAGTCTGGTTGCTGAGTTGACCTGCTGTAACCCTGACACCAGTTTTACTTACTAGCCGTTAAAATAACATACCCTGACTTTAAGCCTAGTTTTACATGCTGCCATCCCTTACCATCAAAGCTTGCCAGCTCCCAAAAGACTCTCTAATGCCAATGAGCTTGCTTTTCAACACGATACATAACATTCCTTTTTCAGAAAGCCTCAAAGTTTTCTTTGTTCCTCAGAAATACCAAATATTGCCAACTCTGTAAATGTCCTAAATCGCAATTCTGTCATTCCCATATAAAATGTTAAATTTAGGACTTTGATTTTGACAAACTTGGTGTCAGAAGTGGGATCCAAGGCTGATTCACCTTGAAGACATGACCATCCCCTGGTACTTACTATAGCATGAAGTACCCACACATAGGCCCTTGAGTCCCCTAAGAAGTCATTTCTTTCCCCGCAATAAGTCTGTCTTGGATTGAATCCCCAATTTTGGTTGAGTCCTATTTCATTTTGGAATCGGTTGGGAGGGGTCTTTTCCCCTTCTGGCTGAGAGATCTCCTGTTCAGGAGGGTTACTGTCCTCTTAGCAGACCTCACCTATGAGGTCTGGGTGAAGAGCTTTTTCCATCCTGGTTGTGAGGCCTCAGAGAAGTGATTTTTCCCTTCTGTTAGAGATGGCTTATTGCATTTCTTGGTAAGGATTTACTTTATTTTCCAATTTAATTGCTCTCTGTGTTCTGCTTTGCTTTTGTGTATTTGACATTAAGCCAAATCACCTATTCACATTGAGTTGCAAATGAGCTCTCAAGGTTCAAAGGCATGCTAAGATAGTGCTCCTTTCTGAGACTCCAGCTGGTGACGTGTTCAACAGGATGGAGATCAAGTCAGTCTATTTTTCCTTAAACTGAAAAACCATGACTATAAAATCATACATTCCAAATAGGACATATATCTCAATTTCTATCTCAATGCTCTAAAATAGATTCAGGATTCAAAGATTGCCTCCCTATAAGATACAGTCTCAAAGGTAGTGCAGACTCTTTTTTCCCTGGAGCTTTTCTCTCCCCTTCCTACAATTCCTCCTCTTTATCCTTCTCTAAGCTAAACTCTTTCTTCCTTTTCAAAATGCTTCAACAATTCTGACATACTATTTAAATAAAAACACTTGAAAACAAAAAGATACACAAAAAAGGTCATTGTGACATTTGCGCCATTTTTTAAAAACAAAAGATTAAATTCCCATGTACCATAAAAGACATCTTCCCTGTACTAAAAGGAAAGGCAGCAATTTCATCTTCAAGGACAAGAAATTGAAACCCGGAGAATACTATACAGACATTGTTAAAATAACTTTGATCCTTTGGGCTTCCTTACTTAATCCACTTGTATTTTTACAATTAACCATCTTCTCTAAAACAGTGTATTGATAGTTAACTCTAACTGCTGTATACATAAGAATACAATGTTAAAGTTTAGCTTTATACCATTTTTCCAAAATACAATCTCAATCCAATTGTCTTTTATAAACGGATGGGTTTATATTTTATTATCTCATAACTAAGATTCTAAAATAAAGGCTGTAAGGTTTTTATTTACGGATATGTATATACAGAAGGTTTTACAATTAAGTTTGCAAACTCATCCTAGAAAAAGTATCAAGCGAAAAATGAGACTAGATCTTCTTTTAGTTATATTTATTGATATCTTATTGGTACATCGTATAAATGTTTCAAAAATTTAATATATAAGCATGTAAAAATCTAATATATTATCAGTCATGATTCTGGTTGTATCTCTTTTTATTTCAAATATTAAGAAGATACACAGGGTGTTGCCTGTGGCTCAAAAGGGTAGGGCGCCAAGTCCATATGCCAGAGGTGGCAGGTTCAAACCCAGCCCTGGCCAGAAAAAAAAAAGAAGAAGATACACATGTTTTAGGTTATATGGATCACTTTTGTAATTATTGAGTCTTAGCTATAGGTGTGCCCCTCACCCAAATAGTGTTCATAATACACAAACTTCCCCTCCCTGTGTGGAACAGAGAAAACCAGGACAGGTTCATTCAGCACTGAGAGCCTATTAATCCAGATGATTGATCAGAGACTCTTTATATAATTTTTATACAACTTACCAAATAAGTCTAATTATTTATATAATTTACTACCCAGTCTCTGTTTACGCCCCAAATTGAAATTCTGTGATTCCCAAATAAAACTTTATGCTTAGAGATTCATCTCTACATTTTCATTCCCACTCTGACATAGGCACAATTCCTGCCCTCATGGAGTTTCCAGTAAGATGCAGCAGTTATTAAACTAATAATTACATACTTTTTAATTACAAGCAGGATAACGTTCTTTAACTATGTTAAACATCATTTCCTTGGAGGACCTCCCTGGTTATGCCCGAGTAAGATGAGATAACCTTGTTATAAACTCTCCCCCCAGCACTGACTGTAATTGCAGGATTTGCACAGCTGAGAGATTTGGAGAAAATCCCACTGCAAGGTGTTTCTTCTGGGAACATGTTAAAGAGTTAATACAGATTCTAAAGGCTAGTCCATGACCTTCACCTCTGTGTTTGTTCCTTCTGTGAATCCAGCCCTTAGATCAGTGAGAACGAAGGCAACAAGAATGGACAGAACGTGAAAGACAGCCTGGGGAGAACTGCAAGAACTTGGTAACTGAAGTCGTGTCGGGACAGAGGTGGATGATGAAGAAGTCCAAGAGCACCTCTGGGGTCTTCAGGACCTGGGGATCTGGGAGCCAAAGGGAGTGTAACAGATGTTCTTCAATGCTCTGTCCACAAGCCCACATCCCTCTACCATTTTGCACACAAGGGATGCACCTGCATCTTTGTCAAGAGACCTGCCTCAGGCTGCCACTTTTCCCATGTGTAGAGCAGCTCTTAACTAATGACTGATGAGTTCAGGGGTGTGAGTACCTCAGTTCCTTCACCCTTTACCTGGGATAAATCTGAGGCATGTGTTTTGTGAGGTCTCTCAAAGTCTTCCCCCATAGGATTAAGCTTCAGTTGCCCACTGTGCTAGCTGCATTAATCACTCATTCTTTATTTGCTGCTTTTTTTTTCCCCCGAATTACCTTCCTTCTTACTGACTCATGTTCCTTGCTCTGGGTGAACTCCACACTAAGACAGTTGGGTTGTAAGCAAAGCAATCTTAGGGCAAGAACTACGTTCCAGCAAGACACATCTTGCAACCCACGCAGGAGAACTGCAGGGCCCTTCTGCCAACCTCCTGCCTACATAACCCAGCATTTCCCTGTCCCACTCTTCACGAGATCCCAGCTTTGAGGATTTCAAAGTGCCCCCAGATGTGTAGTCCCCTTGTTTACTTCACCGGATGCGGAATCCATTTTTGTTTTATCTCTTTCCAGACAGTTGCCTTGTTTTAATGGACTGCTCTTTTGCCTGTGCATAATTCTTTTCTAAATTAAATTATCTTCTCAGCCCAGTATATTGCACACTGGGCTGTCAGCTCATTACTTTTACATCCTCTCTTGTTCTGTTTATTCAAAGGTTTAATTAACTATGAATTGCTGTGCAGGCAACAGACAAAAACACCCACTCTCAGGTGGCTATGTGGCTCCCCCCATGAAGGAAGAGAGGCAATACAGTGGTGAGGGGAAAGGCCCAGGGGTAAGAAGACAGCACAAAGATTTTAATCCTGGGCACCGCCTGTGGCTCAAAGGAGTGGGGCGCTGGCCCCATATGCCCGAGGTGGTGGGTTCCAACCCAGCCCCGGTTTAATCCTCTTACTATCCCTTTAAGTGATTCAGTTACTCACTAAATATTTATGAAGTTGCTGCTGTGTGCTTGCCATTATTCTAGATGTGGGAGTGCTGAGAGGGACAGGAGCCCTGCCCTCAAGGAGTTTATAGTCTACTAGGGGAAACAGACAAGTAAGTGTCTTAACTATCCATTGCCATGTAATAAATCACCCCACGCGTCCTTCAAACAACAATAAACATTTGTTATGACTCAGATTTCCAATTCCATGTGTTAAGTGGCATCAAAAGTGAATCAGGAACTCCAGAGCAGCTTTGCGGGGTAGTTCGGGCCTGTCAGGGGTGGTCTCTAGCAAGGCCCAAGTTAAAGTCATGCTGGGGCTATAGTTTTCTGAAGGTCAGACTGGGCTGTGGATCCGCTGGGTGGCTCATTCAAAGGGCTGGGAAGTTGGTGCTGGCTGTTAGTAGGAGGCCCAGTTACTCTGAATGTAGACTCCCCATGGGCTCTGTGAGTGTCCTCACAGAGCGACAGCTGGCTTCTGTAAGTAAGGCACAGCCGCAGTACGCTTTATGACTTAGCCTTGGCAGTCGTGCACCACCATTTCTGCCACACTCTGTGAGTCGCACACACCCGTGTGATTCCATGGGGGAGGAGACAAGACAATGGCATGACTAGCACAAAGTGAGGTCATTGGCATGAACTTGGAGGCTCCCTGCCCCAATAAAGAAGCAAATACGTAAGTCAATAAGTGCACATTGTGATCAGTGATGTTAAGAAAATAGAGCAATGGCTCAGCACCTGGGGTTCAAGTGGCTCAGGCGCCAGCTATATACACCTAAGGTGGCAGGTTCAAATCCAGCCTGGGCCCACCAAACAACAATGACGGCTGCAACCAAAAAATAGCCAGGCGTTGTAGCAGGTGCCTGTGGTCCCAGCTACTTGGGAGGCAGAGGCAGGAGACTCGCTTGAGCCCAGGAGTTGGAGGTTGCTGTGAGCTGTGATGCCGCGACACTCTACCCAGGGGGACAGCTTGAGGCTCTGTCTCCAAAAAAAAAAAAAAGAAAGAAAGAAAATAGAGCAGTGTGGACAACCAGGAGATAACAGGCTACATACACAGGGTATCTGGGAAAGCCTCTTTCTAGATGTGCACAACAACGTAAGTTCCCAAGTCTTTTTTAACCCTCGGTATCTTTATCTTTAAAAGGTGAGCAATCATTGTTCTTAGCTCACAGGTCAGCTGTGATGCTCAAATAGCATGAGAAGGGGAGGGGAAGGGATAAGGAGAAGCTTGTTAACGGATACAAAATTACAGCTCAGCAGGAGAACTAAGTTCTAGTATTCTACAGCATGACATGAAGACGTAGCTCACAATAATATATTATATGATTTCAAAAAGCTAGAAGGAGGATATCAAGGGTCCCCAACACAAAGAAATGTTAAGTGTTTGAGATGAAGGATGTGCTAATTACCCTCATTGGATCACTGTGTGGAAACATCACTTGGATACCCTGTAAACATGTGCCACTATTACATGTCAATTTTAAAAATGACACGTTTTTAAAGTTCCATTGTTCTTTTGTTTTCTGCATCCAAGTGGCCACATGTCTTTGGTTCTGAAGAACCAATACCTTAACCAGAGCGGGTGGGTGGCCCCAGTACTGTCAGCCTCTGAAAGGACGTCCTAACAATGTGTTGGCAGAGATCAGCGCTCCTAGCACCCGAGATGCAGAGACCAGAGCTGCACAGCCAGGGAAGGACAGTCTTGATTGTTCTCCGGCTTCCAGCTAAGAAAACACATTTGGCTAAAAAATATTTGTCAAGCTCTGTGTTCTGGATGAGGCACAGATACTGGCCTCAGGAGGAAGGCATATCTTTCAGAATTTCAGCCCAGTGAGCACTGGACAAGGTAAAAGAATTTGGGAATGCACAATTCTGAATGTGAAAGATGAGGGCACAGCTGGGTTTTGTCTCTCTTCCACCCTGTGTCCGAGACAGGAAAAGAGAAGCAGGATGAACTCTCAGAGCTATTTCTGCTTCGTTCTGCCAACCACTGTGTATCTCCAAGCTTCTGTCTCCTCGTGAGCAAAAGGAAGCAGTTTGACCATCAGCGGAGAAAAAAACATGATGATTCGTATTGCTCACGCGGGTATAAGAAAGGAGCGGTGTTCTGTGGGACTGATGGGAGCAAAAATTGCTTTGATGCTTCTCCGGGGGATGGAGGAAGACAAATTGATCATCACAGCAAAAATTTAGAAGAGCCCCTTTTTTAAAAGCATGCCCTTTGAATGAGCAATCTCATACATGGAGTTAATCCTGACAAAATAATTAAGGACGTGCTCTAAGTCCTATGTATCTACATGGAATTATTTCCATGACATATTATTCCCTTTGTAAAAGAAATCTGTAAGATATGGGCGGCACCTGTGGCTCAGTGGGCAGGGCGCCGGCCCCATATACCGAGGGTGTTGGGTTCGAACTCAGCCCCAGCCAAACTGCAACAAAAAATAGCCAGGTGTTGTGGCAGGCACCTGTAGTCCCAGATACTCAGGAAGCTGAGGCAAGAGAATGACCTAATCCCAGAGCTGGAGGTTGCTGTGAGCTGTGATGCCACAGCACTCTACTAAGAGTGACAAAATGAAACTCTGTCTCAAAAAAAAGAATTCTGCAAGATGATATATACAACATGATCCTATATTTCTGGAAGAAGATATAAACTTTTGATGAGCATAGTGGTGAAAGTTCATAAACCTCCATCAGGAAATAAAGGTGATATTCTTATTTTAGTATGCATCAAAAAGTCACAAGGACTGATCACGTAGAAGGTCCCAAAGAATCTTAATAAATTTTAAAAAATTGATATCATTCAATCATATTATATGATGACAAGGAATTAAATTGGAAATCAGAAAAAGATCAACTAAAATGAAAAATATTGGTTGGTGAATTAAAAAATACTCTTCAGTGACCCATGGGATAGAAAGGAAATCACAGGGGAAATTACAAAACACAGACAGTCCCTCACTTACAATGGGTTGACTGAATGATTTTTTGACATTATGATCGGGTGAAAGTAACACACCTTCATTCAGTGCACTCCCTACATAGAACTGAGAAGCACTGAAAATACTGAACAGCAATCTTGCAAGATAGAACTAAAGCGAGATATCAAAGAAGATGTACAGACGTAAATTATCAAACGTGGCTTAGACTGGTAACTACACCTCAATGTCTATGCTCTCTCTTTTCTATAATAATTAAACCACTGGTTTCTAGCTAGGTATGCAGCTGCTCACAACCAAGACAGCATTTTCACTTCTATGCCCCCAAAATGCAGCTATTACGAGTGATGACTCTGTAGTGCCACATTTATCAAGAGGGGATCCCATGGCCTCAAGACTTTATCAGCGCTTTCAAGAGACGCTCTTGACAATGGCACTAGAATGTTTACAGCAGCACTATTCACAAATGCAAACGTGTGGGACCAACCCAGGTGCCTTCAACACACGAATGGATTAATCAACTGTGGTATGTGGATACCATGGAACACTATTCAGCCATAAAAAGATGGCAATTTCATGTCTTTTTAACAACCAGATGGAGTTGGAGTACATTCTTTTAAGCAAAGTATCACAAGAATGGAAAAACAAACACCATACCTGCTCAGTACTTAGAACCAACAGATTAACAACTATATCCTCACATGATAGAAACACTCAGTTAAATTTAAGTAAGGGGGAGGGGGAAAGGATTGGGTAAAGTCCCACCCAAAGGGTAAACTGCACACTTCCTGGGTGAAGGATTAAAAGAAAAAAGAAAGATGCTTTTGCCAGAAAAGTGAAGCCATCCTGGAGGAAGGGATCTGGTTAGTAGAATTTTCTACCCACATTTTTGCTTCAGAAGCAACTAGTTAGCTTCTACTAAGTCAAAAGACAAGGCAAGGAGCATAGCACAGAGAAAACTAGAAGACGATGAGGATCTTCAGGCACAAAAACCTATTTCTAAACAAGAGAGCTTATTGTCAATGTTTGACAAAGAATTAACTTGACAGGGATCAGTAAGAAGTGGGCTTCAAATCTTCCCAGTCTACAAGAGAACCCACCCTGCCCGGCCCAACTCAGGTGCGACCACAAAGTGTAATACACAAGAAAGCACACACGGGCCACACCAGGGAACACAAAGGATAACGAACCAGGGAGCCCTTCCGAGGGCACAGTGGGGTGTGGCTGCTGTTAGCACTGGCAGTGTGCCTTTCACTTTCTGCTCGTCCAAATGGGACCTGTTATCGTTGCATCCCTGATTCTACTTCATCCCATGTCCTGGGCAGGTGAGAGGCACCTGCCTTGACAATCAGACCTGATGGAGAGGACTATGCATTAGCCGGAGTTGGATTCAAAAACCGCGAGGGATTTTAGAGCTGTCTCCCTCGGCCTGGGTGTGGCTGGGAAGATGGGTGCATGTGGCTGTTCGGGGACCAAAGGGGGAGAGGGTGGGTGGTGGCAGAGACTGCTAGTTGTCCTCAGTATCCGTTTTCCCTTCCTACCATAGTAATAAAACCCTTAGTTTTTAGTTGGACATGTGGCTTCATAGAATAAAAACTAGCCCGTCTTCCTTTGTGCGGCTGTAGAACTGAGTTCTTGCCAACAGAATAAAGCAGAAGTGAAGTGTGTAACCTCCAGATCATATCTTCAGGGAGGGAAGCTCTTCGTACCGGCTTCCACCTCCGCGCTGACCGAAACACAAGCATAAAGATGAGTTCTCTTGCATCGGGTAGACAAGAGCTAGTCCCTACAGACAAGAAAATAGAAGAATCCTGAGTCTCTAAGGCTTTTACAAAGTAGTCACCAGGCCTGTGCTGCATTTCTTGCCCTCCAAATTTTCACATATGAAAAAATAAACTTCCACTACACTTAAGTGTTATTATCTTTGATCTTGGCTACCTGCAGTCAACTCTATAATGCTGACAAATATTTAAAAAATGAGAATAAATGAACTAGGAAGAAAACTCAAAAGTAGAAAAGATAAAGAAGTCAAAGTTTCGATAAGAACTTTTTCATCAAACTGGACAAGAATTTTTTGACCAAAAAAAGAAAAAGAGGTGAGTCTCTGAAAGTATGAAGTATGTATACAAACTTATTAGGAGATTAAGAGACAAGACACAAATAATATTCTCTTTAAATCATAATGAAAATAAAGCTTGTTTTTTGTTTTTAGAGACAGAGTTTCACTTTGTCTCCCTCAGTAGAGTGCTGTGGCGTCACAGCTCACAGCAACCTCCAACTCTTGGGCTCAAGCAATTCTCTTGCCTCAGCCTCCCAAGTAGCTGGGACTATCGGAACCCACCACAACACCCGGCTATTTTTTGTTGCAGTTTGGCCAGGGCCCGGTTTGAACCCCACCACCCTTGGTATAAGGGGCCAGCGCCCTACTCACTGAGCCACAGGTGCCGCCTGCCTGTTTGGTTTTTAATCATAAGACAGTACTACAGACAAATTTATGTTGACATTTAACATAGGTACGAGAAGGATTTTTCTATAAAAGTATGAATTACCAAAACTGATGCAAAGGAAAATAGTAATGTGAACACGTCAGTAACTGTTTTTAAAGTTGAATCATCTGTCAAAACTCTTACCCACCCAAAAAATATCCACCATGTCTGCTTTTACAATCACATTTTACCAAACATTCAAGGAATAGACTTTTCCTATATCACATAAATTCTTTTCGGGAAGAGACAAGCGGAAAAAGATACCCATTTTATGATGTTAGATTAACCCCCTTTCTTTTTATTATTTTTTTTTATTAAATGATAGCTGTATACATTAATGCAATCATGGGGTACAGTGTGGTGTTTTCATATACAATTTGAAATATGTTCATCAAACTGGTTAACATAGCCTTCATGTCATTTTCTTAGTTAACCCCTTTTCTTTTTTTTTTTTTAGACAGAGCCTCAAGCTGTCCCCCTAGGTAGAGTGCCGTGGCATTACAGCTCACAGCAACCTCCAACTCCTGGGCTCAAGGGAGTCTCCTGCCTCCGCCTCCCAAGTAGCTGGGACCACAGGCGCCCGCCACAACGCCTGGCTATTTTTTGGTTGCAGCCGTCATTGTTGTTTGGTGGGCCCAGGCTGGATTCGAACCCACCACCTTGGGTGTATGTGGCTGGCACCTTAGCTGCTTGAGCCACAGACGCCGAGCCGTTAACCCCTTTTCTTAAAGCAAGTGTAGATAATTAGTCAGCCTTACTGTAGTGATGACCCACAATCTCAGTGGCTTACAAAAAAACAAAGATTTATTCCTTATTTATACAACATGTGAGCTGTAGGTTATCTGAGGCCACTCCAAGCTCAGCCGTATTCCATGTGTTTCCACATTCAAGGGCCCAAGCTAAAGGAAAACTACCTATGTGGGGACATTGCCTATTCTTGTCACAAAGAGAAAGACTCAGAGAGTTAGCAAAATAATTATAATGCCTCTTAAAACCTCTGCCTGGGATTGAAGCAGAATGACTTCCGTGCACATTGGTTCAAGTTTATCACATGATTAAATTTGACAAAGACCCATGGAAGTAGATGCCGGCAGTACATGTCACATTGAGAATGTATAATCCTTTTGCAAGGAAGGTAGAGTTATATAATTGTGAACAATAAGGTAATCTTCCATACACAGTTCAAGGAAAAAAGACCAATTTCATTTATAAATATTAATATGAATACCCTAAATGAAAAAGTCCATTGAATCCAATTTTTCTAAAAATTATAAAATGCAGCCAAGTAGAATTTATGCCAGGAATTTATGCAAGGATGGTTAAGTCAGAAAATTTGACAATGCGATGCACCACATTGGCATATTAAAAGATAAAAAAATTACCTCAATAGTCGTAGAAAAAGGATTCGATAAAAGTTAACAGCCATTGGCATAATTCTAGCAAAAGATAAATAGGTTTTTAACCTAAAAAATGTATCTAAAATAATAATAATAAAAGCTATAAGAAACATAATACTTTGTGGTTAACTTCTAGAGAATTCCACTAAAATCAGAAACAATGCACAAACAGCTATTCCCTTTCTGTCTTCTGAAGATCCTAGCCAAGTCAACGGGCAAAAAAAGATTGGAGGCATGAGGACTGTAAAATTAAAAAGAAAATTGTAGCTATTTGCCTAGAATATATTTGCTACCTTAAAATCCCAAAGACTCTAAAAACTATTATAATAAATGAGATATTTTAGTTCAATTGCTTAAGTTCAAAGTTTTATTTTTACACACCAAACATAGCCAATTAGAAAATGCATAGAGAATTTAAAAAACAGTATTCACATTAGACCAAGAAAAAAAAAAAAAAACTGGGAATAAATCTTAAAATGTGTGATACTCTCTGGAGAAAGTTACAAAAGATTCTCGAAATACTTCTTGGAGACCTAAATAGGTGGCAGGTTATACTATTGATAGGAAGGAAGATTTATAACAAGGGTGCTAATTCTCCACACATTCATTTATAATTCCATACGATTCTAATCAGGATCCAAATAGGACTTTTCATGAACTGTGCTAATTCTAAAATTCACACGTAAGGGAAATAATCCAAGAATAGCCAATATGATTTTGAAAAAGGTCAATAAATAAAGCAAGAGAGATTTACCTTAAAACATAGGTAAGGGAGCCTCTTTGCTTACTTGCCCTGGCAATGGAGGCTTGTGCACCATCTACGATGAACGTATCCTGCTTTGTAAGCTTTCATACTTTGTAAGCCTATCTTTCTCTCCCTCAATAACCTTTATTTCACACTTGTCTTGTGTGTGTGTGTGTGTGTATGTTTACATGTATATAAGTTTTTTTATATATATACATATAAAAGAAAGATATTATTAAGTTATGGCAACTAGGGTTGTATGATCTTGGTGCAAGAATAAAACCATAGCCCATTGTAACAGAATAGACAGCACAGAAGCAGGACTGTTAATACCTACAAGTAGGAATCAAGTCTATAAGAGTGCTATATATCCATGTAGCCATTCAACTCTTTGGAATAATTTTATTTTTTGTGGGGAAAAAAAAAGTGTTGCCTTATGCTACATTTAGTTTTAAAACCGGAGATGGATTAGAGATCTAAATGTGAAAAATAATTCTTACATATGAAGAATCTAAAAAAGTGGATCTCGTAGAAGTAGTGAATAGAACAATGGTTACCAGAGCCTGGGATGGAGGCCGGGCTGGGGAGAGGCTGGTCAGTAGGTACCAAGCTACCATTAAAAAAGAAAGAATAAGTTCTGGTGCCCCATTGCACAGTAAGTGACTATAGTCAACAGAAAGGTATTGTATATCTCAAAATAGCTAGAAAAGGGGGGTTTGAATGTTACTAACACCAAGAAATGGTAAATGTTTGAGGTGATGGATATGCTGATTACTCTGATTTGACCATTACACAAAGCATACACGTATTGAAGCATCACATTGTACCCCACAAATGTGTACAATTATGGGTCAATTAGAAAAATCTTTCAAAAATAAATCTTAGAAAAAAATGTCCATTTCTGGGCAGTGCCTGTGGCTCAGTGAGTAGGGTGCCAACCCCATATACCATACATGATGGGTTCAAACCCAGCCCCGGCTAAACTGCATCAAAAAATAGGGCATTGTGGTAGGTGCATATAGTCCTAGCTACTTGGGAGGCTGAGGCAAGAGAATCTCCTAAGCCCAAAAGGTGGAGGATGCTGTGAGCTGTGATGCCACCGCACTCTACTGAGGGCAACGAAGTGAGACTGTGTCTCTAAAAAAAAGTCCACTTTCTTTGTGAATTAATGGTTGGGAAGAATTTCTTAAACAAGAAATTAAAAAGCATAAACCATCAAGGAAAGATTGACAAATGAAAACTTTCTGTATGAAAAAAAAGACACTATAACCAAAGTGGAAAGACCAAAGTGGGAAAAGCTGTTTATAATGCAGATAGCCAACCAAGAATTAATACCCAGAATATGTAAAGAACATCTACAAATCAATAAACAATACAGAGTTTTCAAATACGATCCCTAAATCAAAAGTTACAATGGCATTTGCTCGAAATCCCAAGTGCTAATTTTTGACCGAGCTATTTCTCACTCTGACACCTTTACACGCAGCACAATGAAGTTCAATTTGCTGGCAGCTGATAAATGCCCGTGTCAATCAGAAGTGGACAAAGGTCTGCGATAAGATTTGAAGTAGAGTAATTTGGTGTTGCTGGAGGACAGGCTGAGATAGAACAACCAGATACGGGAAATGAGAAAGCAGTGAGGAAGGCATGGTTAAAATAAATAAATATACCAACAAGTAAGCTCCGACTCCAGAGAAGGGTGCGAGAGGGGGCTCACTGATGGAGGGAAAGGATGATTAATAATCTCCCCCAGGGGTACCCCTTCCCAAACCCAGGATGAGGAGCCTGGCTTAGCAGTAGTGCCATAAGGAGAGTTCCAGACTTTGAGTCAACACTGAAGTGAACGTGGACCAACAGTGGGGTGTCACCATCAAACAGGCTGAAGCCCCCAAGCCACGTCATAGGAGCAGCCTACCCACGCGACAGGGGAGCCGAGCTCCTAGCTTCTCCTTGCTAATGAGACCGTACTTGGAAATGGTGCCCCACACAAAAGACATCAAATAAGACGAGTCCGAAGAAACCCTTTTCAAGGCACATTATTATCAAGTTGCCAAAAGTTAAAGACAAAGAAAACTGGTGCTCCATTCCAAGCCATCCACCACTGTGGGAAGGACACCGAGGAAAACTGACTTACCAATCAACAAAGGACTAATGAACACACGTTGAAAACCTACTATTCATTGATCAAAGTCCTGGGTGCTATGACAATGGTGATCAAGGCATGTACAGTCTGTACCTTTACAGATTAGGGAGTGGAACAAGAGGGCGAATGAGGTGAAAGGCAAACACTTCACTGGAATGTGTGCCATGTTATTACAGGGAAATTCCAGCACATATAAGGACTTATGGGAATGCCAAGACAGGCACTGAATGTCTGACAGACAAAACATTCCCAGATCCCACTGCTTATAACTGTAATGTTTAGTTCTGGTTCCCACAGATATCCCCCGTGGGTCACCAGTGACTCTGCTCCACCTGGGAGCATTATGGGACCCAGAACAGGGGACTAATCTCTACGCCAGTCCGTGTCAGCAGGAAAGGCCTGATAACAGGACCATGCAGTGGTTCTCAAAGCTTCTGATCAGAAGGGACAGGCATTCCTTCTATCACATTTCATTGGACAAAATAAGTCACCAGGCCACAGGCCCTTGTGGCAACTGTGTGAAAAGTAAATTCTTCCTGAGAGGATAGTTCCCCTGAGAAGGAACCCAAAAGGAAGAGAACACAAGCATTTCTTAAAGACAAATAAATAAAATCTATCACAGCGTAAGACACACAAATGCATACGTTCAGCAAAAGACAAGCCCTCTCACGTTCCCGGCAGCAATAATCATAATAAACAAAAAGTGGAAACAACCAAAGTGTCCACCAAGCACGGAACGGATCCGAACAATTATGGTATTGTCAAAAGAATGAACGCACGATCTTGAGTGCAAGCCACTGACACAAAAAGTGAACACTGCGTGATCTCCTTGACATGAAATTTAAAAGCAGGCAATGACAATGTGTGGTGTTAGAGGTCGGAACAGCATGCGCTTTTGAGAAGTATGTACAAAAGGAGCGGTGGGGATGCCTCTGGGATGCTGGAGGGCTGTATAACTTCACCCGAGTGGCAAGATACTTAAAATGGGCCCAATTTACTGTATGTAAGCTGTCTCTTATTTTTTCCTCAAAAAGAAGAAAGAGCCAAGTGCAGTGGCTTAGGCCTAGAATCCCGGCACTGTGGGGAGCTGAAGTGGGTGGATTGCTTGAGCTCAGGAGTTCAAGACCAGCCTGAGCAAGAGAGAGACCCTATCTCTAAAAATAGCCGGGCATTATGGTAAGCACCTGTCGTCCCAGCTACTTGGGAGGCTGAGGCAAGAGAATTGCTTGAGCCCAGGAGTTTGAGGTTGCTGTGAGCTATGATGCCATGGCACTCTACCTAGAGGGTAACAGAGTGAGACTCAGTCTCAAAAATAAATAAATAAATAAATAAATAAACTCAGACTTGAAAAATGAACAAAAGTTGTCCAGTTGGATCAGAGGAACATTCTAGGCAGAGGGACTCATCTACAGGAAGAGCTGGAGCAGAGAAGCCAGGTCATAAGCAAGAGGCTAATTTATGTTCTAAACAGCCAGCCTGTCCGCTACCAAGGAGAGTGGGGAGAGCCGAGACAGGAAAGGGCTAGACATTGCAAACCCCGAGGGTCAAAGACTTTTGTCCTTTAAGGGAAGAGCACCGAGAATCCACTGAATGGTTTTAAAGAGGCAAATGGCATGGTCATATTTTCATTTGGGGAGGATCGCTCTGCTGACAGCAAAAATGAAGTGGAAAGGGCAAAACGGCAGCGGGGAGGCCGCGAGGAGACTGCGGCAGTCGTCTCCGCCAAAGAAGAGGGAGGCAAAAAAAATACAGCAATTGATCCTAATCGCCAATGGCTGTTTGTCTTATTGTTCATGTGAATTGGTTATCAAAGTGGAGAGAAGCAAGCAGACTCGAGAAACATCAAGGAGGAAGGATTGCTAGGACCGCGAGACTTCACCTGACCAACAGCTGAAGAGCCGGGGTTTGTCCATTTGGAGGGGGACAGGCAACGTGCCGGCCCGAACATGAAGGGCGGCTGCTGGGTGGGACAAACAGCAGAAATGCTTCGCAGGTAAAACCAGAGCCGATGGCCACAGTCAGAAGGAGTGGGTCTGCCTCTCCACACTCCTCAGGGGGAGGACATAAAATCACCAGATGTAACAGTAAAGCTAAGCAGAGACTACACGATGACCTTGTGGGATTCTGTGAAGGAGAGTCAAGCCTTGGGTAAAGTCTGGACCAGCTGACCTCCAAGAGCCTAAGGTGCTGGAAGTCCGAAGAACAGCAAGCAGTCCGTTTGTCTTCTTTGAGCCGAAATCTCATTAACATTTCAGGTCTGGCCTCTGATGATGTTTGTCACAACTTACATGCTGTGATCTGGGCTCTCTGCCCAAAATATGCCCATCACCAGCATCAGTCTAATTCCTGTATTTCAGGAAACTTGTCAGAGTCTGGTGTAATGACCTTTCTTCTGTGTTTATCAATCCCCATGAGAATATAAACTCCTCCAGATCAGGGATCATATCTGTGAGGGTTAATTTTGTCAACTTGGCTTGGCTAAAAGATGCCCAGATAGTTGGTAAAACATCATTTCTGGATGGGTCTAGGAGATTGTTTCTGGAAGAGAGGAGCACATGGGTCTATGGTCTGAGTAAAGAAGATCCACTTTCACCAAGACAGGCCTTGTCCAATCCACCAAGGGCCTAAAAAGGGATGAGGAAGGGAAAATTCCCTCTCTTTACTCGACCTGGGCCTTCCACTTCCTCCTGTCCAACTTCAGTGCTCCTGACTGCCGGGCCTATGGACTTGGACTGGAACTTACATCATTAGTCCTCCAGTTTTCAGGCCCAAAGAACTTGGACTTGAACTATACCACTGGCTTTCCTGAGACTTCAGCTTACAGAGGGTAAGTTGTGGGACTTGTTAGCCCTTTTTTTTTTTTTTTAGACAGAGCCTCAATCTGTCCCCCTGGGTAGAGTGCTGTGGCATCACAGCTCACAGCAGCCTCCAACTCCTGGTCTCAAGCAAGTCTCTAGCCTCAGCCTTCCAAGTAGGTGGGACCACAGGCACCTGCCACAATGCCCAACTAGGGACTTGTCAGCCTTCATAATCATGTGAATCAATCCGATAGATAGATAGAGTTATATGTGTACATATATATAGTTTTAAATTTTAAATTGTACACAAACTTTATGGACATCCTGTGTATATATACATATGTGTGTGTATATATAGTGTGCGTATATGTGTGTGTGTGTGCAGAGAGAGAGAGAGAGTATATGGTAGAGACAGGTACCCTATCAGTTCTGTTTCTCTGGAGGATGCTAACTAATACAACGTGTGACTCACTTGTATTGCCAACAACCTATCCCATACCCAGGCACTGCTGAGCAGATGAGCAGATGAGCAGACAGCTGGCTGAGAGATCAGCACTGGAGCTGGGGATGGGAAATGAGACTTACATAAACAGTAGCTGAATACAGGAGTCGTGAAGCTCACCAGGGCAGGACGGACAGGGTTCCACACCCACCCTCAGAGACACCTTGCTGCATCCCAAACAAACGCCCACCTCTGTCCAATCCCACTTCCTTCCCTTCTCTTCTATAGTGGCTGATCCCAAAAGCATTCCCCTATGAATTTCTGACATGCTAATCTGCATCTTGGAATCTGATTCCCTAGAAACCCCAACTGCAACCCATAGTGTCAGCTATAAGTAAAAAAATAAATTAATTAATTAAAAGAGGATAGGCTGATGGCCTCAGTGGTAGGGTGACCAGACGTCCCGCTTTTTAACAATTTGTTCCACATCCTGGGGGGGTTTTAAAAAGTCCTAATTTTTTTTTTTTTTTTGAGACAGAGCCTCAAGCTGTCCCCCTGGGTAGAGTGCCGTGGCATTACAGCTCACAGCAACCTCCAACTCCTGGGCTCAAGCGAGTCTCCTGCCTCCTCCTCCCAAGTAGCTGGGACCACAGGCGCCTGCCACAGTGCCCAGCTATTTTTTGGTTGCAGCCGTCATTGTTGTTTGGCGGGTCCGGGCTGGGGATTCGAACCCGCCACCTTAGGTGTATGTGGCTGGCGCCTTAGCCGGTTGAGCTATAGGCGCCGAGCCAAAAGTCCCAATTTTTGGAAAGAATGCACGAATGGGTGGGAGAACAGAAAGGGAATATACGGTTTTCAGCTGCCAGGTGGCTATTTCACCAGAATATGAGTTTTATATTATTTTTGTTGATTTTATAATGTTAAACTGTAATA
Organism: Otolemur garnettii; assembly: GCF_000181295.1. Lineage (NCBI taxonomy): Eukaryota > Metazoa > Chordata > Mammalia > Primates > Galagidae > Otolemur > Otolemur garnettii. The sequence goes on along the minus strand of NW_003852418.1, from coordinate 4,468,472 downwards.
ATAACAAATAATTGTTGAGAAGTGATTATCGAGAACTGCTTATCAAAGTTTGCATTGTTGTCAGGCCCTGCCCCGTCCCCTGCCCCACCCTCGCCTCCGCCCCAACCTGGCCATGTTGTCCCGCTTTACCAATGTTAAAATCTGGTCACTGCACTCAGTGGGCAACTGTGCTCAACTCCTGTGGAGACACTCCGAGGAGCTGTTTGGAACGTGCCTCAGGATTATGCCAGCAGAGTACGAGGGGGCTGCTATTTATCCACCCACTGTGATAATCTGCTGCTTAGGGCTGTGCCTGCATCTTCACTCCCCTGACACTTCTGAGCTGTGCCTGAGCAGGGCTGAGCAGCCCTCGGAAACGTTGGAGGAAGCAGCAAAGAGGGATGGATGTCACTGCACAACCCTGACACGGGGAAGGAACTCAGTTGCCTGGAACTGTCCACCCCAGCAGTTCTGAAATCAGGTGGGCTGCGGGGATAGAGCGTCAGGAAAACTGCCACGTGTACCGTTTGTGTTTCTTTTTGGTGAGACGTGTCTATCAAGAAGGACTAGTCATTTCCCTCTTGAGTCACGCCTAGAACTCAATCCCCGCCTGTGAACGAAAAACTGAGAATTTACTTCTTTTTAAAAATACATGAAGTAGGACTGAGCCCTTGATAGGAAATGTAAGTTTTTAATATTCAACACCTCAGTGGGAAATGCAGATCTCAGTTCCTCTGACTGACAGCTCCTAATGGCAGCAATAAACTAAGATGCCCCCATCGGCCAAACAGATGTTCTGAGTTGACAGAAGAGGACCAAATGCTGCCCCGGTTGATGTCACTTCTGTGTTTTCTAATTGCTCTGCCCTGTTTAAAAGCCTGAGCTACAACACGCATGTGTTTTATCACCAAAGAAGCAGAGACACAGACAACGGGAGCATGTGTCCTGATAAAACCAGCCAAAGAATCTCATCAGCGTGCAGATGAAAGAAGATAGGAGTTCTCACTGGTTCCCTAAAATACTTCAAAGCAAATCCATAATGAACTGGAGTGGGGGGGGGGAAGAGAGAGAAACAGAGAGAAATTAAGATTAATTACTCTTGTTACTATGGTAGCAACCCATACAAGCAAAGTTAGACGCACGCTCAAGGTGAAATCACAAACAGGGCCCCGTGCTTTCCTTCACCAAGTGGCGGAGAGCGCAGAGTCATTTGGCAGGCATGAATTCCATTGTCAACCCACGTTTCCTGAACCACAAGCTTCTCCTTTGACTAGTTCAGGATTGTAACAGCACAGGTGTGATCGAAGTCCAAAAATCTCTTACCCACATCTATCCTGGCCGTTTTTTTCGGGTGGCCAATTCGATGGTGTCTTGGTTGGGGTACCCCAGAAGTTGACCTTGAGATAAAGATTCAAGCCCAAGTAGAATGTGGGGCCATAGCAGATGGAGGTGCAAATGGGAAGCACCAGGGCCACAGGGGAGTGAGGAGGCCCAACAGGAGAGGGGAGGCAGCTGATGAAAGATGTATTATAAACAAGTTTCCACCCTCGACAATGCAAGCACAGTCCCACCAGGGAACGCTGGGAGCCAGTCTAGAACGTGCACTCTCTATCTACTTCTAGAAGTGAGCTTGCTGAGACCCCAATGCCCCATTCAGAATGTACCCAGCAGTAAATATGTAAGGAACGGAGGTCAATGAGCCCAGCTGGAGAGTAAGGCATTTCAATCAGGGTCTTGACAGAAAACAAACTCACTCCAGCTGTTCCAAACAAGGAGACCTTAACCAAGAGACTACTTAGAGCAGTGGGCCTCACACTTACTGTGCATTAGAATCACCTGAAGGGCTGGTTAGACACCAGGTTTCCAGGCACCACCTCCAGAGTTTCACACGGTGGTGGGCCTGAGAATGCCTTTCCAATAAGTTCCTGGAGGATGACGCTGTTGCTGGATGAAACTTCAAAGGCATTACACTCAGTAAAATAAACCTGACACAGAAGGTCACATCTTAGAGATTCCCTTTATATGGAATATCCAGAATAAACAAACCCATAGAGACAGAAAGCAAATCAGTGGTTGCCAGAGGACAAAGGGAAGGGAGAAAGGGAGAGTGATTGCTTAATGGGCATTCTTTGGGGTGGTGAAAACGTTTTGCAGCTGGAGGGAGGCGGTGGTCGCACAAAACTGTGAGTGTGCTAAATGCCATGCAGCTGTGCAAGTTCAAATGTGCTCTTTTAAAATTTTAATTATATGTTATGAAAATTTCATGTCACTAAAAGGTGAGTTAGGGAGTGAAATGATGGGAAGACGCCCAGAAACTAGCAAGAACTATCCTAGGCCTGAAAAAACCAGCGGGGTTTGGGGCACAGGTACAGTGAAGCCCAGTGCCATGGGAGTCACCAAGGAGGGGTCACCCGGCAGGCAGTGGACATGGGAGGGTGAGGTGACAACGGGGACATGACACCTATGCGGGGAGGGAAGAATGGGGGAAAAGTACCCAAATCTCTCCCTTTCCACCCTCTGTTCTTCTCTCATGGGCCCAAGCCAAGCAGGAACCAGAGCCCAGGCTGAACAATCTATAAATCTCAACCTTGCAGGACACAGAGCAAGATGAGGGCCTGTACAAAATGGATTTGGGGGTGGAGAGAGCCCACCAGAAAATAACCGGCACACGGAAGCTGGCTAGTAGGGCCAGTACAGTCTGGCCCAGTTTTAGCCATTTTCCTTCAAAAGCTGAGTCTTTGCTTTCAAAGTCTGAAAAAGAAGATGTGCTTGGATGAAAACATTTCTCAACCTAGCTATGGCTGAGATTTCTTTCTAAGAAGATGGAGGACAAAACTCTGGAGAGCCAATCTCTTAACCACTGCCATGAAGCAAGGAGAGTTTGAGTGTAAAGCAGCCCCGCCCACACTGCTGTCTAGCCTAGGCAGTCAGTTCTGTGGTCTCCAGCCACCTCCCCGAATGACAGAATACTTCCCATCCGCAGAGAAACAAAGAATGCCTGCTGCTACCGGGGCAGGTGGAAAGCCCTGTCACCTGTCCTCCTGTCCCTCTGCAGGGAGAAAGGAAATATCCATGAGCAACTTAGGCTGTATCCATCACCCTTTAATAATACCCAGTGGCACTGGTCATCTTCACACTGCCTTGACCTCTAGTTTCACCCGTGAGACATCTTTTTTTTTTCTCTCCCACTTTTTTTTCTTTGTTTTTTTTTTTTAATTAAATCATAGCAGTGTACATTAATACTATCATGGGGTACAGTGTACTGTTTCTGTATACAATTTGAAATACTTTCATCCAGCTGGTTAACATAGCCTTCATGCCTTTTTCTTAGTTATTGTGTTAAGGCATTTATATTCTACATTTAGAGAGATTCACGTGTACCCTTATAGTAGGAACCATAGGTGTGATCCCACCAACCACCCTCCCTCCACCCACCGTGCTCTCCTCTTCCCTCCTCTCCCTCTCCCCTCTCCCCATATTCTTGGGCTAAAATTGGGTCATAGCCCTCCCATGAAAGCTATAAATTAGTTCATAGTAGGGCTGAGTACATTGGATACTTTTTCTTCCATTCTTGGGATACTTTGCTAAGAAGAATATTTTCCAGCTTCATCTATGTAAACATGAAGGAGGTAAAGGAGACATCTTTTAAACAGAAACCTTTCTACACATGCTTGCACCAGTTTAACCAAAGACAATCTGGGTCTATCCTGACACTACCCAGGCTCCAGTGTGGTGGGAAGGTGCAGGGGGAGGGAAGATCGGGCGGCTGCCACTGCTGCTGTTTAAAAACAAACTCCCTGGATGCCAGCCGTAATTAGTTGTTCTGTTCCACTGAGGACCCCATCAAGGAGAACGACAGGGGGTGGCTTCCTAGATCATTGCCCCTCATTGGTTCTGAGTCACCAGCACAACACAGAAAATCACATTAATCAAGAAAGGGGAACTTTGGACTGAAACGTGGCAGGAGTCACTGCAAATCAGGCCCCAGGGAAAAGGCCTCCCCTCCAGCAAATGAAATAGAACCATGGGCAGCTGGAAGCCAGAATCCTGTCCCTTTTGCTGGTTTTTCAATCCCAAGTTGAAGAGATTTGATTTATTAAAGCTTTAAACTTTAACCTCGTAGATGAATTTCTCAGCCAACATTGATGAATTTCTCCCATCCATCATCACACTGGAGTGTGATGAGGCTCGTGCAAAGCATTTGTGCCTCCAACTTTGTTCAAAAATAAGCAGAAAGGAATGAAGGGGAAATGCTCAGAATGTTGCCATCTCGGAGCCTGGACACACACCATTCACAGTTAATACCTGCTAAGGCCCAACACCTGCTATGGGGGTTAGAGGGAAGGGGCCTATAACAAAATTATAGAACTGTCCTCTGTCTTCCCCTGCTTGTTTCCCGTAATTATCAGGAAGCCCAATTCATAAACCCTTCTCTTCTTTGCATTCTTCCCTGAGTCTGTTGTTGCACTTTTCACATTCTAAATTTTGTTAGCATCTGTCACTTCTAAATGCTGCAGAATCTTTGATTGTGTCACCCTGCGCTCCCCAAACCTAAGAACTGTACCTGGAACCAAGTAGGAGCGAAATAAATGTTTGTTGAATTCAATTGAGCCAGGAGATTTAAATTCTACTCTAGCATTGTGGTCTTATCTAGATTCGACTGTGGACACCTCGATTTCCTTGGATAGGATGAGATCAGTCATTTTTTCACCCTGCCTACTTCTTACAGTTGTTTTAGGGTCTAAAAAGATGAGTTTGAGTAAATGTGAGTGTGAAGGCAGGAGCTCTACTCAGATGTGCAGGATGATTTAAGGATAATTTCCAGGCAACGACAAGACTGGTCTATAGACTAGTGTCTTACCAGCTTGCCTCGCCCTTGACCTTGGGGACTGGAAATCAGTCAAGTCAGAATATGTGGCTTCCTCTGTCATGAAATGCCACTCACAAAGCCAAGTGACTTTCATTTGATTGGTGAGGAAAAGAGAGCTTATTTTTCTCCTAAAAAGCTTGCAGTGACTCATTCTCTAGAATCCCCTAGCTTGACGAACTGCTCGGTGCAAAACTATCCTTTTGCAATAGGGTATTCCAGAGAACCTTGTCCCAAACAAAAATTTTAAAAAACAAAAATTTTGTCCCAAACAAAACAAGCAGGTGCTCCATGTAAAAATAAGATGTAATAGATGGATCTGTGGTCCAAAAACTTTGAAAACACTGGGTAATTATGAATTGGGCTGCAATAAACATTCTGATACAAACATTTTCGTTGTAATGTGATTTTTGGTCTTCTGGGTATATAAGTAATAAAGGAATCACAGGAGGGATCACTTCTATGGTTTATCTTACAAGGGTACTAGTGAATCTAAGAGTAGAATATGAACGTCTTAACACAATAACTAAGAAAATGACATGAAGGCCATGTTAACCAGTTTGGTGAAACTATTCCAAATTGTATGTGAAAACACCACACTGTACCCCAGAATTGCATTAATGTACATAGTTATCATTTAATAAAAAAAAGAAAGAAAGAAAGAAAACACTGAGTAAAAATTCAACAAGTTTCTTTCCTGCAGGACTTCTAAGAAGCTTTATTACTTGACTATGCATCGCTAATCTTCAGAGGTGGGACTTTATGCTTTCTTAAGGAAACTGGCAAAGAATTTGGGGCTGGGGATCCTGGCTATGTTTATTTACCACTAAGAGACAAGAGTAAGTAATGAATTGGTGATTGACGTGAAAGAACGGATCTTGAAAAAATAATTCTAAATAATTCCAGTCATCGGCATTTACTAAAGCCACTACAATACGCCAGGCACCAAACTGAACATTTTACATGCATAATCTCATTTAATTCCTCCTACAACCCCTTTTGCTTGGGGAGCATTCGCCCTCCAACCCACCCCACCTTCATCTCCACTCTGCCAGACTACACCAGCACGGCTTGGCCAAGGATTTCTATGGTATATGAAACATAGTTTTTTTCCTGCCAGTGACTAACAAAAATTTTCTTGAAGAGTACCTGTACTGGCATCAGAACCAAGTGAATTCGTTATAAATTCAAAGAGATGCGAACTGGAATCACTGAATCATTTGCTCTCAACCACAACCAAAGAATCGCAGTACTGTAACTCCTTAGCCTCACGAGGCCTTTTAAAGATAGAATGAATGCATTGTACTTTTTGCCATGTGTCTATTACAAATATAAGATGAACATTGCCATTTCAGAGTTATCTATTCATATAACTTCCTATGATTGTTTTTCTTATTCTTTGCTATGGACATCTGAGTTTTCCTTAACCTCATATGAACCGTGAATGAACACATCTTTAGAAAATGTGGATATTTTCGCTTTAGCTGTACATATAAGAAAACTAAAAATGGAGAATTTGCCGTGTAAATACAGCCCTAAGACAGGTCCACAAGTCACTTTTCTCTCAATTCCCACCAGACTTCAGCCCTGAAATGCTTTTACCTAAAAACTCCACAGCTATGGCTCTCTCATTATCCCCAGGAAAATTGAGGCCAGCAGTGGCACAACCTGTCCGGAGTCATGCCATCAGCAAGTGGCAGAGCCCAAGCTGTCCTCCTTCCTTCATACAGCTCTCATTACGAAGAACGAGGCAGAGGAGCCATTATCAGAGATCAAATGTAAGGTCAAGGCCAGCTCAGCCAGGACAGGATCTGGAGATGAGCCCTTCTCTCCCACTCCCACCCATTTCAGTGGGACCTGACAGACGGACTGAGGGTGCAGCTGGAGTCAAGTGAGCCGGTGTGACTATGTGAAGCACACCCAGGGAGGAACCAACAGGTGACTCCCACCTTTACCGGCCAGGGTCCTCCTGACAGTGGCAGTAACAACCTCCACTTACTCAAAATTCCGGTGTACATGGACCCACTTCTTTCTCCACTCCTCTCCTGCGGCAGTGAGAATTGTGGATCATGTTTAGATGTGAATTGATTCTCTGTTACTTCTGAGTCATGACTTACACAGGGTGACTTCGGCAGTCCAAACCATAAAATCAGAATGGCATTAAGCGTTTGAAATGGAGGCTCGAGCACTAAAGGAAAATGTCTCTTGGTATGCATATCAAATTCAACAGAGCAAAACAAATGTATAAGTATTCCATGGAAACTATGGGAGGAATGATACCAAAAATTTCCAGAGACGCACAGTAAGTGGAAGTTAACCGCTTAATACCTATTATTGCTATTTTGGCGATCTAAGATGCAAAAAAAAAAGCCATTGACGTTATCGTTACTCAGGATGTTATTATAGCCTTAATTGTGTGAATGCAAAATGTATTTATATAAGGGCTTTCATACATTTTTAAACACCCTGGTCCCCCATTCTATTTTTTCCATAAATTTCTCAGCTAGACAGTCCCCTACCCAGAAGGTGTTTAGATTTTTGCAGTTAAAGAAAAACTACATAAATCTTTATTAATGGAACCGTCATCCACACTTAGGCCCAGAGTCATCCTGGGCACTGTCCTGTAACTGTCTCTTCCCCTCGCCCCCACCTACAATCAGAACTGTAGTTTTATCTCATCTCCTTGACGTCTGTTGACTCTTTGGCCAAGATGCCATTTGCGTCACCGAGGTGTTCATTTCTTACTTAGGTCTTTCCTTGGGTTCCAGCTGATCCCCTCACCTCCAGGCAGATGTCTAAAAGGGAAATCTGACCACGTCATTCTCCCGCTTAAAACCCATCCAGATTCCCCTTCGCCCACAGAGTCCATGTAATTGGCTGCTGCCTGCTTTGTTTTCCTACACGCCCTGGATTTCTACCCTATGGAAGTTCTTGTAGCTCTACAAAAGCACCTTGCTACCCCTGGCCTCAGGGCCTGCTGCTCCCCCATCTCCCTGGTGAGGTCTCCTTAAAGATCTAAGTCATCATCCAGGGATCCCTTTTCTGGCCCTCTTCCTGCCTCGGGATGAGTTAGAAATGCCCTAATATTAGGGCATTAATCACCAATTGGCAGGACGTCAGGCAGCTGTGTGGCTGTCAGAGCGCAGCAACCTCTCTGAGTCACCCCCCCTTCACCGGCAGATGGAACTAATACCTATCTCATGGGATTTGATGAGCCCCTGAGGTTGCACTGTACACTCAGCTCAGAGTGGGCCCTTGATAACTTCTTGTGGAGCCTAAGTCTCACGTGTGCCCTGAGACAATAAGGACTATGAGAGGCAACGTGCTAGATGGATCTGTTTCCTCATTAGATGATACTGAGGTACTAGATGACTCCAAGGAGAGGCTCATTTTACCTTTGAATGTCCATGATTTCAAGCCCTTGGATCTTCCATTAGTAGAAACTGCTTGTTATGCCATTGGAGCATAGCCCATTCTCCCCATTTTCTACAGGACCCCAGGACTCTTAGTAGGTGAATTGCCCACCTAAAATAAATATTGCTAGCCCCCCGTATAGCTGGGGATGGGCGTGTGGATAAGACGGTTAAGTTCTGCCCAAAAGGATGTGAGCAGAAGTGGATGATCTGTTCGACTTCCAGTTCTGGTCCTTAAAGTAGAGTCAGGCTCTGCTCCCTTCCCTTCTCTCTTCCCACAGCAAACGTGGTGCTGGTGGTGGGCCCTAGTGGACCACACGGGGACAGACAATGTCCTAGCAACAGAGGAGGCACAAATGCATAGGGAAGTCCAGGTCCCTGAGCACTAGCAAAGAAAAGGGCAGCCACACCAGCTTGGACTTTTACATGAGAGAGAAATAACCACATTTATTAAATCACCGTCACTTGGAGGGTTTCTTAGCGCAGCTGAAACTCTATCCCAATGAATGCCATTTCACATACATTTCCATTTAGCTTTTCACGCCACGGCCCCACAAATATGAGGAACAAAAATGGTCCTTTCTGCCCCATTCACTTCTCCCAATCTACTGCAGGTCAGAACCCAGGTAAGGTATTCAGCAAAATTAAGAGTTGTAAAAATATGCCTGCAGAATTATATGCCAAAGACTTCTATTATTACCATATCACTATGTCAAAATTGAAAAGCATGTAAGATTTCTCCAGAGAGGCCATCCATAATACATTGCAGAACTGTGTAGGTGTTTTATGAAATGTGTTTTATTCAAGCTAGGATATACAACACTAACATTATTGAAAGAAATTGAGGGTCTGGTCTTCTCTTTTTAATATGTTCATTATTCATGTTATAGTCCTTTAACAAAAAAGTAAAGTCGTATACATATTCAATTTAATTTAAAATTTTATTTTACCTGCTATTCATCTTGGGTGTCCAATGAAGAAGAAATATTCCCTTATTATTCTTGTATTAGTTTCTGACAGTTCAATTTCTCTGACTGCTATGCCTCAGACAACCTCCACTGAAAAAGCATATAGGTAATTGCTTTGATCAAAATTTCATGCCAAATCTTTTAAAGTCCATGTAGATCACAGCTGCTGAATAGAGACTCCTAGTACTGGAGCCTACGGAGCCAAAGGTGAGAAAAGCTTCATCATCAAAAACTTGGCTGCAAGTTGGGAACCACTGGAGGCTTAAATATATACTGATGCCCAGGCTCCGCCTCAAGCTTCTGACATAGCTCATCGGGGATGATGGACACCAGGACATTAGTCAGAGCCGGGCCAGAGCCAGGGCTGGGAACCACTGATTGAACAGCTTGGTCAATGTCGCAGAAGGAAACTTAGAAAATTCCTGGTGTGGGTTACTGACTCTTCCACGTAGCTTTTTGTTTTCTTTTTTGTTTTTGACAGCATTATTGAGATATTCTCATACCATGCCATTTATTCCATGCCAAGTGCACCATTCAATGGTTTTCAACATATTCATAGAGTTGTATAACCATTACCACAATCGATTTCAGAAAATTTCATTACCCTAAAAGGAAACACCAAACCCCTAAACTTTCACGCCCTTCCAGTATCCCCATTACTGCCAAGCCCTAGGCGACCGTGAATCCATTTCCTGTCCCTGTAGATTTTTCTAGTCTGGACCCTTCCTCTAAACTGAGTGCTATAATATGGGATCCTTTCTGACTGGATTCGTTCACCTAGCATAATGCTGCCAAAGTTCATCCACATTATAGCATACATTGGTATTTTATCCCTTTTGATGGCTGAATAATATTTCATTATATGGCTATACCACAGTTTGTTTAGCTATTCATTAAGTGGATTGATATTTGGGTTGTTTCCATCTGGGAAGAGCAGGACCCGGCTGTGAACACTTGTATGCAGGTTTTTGTGTGGGGATGTTTTCATTTTAGGGGCTGTATATCTAAGACAGGAATTGTTAGGTCACGTGGTAACTCTATGTTTAACTATCTGAAGAATCATTTTCCAAAGCAGCTGCACCAGGAAGACAAACATTGCACGTTCCAACTTATAAGTGGGGGCTGAACAACGTGTACACATGGACATAGAGCGCGCAGTGATGTTACAAAATATTTACAAAATATTCTCTAGGTGTTGGCCAACACTTTACAAAATTTTGTAATGAATATTTTGTAAATGAAGGCATATTTAGCTATGATTTCCCATTTTTGCCTACGTATGCAGAATTTGGGGGTGACCTTTAGAATGCCCTGTATAAATGAGCTCTCCCTCATCCCCCTCCCTACTTCTCCCCCCAGCTGGACAGTTCCCCACTTTACATTGCCCTGGGAGATGTACTTCCCTCTTCTCTCTGGGATCTGTAAGTAATGCAGCTGCTTCTATTATTTCATGTGTTCTATTATGCTGCCTCTTCTTTACCTCACCTGAACAACATGCCCAAACCTAACTTCCTTCCAGGCCAGAGCTCTCCTAGAGAGTGGTTATCTTGGTAGCAGTAAACTGGATATAAAAGCCAGACAAGAGCCACAAGGGTGCCTGCCAGTATAAACAAGTTTCCTGTGGGAGGGACACCTGGTCATAGGTTGGACACTGGGCATTCATCTTCTAAGACAGAGAAATATTCCCATGAAAGGCACACTGTGCACACACATCACACACACTCCCCCAGGCCTTTTTTGGGCATGGTTGGAATTTATAGTCACTCTCCAGAGAGAGATCTCAACACCAAATAAGAGAAAAATCATGTCTTCTCACTTAGGTATAATCTTTGGTTAAATACTTACTTATTAAGCCTCCTTTTTATTTTTTTCAAGTTTATCAAAGAGATGGGATGAAGTTTACCTTACTCAGTGGGAGGTGAGGTTTAAATGAGGTCCCATGTCACATAAGTACAGCACCTGGTACTTGACATAAAGCAGGTGACCATTACACCTGTACCCTCATTAGCTGCCTTTGCATAAGAGTTAGAAAGGGGGAGACAGGAACCCGAGAGGGCTTCCTGGGGTTGAGAGAGCTTTGTCAAGGTACGAATGACAAAGCAACAATGGGCACAATTTCCCCTGACTTCAAGGTTGCTATGAAGGAGAACTGCCACGGACTGTCAAGATTTCTGCCTTACTCACCCCTTCAGAGACAGAACGTGCACGTAGTGGGAAGGGGACCAGTCCTAAGGAGAAAATCTTTCATCCTTACATTACCTGAGCTCAATGAGGGAGAGAGCAGAGGGACCCTGCCCCACCCTCTAGGACTGGTCATAGTTTCTCATGGCAAGGAGGAATTTTGAATTGTAAGTGGACCACGTTAGAGCAGCCCAGGTCCCCAGACGAAGGACGAGTCTGGCTTAGAAGATTTCCTGGTATAATTGTTGCATCGTAACTTATCAAACTCTTTTTCAAAATTTGTATTATCTTTGTTTTCTTTAATGTTTTAACTGGCAAATAATAACTGTACCTACTCGTGGGGTGCACAGTGATGTTTCAGTACATAATAACGGATAGGGATCAGATCAGGGTAATCAGCATATCCATCGTCTCAAATATTTATCAATTCTTGTGCTGGGAATGTTCAGTATCCTCCTGGCTATGTGAAAGTGTGTATTATTAAATGTACTCCTCCTACAAAGGTATAGAACACTACAGCTTATTGTTTCTCTTATCCAGCTGTAGTTTGGTGTCCTTTAATCTCCCCCCACCCCTTCCATCGTCTAGTAGCCTCCGTTCTACTTTTTATTTCTACAAGATCCTCTTTCTCTGGAGTGAGGACATGTGGTCAAAACTCCTCAAATTTTAATGTGCACATGAATCACCGGGGAGCTTGTTACAATGCAAATTCTGATCCCGTAGGGTGGGGCGGTGCTCAAGATTCCACTTTTTTAATAAGCTCCCTGGTGATACCCATGCAGCTAGTTCACAAAACCATGTTTCTGGGGAGCAAGTTCTTAGACTTTACTTGCTTTTTTTTTCATTCTGCTTGAGAAAGAAAAGGCCCAGCTGTGGAATGCTGAGAAAAGATTAGGTGGGGACAGATTTAAAGAGAAACGGGAAGTTGGCTGGGGCCCTTGGCATCTGCTCTGGACTTAAGAGTTGTTTCCTTAACCTTCTAATTGTCTCCTTATGAAGAAGACCAGAAGGCACATTCTCCCTGTATTTGAAGCTATGCTGCAGAACCTAAATATGTGGTTGAAAATTAAAATGCACTAAGACGTATCAGTGTTAATATCTTTGTTATGAAATTGATGAAATTGTGCCAGAGGATGGCAAGATGTTAGTGACCTTTGTATTGTTCTCACAACTCTATCTCCCTGTATTATTTCTGACAACTGAACGTGAATCTATAATTGTCTAAAAGTGAAAAGTTTAATTTAAAAAACACACAGTAAAAATTGTTGGGGTTTTTTGTTTGTTTTTTAGACAGAGTCTCAAGCTGTCGCCCTGGGTAGAGAGTACCGTGACGTCACAGCTCACAGCAACCTCCAACTCTTGGGCTTAAGTGATTCTCTTGCCTCAGCCTCTCAAGTAGCTGCGACTACAGGCCCCTGCCACAACACCTGGCTATTTTTTT
>NW_003852418.1:4450125-4453680 GCF_000181295.1 Otolemur garnettii | reverse complement strand
AAAAAAAAAAAAGAAAGAAAGACTGAAGAAAATGGGAAAGAGAATGATACGAGAGAGACCCATGGAGATAAAACAGAAAAATGAGGCTTAGCAGTCTCAGAAGGGAAGCATCACTGTCCTTTGAAACTCTGATTTATTAAATTGAAATACGAGATCAAGAGGCTACTAACACAATAAGGCCCTGCACAGTGGTCAATGTTTAACAACATGCTTAACTTTAAGTCCTCAGGTGGATGCTTTTCCAAAATATTCTTCCATTTATTCTTATTAATAACTTTAATTTGAAAGTACATTAAACATTTCCAGACTCCCGTGTAGCTGGTCAGTGGCTTGTAGGCTTTGTTTACGCAATAAAATGGAAATGGTTATGTCTTACATGTAAAAACAGACAGAGTTAGCTTGCATATAGCTTTTCCCCCATCTACTTGACATCTTAGAACCAAGGAGATTAAAAAACTTCATAAAAAAGACATTGGACCAGGCAATTAGATGATATTGGCTTCCTAGAAACTTCTTTGAGCTGCTCTGCCAACCCTGAACTTCTAATTATGTGAAAGAAATGAGCCCAGCTTGGTTAAACCACAATAGTCAGATTTCTGTTGCGTGCAACCAACTGCAATCCCAGCTGCTAGTCAATGCCTCTGTGGTCACATGGACAACAAATTAGAAACATCAAGTGTTAGGGCGAAAATAAAGATTTGTTTCTGGCTCGGTGCCCATAGCTCAGTGAGTAGGGCACCAGCCTCATACACTGGAGCTGGCAGGTTCAAGCCCTGCCTGGGCCTGCTAAACAGCAATGACACTCCAACCAAAAAAAAATAAATAGCCAGGCATTGTGGCAGGTGTCTGTAGTCCCAGCTACTTGGGAGGCTGAGGCAAGAGAATCAATTAAGCCCAAGAATTTGACATTGCTGTGAGCTATGATGCCAAGACACTCTACCCAGAGTGACATAGTGAGACTCTGTCTCAAAAAAAAAAAAATGTTTCCCCGTGGAATTCCGTAGTTTTGCATATGTGTAAGGAAGTGATTTACAGTTTAGTGACACACTTTGGAACCGTGGAAGCATCAGTTCCTTTGACAACAACTATCTGATTGCCTTATATTCATTCTTTGAGAGATTGGACCTACCATATTTAGTTGAAATCAAAGTACTCTACATTTTTTTACAAAACAATAATTTTTTAAAAGTCTTATTCCAGTTTAGAGGATCCACTTACCTATGATATAGCCCAAGAATCCAAAAACTATCCAAGCTGATTCTACTACAAATACAACCAGAACATGGTACCTATATTAAGTGGAACAGACCAGATATTTTTGGTGTATTTTAAGAAAGGTAAATCTTCAGGTTACTGCCTCAATGTCCCCAGGATCCAGGGTCTGAAATTTTAAATGCACATCTGTTTTGTTTGGTTTGGTTGGTTTTTTTTTGAGACAGAGTCTCACTCTGTTGCCCTGGGTAGAGTGCTGTGGTGGATAACTCACAGCAATCTCAAACTCCCGGGTTCAAGCAATCTTCCTGCCTCAGCCTCCTGAGTAGCTGGGACTATAGGCGTCTGCCACAATGCCTGTAGTTTTAGAGATGGAGTCTTGCTCTTGCTCAGGCTGGTACTGAGCTCCTGAGCTCAAGCAACCCACCTGCCTCGACCCCAGAGTACTAAGATTCCAGGTGTGAGCCACTGTGCCTGGCCTTGAAATACTCATTATCTTATTGTAAATTCTATCATGTGGCATGAATGAGAAAAGATGCCTTTGAGTATCAGTTTCTGAAGTCCCCAGTAGTTTTTCTCTTTGAAGAAATAAGCTTTATTAAAATGGTAGCCTAAGATATCAAGCCTCTTTCAGGATAAAGTAAAAAATAGAAATACATTTTTTAAACAAGAATCTAAAGTCGAGCATTTTGTTCTGTCCCTGGGTCCTTTCTACTTCTCTTTTCCTCAGAATTAGCCTGCCTTAATTTGGGGTTCCTCAAAGCGGGGGGTACCTTCTTTTCCCTTTGAATGTATTACCACTGAGCACTGTCGAGAACTCTGCCTGAAACAGCAGCTACAGAAGTGGTCTTCAATATGCTGCTTGTTGAAATACAGAATAGCACGTTTCAACTGGCAAGATCTTTCTGAAGTGCAATTTGACAACAAATATCAAAAATTGTGCCTACCCACTGCCCTCAGCCATTCCATTTCTAGAAACTTATCCTGGATGAGTATTAAAAAAAAAGAACCCAGGAGCACATTTCCCAGGAGAGAAAAATTAGAAAACAACCCAAATCGCCCCCAAAGTAGGGTATTCATTAAATTATAAAATTCCTCCATATAGGAGGCATTCAAAATCGTCCTATAGAAGATTGGTTTAAAACGTGGGAAAACGTTCATAAGTGAAAATGCCAAAATATATAACATGAATATATCCCGGTGGATAAACATGTTGTACAAAAGGACATACAAAAAAATGGATTTCTTATAGGTAACTATTATTTTCTTTGTGTATATCTATATTTTAAAATATATATGACTTCTAAAATACAGAGTTGGTTTTTTTTTTTATTTTTAACTGCTGTGGCTGCTGCCTCTTACTGTTAAGTAAATTATCCTTAATAGCCTTTCATATCTCATCAGAGAGACTAGCAGGGAGAAACAGCATCAAATGTGAGGATGGCAAGTTGCTGAGCGGGACAGCAGATAGGATGGCCGGGAATGATGACCAGAATAGACCAAATCAAATTTAACAGGGCTGACAACAAAGTCCTGCCTGGGAAACCATGAAAGCCCATCTGCGCAGCCACAGAATGGTCAGGCTCAGCTTCAAAGCTGCCTGGATGACGGGTAATCTTCCCCACAGCCCAGCTACAGGAAAAGAAATTGCATTAACTGCATCTTAAGAAGGGCAGGAACTAACTGCAATGTGTCCCAAGAAACCAGAGACCCTGAAAGTTGTCTAGTAAGAGAGACAATTAAAGGCGTAGGGAATGATGGCACAGGAGGATGCAGTAGGGGAAGGTATCCCCAAACATTCCACGTGCCATCACGGAGAAAACATCTGGAATCCACAAATTTCAGGGAGACCCATTTTAGCTGAAAATAAGGTGGAATTGTTTAAAACTTAGGACTACTGGAAACAACCTAAATGCCCACCAACCCAGGAATGGATTAACAAGCTGTGGTATATGTGTACCATGGAATACTATTCAGCCACTAAAAAAGATGGAGACTTTGTATCTTTTGTATTAACCCGGATAGAGTTGGAACACACTCTTCTTAGTAAAGTGTCACAAGAATGGAGGAGCAAGAATACAACGCACTCAACTCTAATATGAAGCCAGTAGACAATCTAATACACACCCACACAAGAAAAAATACTCAAATCAATTCAAGGTGTGGGGAGGGGAAAGGGAGGCGCATGGGGGTTATGGTGTATGACACACCTCTTGGGGGCAGGACACAATTATAAGAAGGACTTTACCTAACAAATGCAAACTCTGTAACCTAATTCTTTGTACCCTCAATGAACCTGAAACAATAAGATATATATTTTTTTTCTAAATTTTGAAAAAAAAA
>NW_003852418.1:4440496-4450046 GCF_000181295.1 Otolemur garnettii | reverse complement strand
AAAAAAAAAAGTGGGTAACTATGAAAGTATTCTGTAAAGGAATTTTTGTATTCTATGGGAAATTGGGACTCGAAAAACTTCTGTTTCCTCCCCCCCAAAAAAGTTATGATTCTAGAAAAGGCAGAAAGTCCCCCCTCACCATTTCTTGCCCAAAAATTCCCTAATGAGACAATAACTCCCTTGGCTTCATATTCTTCTGAAATTATTTTTTTAAACTATGATAAAACTATCTTTTAAACTGTTATCAGTTACAATCACCTTGATGAGAAGGAGTCTATATGGTCCTTTCCCAAGAATAGCTTTCCAGGATGGTTGACAGGAGAGATAATGTGGCCCTGGGTTATCAAACAACTATTTGGGAGCCACCAACAGAGAAAGGAAAAGGAAGATCCAAGGACGGGGTTCACAATCTGGTATATCAACAGGCCGATTTGCTTCTTGAAACTCTGTTCTAATTTCCACCTCATGGTCCAGTGCATGTGCCAATTACTCTCTTGGTTTCTTTAATCCAAGGGTGGTTAATGAGCACCAGACCAGGCTTTCTCCAACTACATGGGAGAATGCCCACTCCGCAATCGCTAGCCAGCTGTGCTGCTGAAATTAACTTGCTCAGCTGGCCCTCCAAATAAAGCCATTTAAAGAGTGCAATGTACCATAGAAAGCAATTTGTTTCCTTAAGATTTAGTACCCCACGTGAAGATTGATTTTGATTTGAAAGACAGAAGCTACTGCAAGGTGAATAATTTTAAGTTAACATATTCCTCCTCTCAAGGAGCCAAATGCATTAAAATTAGGTGCAAAGTGCTTCTAATTTGTCAATCACTCCTTGGATAATTCTGTTCCTGCATTACTGGAGAAATTGCCCAAGAGACCTGGCTTTTGGCTCCTTTCATCTCTACTATTCTTTTACCTTGATCATGGCAGCAGTATGCAAATGTGACGCTATTGGTGGGGCGGGGTGAGGGAGATCAAGATTCAGACAGTCCCAAGCCTACATTGAATGTGTCAGGAGGTCAGAGGTGTGACAGGCCTCCTAAGTCACACATCAGGTTGTAAGACAGGGTACTCGATGAAACAGCCAATGTGGAAGGCGCTCCCCCTCCTCCTGAGATCTCCCCCAGGCTTGCTGCTTCACGCAAGCACCCACCAAGGCCTGCTCTATGTCAGAGTGTTCTTGGCCCTGGGGCACCCTGATAGCCAAGTATGGGCCCTGCCATTGAAGGGTTCAACGATCAGAGAGACAAGAAAACCACAATTGCCCCTAGGGAGATAACGGCTGCACTGGGAGTGAGCATAGACCCTCTGAGTGAGATCACTAAGGAGGGCACCGCTCCCAGCCTCAGGGGATCGATCCTTCCAGACCTCAGAAGGAGGGAATAATCTTGAAGAATGGCAGTGACTGGACCATGGGTGATGGCAAGAAGCTTACCGAAGGTGGAACAGGCATAAAGAGCATGCAGAGCTATATGCAGCATTTGTCTGGAACTTAGGGCACACCAGACACCAAGCCAAGGCTTATAAGCACGTTGCAGGCACATTCTCCTTCAGTCCTCACAACTGCCCTACGCACCAGGCTCTGATGCAAGGCAGATGCGATCGTTACTCCCGTTTTATAGGTGAACCTTGTTAACGGAGGCATTAATAAGTCACCATAATTTTCTGTGTATAACGTGCACTTTTTTTGCCCAAATTTTTGAGGGGCAAATAAGGACACACGTTATACACGGGCTGTACTAATTCCACATCTATATAAATGCTCTGACCTTGGATCTGTTCTTATGTTTTGTAATTATTTGTTATGTAAAGTATCTTGTATCATAATATGTTAAAAAATAAATGCTACAATTCCTTTATAATACAAAATGCAAATACCTAAATATAAAAAAAAGAAAAATTTGAGTTAAAAAATTAAAATGAAAGATCTTTTTTTTCCCTGAAGGCTTGATGGAAAAAAGTGCAGGTGCACATTATACAAAGTAAAACGGCGTTTAAGGGAGGAGTCAGGACTTAAACACCGTCTGCCTGGCACAAGGTCTGTATCAATGAATTCTCTTCCAAAACGTATGGGTTGTTGGGAACTTATAGCTGGTGAGGAGGGAGGGGGTTCCATGTGGTAGTTAGAGCACAGGCAGAGCTATAGATGGGGTGGTTGCTAGACTGAGTGAGATGATGTTTATAAAGCTCCCAGCATGGAACCCAACACATAATAACTACTGAATAAATTGTATCCATGATGGTGATGATGAGTGCTTGTGAGAAGGGGAGGGAGAAAAGGCAGATACTTTGGCAACTTGCATGGAGGGATTGTGGGTCCAGCAAGGTCTGAAAATTACGCTCCAGACAGGAGGATTCTTCCTAGGAAAGTGACATGCAGATGGTTTAGACACAGGATGAATACACGGATGGTGGGTTGCAGGGCTGAGCACTGAATCAGAAGGACCTTGGAAGCTGTCGACTGTGGACGTGCCCAGGGAGAAACATGAACTGGCTGACACAGAGGCAGTGAGCAGGGAGTTCAGGAGATGTTGTTCCAGGGATACTTATTAGGAAGAAAAGAATATTTCAGGAGAGATTGGAAGAGGTAAGGAAGGGAAGGCTTTCTCCCATGGGTGATTAGGTGAATGGTAGGGCCATTCTCAGGAGAGGAAATGTGAGAAGGGGAACAGCGGATCCCGCTGGGAGGTAAGATGGAACTGGCTATGGCAGGTACAAGTGCGGGGAGGGGGGGGTGCCAACACGTGTTTGGAAACATACAGAATTGAATCCCCCTGACTGTAGTGAAATAAAATGAAAATGCCCATCACTACACGGCTCCAACAACCGTTCAAACTGACCCAGACTCCTGCCCAGAGTACAAAGAGGCCTCCAATACACCCGTGCCCTTCACTGCCCTAGTCCTGAACTGCTCACTCTCACCTGCTCTGCACACCGCAGCCCAGCCAGCTCTCAGGGCTGCCCGTGTCTGGACACTTAATCTGTACCCTGTCTCCCAGCTGTAGGCTTTGCTTCCTCCCTGTCTCACCTTCAGATTCTCTCTCTGTCACATGCTACCTTAGGCTCCCCTGAAAAAAACCCACAGCCTCCCAGCCCAGCCCCTGTGGTCAGCGCCCCAGTAAGTCCCAGCCAGGAATACAGTGAGAAGGACTGGAGCAGGCCATGAGGCCACAGAGCCCTACTGCTGACCTGGAGGTCAACAAGCCTCACAACAGCTGACCCACGCCCATAGCCAGGGTCATGTCTTCCACGAAGCCAGTCTCCAGGGGACGTTGGCCCAAGCTCCAGCCGCTGGACTCAGATTTGGAAATTGTGATGGTTTCTGGAGGAAGATGTGCACGAGCAGAGAGTGAACTGATCTTTGCAGCTTGCTCCACCTGCTGCCTCTGCGGGGAACACGGCAAGCTGGAGCATTCCTGAGTGTGAGCCTCCTCCATCTGCTCAGATCCCGGCCCCGCTTCACGTTCTCAAGCCACCATCTCCCCTCCAGCCCATCTGTGACCCAGGATCTACAGCATCTCACCTGGGGCCTGGCACGTGGGAACAGGCTGCCACACTGGCTATCACTCACCGAGGGCCCACAACTTTAAGCACTGTACTGGGCTCTCTGTCCACTGCCACAGTGTCCCCCCAAGCCAGACCTGGCACGCAACTGCTTCTTGTGAGCAGAGTTTAGACGATATCCCCTTCTCTCCAAGATGACTTGCCCAAGTTCTTACAGAGTGGCTTTTGTTTGGGCTGAAGAGAGAAAAGAGAGATGGGCAAAGATGGGTTGGGTGTGGGCCAGAGTCCCATACAGAGAAGGATCTAAGCCAAGAGATGAGCAGGGGCACTTTCACTGGAGCTGTTGTGAGAGTCTAGGCACAGGCTTCAAGACACGACAACCAAAGTGTGGCACAGGGGAGGGAAGAGGGTCACCTTCCTCGTTCCTGCACACAGTGCCACAACTGAAGCGGGAGTGGGGGCAGAGGTCCTGCGTCACCTGCCCCAGTACAGAGAACAAAGCTCCAGCTCGGCCAGCCCTGATAGCCATGCTGACCAGGCCTAACTTGTGGGCAAGTCCCCTCTTATGAATGTCTAAAAATATTCTACAAGGACTGCCGTCCTGCAGTGGCCAGGATGTGAATACTCATGTATCCTTAGGTCAGTGAACCCGGAGATGTGGTTACAAATACAGTCAGCGTTCAATGAATAAAGCAATGAACAACCCGCATCTTATGTTTGATGTTCAGACTTTTTGTCTATGGAAGGAGACTCCTCCAGAAGCAAGGAGTAGTCTTGAAAACATCCAAGCAGGGAGGGGCAGGCACCCAAGGTGACCCAGACAGGTTAAGACATAAATGAGGCTACGAATATTTCTTTCTATGACTTGTCCAAGGTTACAAGGCAGACAATGGCAGCACTGAGACCAGAACCCAGGTTCCCTCCAGCTCTTCCCAGTGCCCTGGTATTCTGGCAGCAGGGAACAGATTGCTGCCAGGATAGAGGCATTCTGTGACCTCCCAAAGAGCAGTGGTTACCCCTAGCCAGTGGTCCACAGCTTATAAGGCTCCTCCCCAATCTGCACAACTGATGGCCATTCTGTCCTGGACACATCATTCCCCAGTATTAACCCAGGAGGAGCCCTCTGCTGCTTTTGTTCCAGAAATACTGCAAATTATTGCAGGTTGGGGAAGGGATGGAAATTGGTCAAAGTGAACTGATTAATTAAGCCATTCCTTTGCTCCCTCTGCCCATGAAAAGCAAGAAAGAAGAGTTAAGAACAAGCGACTTGGATCCACCAGCCCAGAGACCGCTGGGTTAGCCCACAAATGGGCTTAGGCAGTGTTTTGTTAGAGACAACTGGCTCAGTGATCCATTTGTTTAAGGAACAAAGTACCTGGCTTGCCTGCAAAAGACCGAGCCTGCCATGCTGCCCTGCAACCAGGTCTTAGAATACTTTGTACCCACACGGAGCTCTTGTCCCTGAACTGCTGAATCATTTTTGAATTTGTATAGCAATGGCCTGTCAGTGGGGTCATCTTCCAGCTATCTGTTCCAGCGGTGGCTGAGCAAGAAGAGATTTGATTGTTCCTGGCAGCAAAGTCAGTGCTCCAAGTAAGGCACGAAATGACAAACAGGCACATTTGTAGCAAAGACTCCTGGGTGGATTTGCTGGCAATGATGATGCTCAGGCAAGTCCCTTGATAAAAAATCTCATCTTCCTTTAACCACTCAGGAAATAGCACCTTTAAAAATAGGAAGGCTCATTAGAGGGGACATACGGGGACTGTCTGCACTCAGCTACACACAAGCTGTTACCTATCACTGAGACCACAGCTCTGCAAAGTGCCACAGAGAGGTTTATAATCAGCACGAGGGACACCCATTTAGCAATGGCACATGCAAGGATGAGGCTGGGAGGGGGCTGGAAGCAGAAAAGGTGAGATGATGAGAACAGCAAGCTGTGTCGGGGGCCATCACCAGGACGGACGGAGTGATGGCTCAGAGCCTAATTCTGGAGCAGGAATGGGCATGCTTCCAAAACAGAGACAATATTCCTGACCAAAAAGAAACAAACAGGATATCCATGAAGTAGTGACCAGGAGTGGGGCAGGAGCCCAGCCAGTGACTACAGAGACTACCAAATCCAGAAAGGAATTAGAACGCGGAAAGCAACTAAGACAAGGAAACAGACTATAAATCAGTGTCCACCACGAATAATGAATCAGTATTGCATAATCAGAAAATCTTGGGGTTTTTTACATTTTATTAAGATATAATATATATTTATTTTTCCATTCTTGTGATACTGCATACCCCCTGGGTGAAGGGTTCTTTTACAACTGGAACTTTACCTTGGAAGTGAGAACAACATAGTCTAAAAATTTGTGCCCTACTATGAATCTGAAATAAAAAATAATTTTAAAAAGACATAACGTATAAAGGACACAAATCTTAAGGGTCAATGAATTTTAGTCTATGTGTATCCCCATATATCCACCACTCAGGACGATATAGAGCACATTTTTAGAGACAGTACGTTACCCCAGAAGGTTTCTCATGCCTCTTTGTGATGACAAAAGAACCACCTTCTAGACTTCTTTAGCATATATTAATTTTCTGTGCTTGTTTTTGAACTACATATAGATGCAATCATACAATATATATGTATTGGGGGGGGCAGGCCTCTCTCGTCCAACATAACGTTTAATATCCATCTGTGTTGTTGCACGTAACAGTAGATCATTCTTTCTCATAGTTGTGTAGTAGTTCGGGGTTGAATACTCTACAACATATGTGAGGTTGGACAACTAAGCTTATGAACTCATCATAGAGAAAAGTGCTCCCTACCTCACTGTTGAACGCACGACAGTCACCCTTGAGGGTTCTCCCCTTGGGAAGCCAGGCACCAACTCCAGCACCTCGTCCACCCTTCGAAGCGATTTTGGAACTCTTCTCTAGAATGGTCATCAGAGCTGTCATCATACAAGGTCTGACAATTAAGTTTGTGAACTCCTGCTAGAAAAAGTGCTACCTACTCATGCTGAATATCTACTACCATCACCTTTGAAGGACTGCCCTTGGCCATCAGGTGACCGTAGTGATATTCAGTGAGGAATGCAGCATTTTTTCTGGATGAGTTCTCAAACCTACTTGTCTGACCTTACGTATCCATCCATGTTGATACCTTTGTGGTGTTTGTCCAGTTTTTGGCTATTGTGAATGCTGCCACTATGAGCATACTCTTACTTTTCTTTGCCCTGGTACCCAGTGGACAGAGGACTCATTTCTCTCCATTTGTTCATGTATGTGCCCAAGACTGGAGATATTAGCTCACAGGATACACATACGGGGTTTAGCTTTAGTAGATACAGTTTCGGTGAACTTCATATCTTCACAGACATGTTTGAACATGACTCAGCCCTCTACTATGTGTCCTTGGTAGATTGACCATTTTATAATTATATAATTTCCCTCTGTCTCTGGTAACTTTCTTTGTTCGGACATCTACTTTAATATTAATCTATTCCATTCCTGTTTTCTTTTGATTATCATTGGCATGATATAGCATTTTCCATCTTTTTACTTTCAATCTGCATATATCATTATGTTTTAAAAGAATATCCTGTAGACAGCACATAACTGGGTGATGTTTTTAACCCATATTCCAATCTCTGTCTTTCCATTGTTATACTCTATACAGCAGGGGTCCTCAAACTTTTTGAACAGGGGGCCAGTTCACTATCCCTCAGACCAGTGGAGGGCCAGACTGAGGGTCCTGGGACGAGTCAGCTGCTAAGCAGGACAGGCAGCGGTGGCAAAAATACCTGGCGGGCCAGATAAATGTCCTAGGTCGGCTGCATGTGGCCCACAGGCCGTAGTTTGAGGACACCTGCTGTAGAGTCTCCCATTACCTCACTTACCTGTGTGACCTGACCAAAAGATACAGAGTGCCTTATTGGCTCTGTAACTCAACCAGCTTCACAGTTTTTCCAGCATATTTGAATCCATGAATGCCATGACCTTGAACATTCTCAGAACTGATAAAGATATCTAGGTTGTTGCCCAAGATGCTTAAAGAAACTGGCCCTGGTTCTGAGCCAAATTTCTTAAAACCCACAGATAAACTCCAGATCCTGATCCCCTCAGTGCAGACTTACATACACAGAATGTCCCTTTCTCTCACTGCCCATCTGAGGCTACACTGTAGCACTCTGTAAGTTCCCCTCACAAATGCTTTCTATTTTCACCCTTGCATTTACTGTCTCTTTCTTTATAATCTCAACTGGCCCTCTCTCAGACAATTCAGGGCATTCCCCTGTGAAAACTCCTTGCTACCACTTTTGGATGACTCCAGTCCAAGCCCTCCAGGATAAAATATATTTTGGCCATTTACATGTAATGTAATTGTTGCTATGTTGGGACTTAAGTCTGACATCTTATTTCTTGTTTCCTATTTTCCTTAATTTTTATTTCTGGTTTCTCATTCCTGTCTTCTTATAGATTGTTAGAACACTTTCTGTAATTCCATTTTGGTTCCTTTATAGTATTTTTGAGTGTGTCTCCTTATATATGGTTTTAATAATTGCTCTAAGTATCACATTATATATGCATAACCAATCAGTCTACTAATGTTATTATTCTACCAGTTTGAGTAAAATAGAGAAACATAACTTCCCCTTACATCCCCATTTATGAAAATTGTTTTAAGTAATTATTCTTCATACCTTCAGAACCACAAAGAGTACTGGAAAATTTGTTGCAACCGTCAGATATAACTTTAACTCAAGAGGAGAAAAGTCTATTGTTTTTCCCCATATTCTGCCTTTTTTTGCATTTTCTTTTCTCCTTTCTGATGTTCTAAGATTCTTTCTTTAATCATCTTCCTTCACTTTAGAGAAACACCTTTACCATTCTTTTAGGGTATGTCTGCTGGTGACAAATTAGCTTCACTTCTCTTGATCTGAGAAAGTCTTGATTTCCCCTTTATTCTTTTTTTTTTTTAATCGTGGTAACTATGTACATTAATGCACTTCTGGGGTACAGTGTGGGGGTTTCACATGCAATCCGAACTACTTCCATCAAACTGGTCAACACAGCCTTCTTCCCCTTTATTCTTGAAGGATATCTTCACTGGACATGGGACTCTGCATTGACAGTTCTTGTCTTTCAGCACTTGAAAAATACTGTGCCACTTCCTTCTTGCTCAACATGGTTTCTGATAAGAAATATGCTGTCATTCAAATTCTTGCTCCTCTGGAGGTAAGGTGTCATTTCTCTTTTTGCTGCTTTCGAGATTTCATTTAAGTTTTCATAGATGTAATTATGATGTTTCTTGAGATGGATTTCTTTAAGAAAACCTCAAATAGGATAGAATCATCTTCTTGAGTCTGGAGCTAATACCTCTTGCTATATTTGGAAAGTTCTCAACCATTATTTGTGTACTTTTTGTCATTTCTATTGTTTATTTTCCCATTCTGGAACATGAATGTTAGATATTTTGTTATAGTCAATGGGTCCCTGAGACTGTGTTCATTTTTTTTCTCAGTGTATTTTCTGTGTTGTCCAGATTGGGTAATTCCTTTTTTTTTTAGACAGGGTCTCACTTTGTCACCCTTGGTAGAGTATCATGGCATCACAGCTCACAACAACCTCTAACTCCTAGGCTTAAGCAATTCTCTTGCCTCAGCCTCCCAAATAGCTGGGACTACAGGTGCAAATTGGGTAATTTCTATTGTTTGGCCTCATAGGTCATTGATTCTTTCCTCTGTGGATTCTTTCTGCTGGTGAGACCATCCATTGAGCTTGTATTTTAGTTTATGTGTTTTTCAGTTCTAAAATTTCTATTTAGTTCTTCTTTAGATCTATTACTTCGCCGAAATGTTGTGTTTCTTTACTGAGCATTATTTGCTTCAAGAATGTTCATAACCATTCATTGAATGATTCTATAGCTGCTTTAAAATCTTTGTCAGATAATTTGTGTCAGTATCTATTGATTTTATTTTTTTCTTTTTCTTTTTTTTTTTTTTTTATTGAACGGTAACTATGTACATTAATGCACTTCTGGGGTACA
>NW_003852418.1:4420363-4433076 GCF_000181295.1 Otolemur garnettii | reverse complement strand
GTTGTAGTTACAGGGTCGCAGCTCGCCTCAGGAAGGTTGAAGTGCACTCTTCAATCTTCTCTCTTGTCTCTGCTCCAAACCATCAGCTACTTTGCTAAGGTTCTGTCCTTTCAGCCTCCTTCTGGACGGGAGCTTCTGTAAAAAGCTGGCTGCAGTTCGCCATCTTGGCTCCGCCCCCCGATTTTATTTTTTTCATTAAGTTTGAGATCTCCCTAGTTCTTGATATAATGAGTAATTTTTTATTAAAACCTGGGCATTTTAATAACATGCTCTCATACTTTGGACCTTAGTTAAATCTATTTTAGGTGATTTTTTTTCTGATACTGCTCCCCCTAGGTTGTGGGGGGAGCTACTATCTCATTTTTGCTAGGTGGAAGTAGATGTCCAGTTTTCCACAGTTGACAGAAGGCGACTCTTTGGTACCGTTTTCTGAGCAGCAGTAGAAGTTCTAGATTCTCACGTGGTCTCCACTGTAACTACTGTAGGGGTGGCCTCACCAGAGCTAGGTGATGGTGAAAGTCCCGACTCCTCACTCAGCCTTTTCAGACACCATGGGGAGGGGATGGGAACCCTGTTACTGCCAGGTTAGGGCAGAAGTCCAGACTCTCTACAGGGTCTCCACTGACACCAAGGAGGAAGGGCAAGTGGACTAACTATTAGCCAGCAGAGGTGAAACTCCCAGGTTCCCACTTGGCTTTCTCTGACACCACCCCACAAGGGCATTAGGGAGCCCATTTCCGTCTTGCCAGGGCAGCTATGCTGCACAGCTGATCCTTGCTAGCATGCGTGGGAATCGGTCATGATTTTTTTCTGTGCTGTTTGGCTGTACCATAACAGTTACTGTTAAATAGCCTAATAAGATAGAAAACTTTTATTTTCTGGTGTTTTAGCTAGAGAGAGAAGGTTTTAATTGGAGGTTTTCCTTTCTTCCTATGCCTATTAGAATTACCACATTGCCAAATTTTTAGCTCCAATTCTGGGGAATGTGAGACAAAAAAAAAAAAAAAACTCAAGGTCACTCCAGAGGTTCTGAGGTCCCCAGCTGGCCTGCCTTCTTCTCTCTACTTTTCAGATTCTTCTAATGTTTTATATGTGATACCCAGGGATTTTCACTGGACTTAACAAGTAGAATAAGGGAAAGTACATGTACATCTACTTCATCCTCCCAAAAGCAGAAGTCCAGATTCTGTTTTTCAAGACAGTTAAGATTTGAAAACAAGTTACAACTATTAGCCTCCCCCTTTCCCAGCCCCTCTCAGCTGCAGGGACCAAGGATCTTTAATCAGGAAGCCCATCCAGATCAAAGATTAACATGAGGAGGGCTGCCCCCCGGCAGGTAGGGGCTGAAGTTGAGCCTGCTCCCCTATGATCCAAAGCCCACACTTAGGGAAGATCTGCACAACTTCACATCCATCACGTATTAGCCCAGCCCATATTGGCCTCTGCCAGGGGTGCCTTCTGCATGGACTTTAACTTCAACTCATTTACCACCTCTCTGCTTGGGGGGCAGACCAAGTCCTGCTCCCCCAGTCACTGAGAATTTTCCTAAACCAAATGGCAGCCCAGCCCAGATTCATTGCTCAGCTACTGCAGGTGTCCTGAGCTCACTACCCAGGCTCATTCTCATCCCTAAAGTCCATCTGAGCCTTTCCCAGATTCCTATACTTCAGAACACACACAGAATCTCAGCCTCACCATTCACAGCTTCTAATATCTTCAACAGGTGACCTCATTTCTCCGAGCCTTAGTTAGCAAATCTGTAAAATGGAAGAAATGCAGCTTCCTCAAACAGCTGCTGGGATAATAAATGTTTGCGTTCCCTCACCAGTAAATATATGGAAATCAAAATACTTAACTTCACTGATACCCAAACATGCAAATTAATAAGCCAATGATACATCATTTCTCATCCTAACAAAAAAAAAAATCAAATAAACAATTGGTAACCATTATTAAGAAAAGACACTCTTACACATTGAGGTAGATATATGTATGTACATATATATAATAGTAGAGCTTTCTAGATAACAATTTGACCATATCTACCAGAAAATACATATACAAACCCATTGACCCATTGATTTTAATCACAAGAATCTACTCTTTTAAAAAAGTCAATAATTATCCATGTGCAAAAATGGCTGAATACATAGTGATGCTGACTGAAGCATTGTTTGTAATAGTGAAAAAATAAAAACAAACTAAATGCCCGTCAATAAGAAAATAGCTAAATAGACTGTGATGTGATGACCTGATGGAGAAACCAGGCACAAACTAAAAATAGTAAGACCAACCTCTGCACACAATCACGAACAGATATCCAAGGACCTTTTGGAGAGGAAAAGAACAACTTGAAGAATGATACACACAGGACACTGTTTATATTTTTAAACCACAAAACAGTATTATCTTACTTTGAATATTGCATGTGTGTGTGCACGTGTATGTACTGAATGTTTATAGACAGTCCCAGAAGGATAAATACCAAACAGTTGGAGCAGAGGTTGAGATAAGAATCTTGAAATTAGGATGGGAGGCCAAAGGGAATTTGAACCTAATCTGTACTGTTTAGTTTTTACAAGGGAAAGAGTTTTGTAGGCATTACTCATATAATTAAAAATGAATAAATAAAACCATTGTTTGTGTCTTGGTTTGACAAATATACCACGGTAACGTAAGATATTAACAATTAGGAGAAACTGAGGTGACGAGTATACAGAAACTCTGTATTCTCCTTGCAACGTTTCTGCAAATCTGAAGTTTCTCCAAAGTAAGTTTATTTTTTAAAAAACACGGAGTAGAATTGACTGAAATACAGAAAAGAAAGCATAAATAAATTACAAGATATTTATAGTCCATAGATTTTTGTCACCACAAAATATAAATCAATAAAATAATATTCTACCATAAAATGATCTCCAAGACATATAATCAAAAGAAAAAAAAATAAGTCTCAGAACCATGCATATGGTATAAGCCCAATTATATACAAAATAGAGTCCAGGAACATGCCTAGTATATAAATGAATAGGAAAAAAACACAAGTCCACATCCTAGATCAGGCAAACTTCTGTAAAGGGCCAGACAGAGAATATTTTCGGCTTTGTGATCTAACCAGTCTTTGTCACAACTATTCAACTCTGCTTTTCTCCCTCATATATTATCTATGGCAGGAATGCAGCGTAGATAATATGTAAGAGGAAGGGCATGGCTGTGTTCTTTACTTACAAAAACAAGCTGCAGAAATGCAAATCAAAACCAAATTGAGATATCACCTAACCCCAATAAGAACGGCCCATGTGATAAGGTCCCAAAGCAACAAATGCTGGTGTGGATACGAAGAGAAAAGAACATTTACAACCTGTTGGTGGGACTGCAAACTACTACAACTTCTATGGAAGGTAGTGTGGGGATTCCTTAAAGAACTGTAAGTAGACCTACCATTTGATCCTGCAGTCCCACTACCAGGTACTTAACCCAAAGAAAAAAAAGACATTTTACCATAAAGACATCTGCACTCAAATGTTTATAGCAGCACAGTCCACGATCGCGAGGATGTGAAAAGAACCCAAGTGCCCTTCAATACATGAATGGATTAATAAATTGTGCTGTCTGTATACCACGGAATATTATTCACTATAAAAAGACAGATTTGTTATCTTTTGTAACAACCTTGATGGAGTAAGAGACCATTCTTCTAAGCAAAGAATCATAAGAATGGAAAAAGAAAACAGAATGTACTTAGTGCTAAATTGTAACTAGTCGATTAACTCCTACAGATTCAGATGAGAGAAAAACCTCAGTGAAACTCAAGTAGAAGGAAGAGGGGAAGGGTTAGTAAATTCCCACCCAATGGGTATATTTCCCAAGTGAAAGACAACCCCAGACACAACTCAAACTTTAACCTACAAAAGCAAACTATGTAACCCAATTGTATGTACCCCCATATTAATGTGAAATTTTTTAAAAAGTTAGCTGTGGGGCTCGGCGCCTATAGCTCAATCGGCTAAGGTGCCAGCCACATACACCTAAGGTGGCAGGTTCAAATCCCCAGCCCGGACCCACCAAACAACAATGATGGCTGCAACGAAAAAATAGCCAGGCGTTGTGGCGGGCGCCTGTGGTCCCAGCTACTTGGGAGGCAGAGGCAGGAGACTCGCTTGAGCCCAGGAATTGGAGGTTGCTGTGAGCTGTAATGCCATGGCACTCTACCCAGGGGGATAGCTTGAGGCTCCGTCTCAAAAAAAAAAAAAAGTTAGCTGTGGGATAGATCTGGCCAGTGGGACCCAGTTTGCCAACTTCTGTTCTAAACTGTCAGCAGAGTAAGGGGTGCGTTGTTTACTGCTAAAATGATTTACAAAAACAAATACCCTGTATTTCTGCATTATTTGTGCTAAACATAGTATCAACAAAGACAGGGTCCTAACGCAGTGCCTGGTAGAAAGCAGTGTTTCCTAAAGCATGCTTTTTCTCTCCTCCTCGTCTACCATCATCCTGCAGCTGAAACCCCAGCATGCTTGCGTGGTTAACCTGCCAAGTTGTTTCAATACCTTGCTCCAGGTAAGTCTGAGAGTGTGAACCAGCTGCCCCATAGAAGAAAACAAGCACACAGCAGGTGCCACGGCGCTGAAATGAGCTCTGACTCCCTTATCTGCTTCCTCCTTTCACAGAGGCTTCGTGGGCTCGTGGAGGTACAGGGGTCTCCCAGAAATCTCCAGATCCTCTCAGGGAAAACGCCTGAGGATTGTGCTAATTGGCAACCAGGCTGAGTGACAGTTGTGTTGGGGGATGACTTGCAAATTGCATTCTCCTGGAGCATATTAGGGGACTCATTAACAGTACAACAGTACATTACTCTCCGAAATTCTGATCTAAGCAGAAAATTAAAATTATTTGCTAAATGACCTAGTAAAATTGAATAAAATGTGCTGAGAAAATGAAATCCACAATAGATCATCCTGCAGAAGTTGACTAAAAATAGTATCTTTTCCTGTCAGCGAACGCACCGCCGTGTCCTTTGTGCAGCCTCCTCAGATGGGCCTGGCATGTGACTCAGAGCCTCAGTGATCCCACCTGCAGAATGTCTCACTCCACCAGGGGCTGGTGACACGGAGCCCGTGTCCCAGGCTAAAAGCCCAGCATGACCTTCCAGCACCCACACATCCACCCCTTTCAATCACCTAATTCAGGCCTCACCCATTCTTTGTTGCTCCAGCCACTATCTAGTTGATCTCTCTCACCCCTGACTGCTCACTCCACAATTTCTATCAGAATGCTCTTTCCAAAATGCAAGTCTGACTTTACCATACTCCTTAAAAATGTTTCAGGAGCACCCCACTGCTCAAAGATGCAAACTCTATAGCAAAGGTCCCTTGAGAGCAGCAGCACCTGGGCACTTGTTAGAAATGCAAATTTTCCTTTTTTTTTCTTTTTTTTGAGACAGAGTCTCACTTTGTCCCCCTTGGTAGAGTGCCATGGTGTCATAGCTCACAGCAACCTCAAACTCTTGAGCTCAAGTGATTCTCTTGCCTCGGCCTCCAAGTAGCTGGGACTATAGGCACCTGCCACAATGCCCAGCTATTTTTAGAGATCGGGGGGTCTCTCTGTTGCTCAGGCTGGTCTCAAACTCCTGAGCTCAGCCAACCCACCTGCCTTGGCCTCCCAGAGTGCTAGGATTACAGGCATGAGCCACCATGCCCAGAAGGAAATGCAAGTTTTCTAACCTACTATATCAGAAACTCGCAGTGAGGGGCTCAGAAATCTGAGTTTTCATGGCCCTCTCTGTGACTCATGCACACTGAAGTTTGAGAATCACTGCCCTATAGCATGGCGGGAAAGAAATGTTGCAGTCTGACCTTGATGTTCCTGACTCACCCCCTCCCACCCTTCCTTCTGTCCATCCGTACTCGACCACACAGCTTTTCAACCCATCCAAAATGGATTGAGGGTTTACACATGCTGCTCCCTCTACTGGAAAGGCTTCTCTTTCGACTGGGTGAGCATCACATCCTCCAAAGATTCAGCATTAAAACACTAATTTATCTTCCCATTTGAAAGGCCTACCTTGTACATAGTATCAATCCCAAAGTTAGCTATCTATAGCTGGTCCAAAGAGATGCCTTTCCTGAGAGCCCCAGGGAAGTAATTTTCTTCCTCATCAGCCCCTACTCAGCTTTCTGTGTTTCCCGTAATGTCTGTTTAGAACGGCTGCCTTGCTCAACTGTGCAGGTCTGGGAGCCAGAAGACTCTTTCCAGGACCCTGCATTGAACCTAGTGCTTAGAAAACACTTGCATGAGAAAGGATCTTATCAACTCAAGTGTACGGGGCAAGTGTCTAAAAATCATTCCAATTTACAGACATCCGATTTTACATGTTCCAAGAGATAGACTATTCAAAACAGCAAGCTCCCCCCACCCCGCCATGGTAGCTGTTTGACTCCACGCATCGCATACAAATCATCAAGCTCACACGCGGTTTTTTTTTTTTTTTTTTTTTTTTTGAGACAGAGCCTCAAGCTGTCCCCCTGGGTAGAGTGCCGTGGCATTACAGCTCACAGCAACCTCCAACTCCTGGGCTCAAGCGAGTCTCCTGCCTCCGCCTCCCAAGTAGCTGGGACCACAGGCGCCCGCCACAACGCCCGGCTATTTTTTGGTTGCAGCCGTCATTGTTGTTTGGCGGGTCTGGGCTGGGGATTCGAACCCGCCACCTTAGGTGTACGTGGCTGGCGCCTTAGCCGGTTGAGCTATAGGCGGCGAGCCCTCACACGCGTTTTTAGCATAAGCTAACAGTTCACTTAGCTGGAAAAGATGTGACTGACTACAAAGGTGTTGCCAGCCAGCACAGGCAGAATTTGCAGCAACTCGCAGAGGCCCAGATGTTCCTCAGCCATCCCATCAGGCCAGTGAGGCTCAGGTGATATATTTATCAACCTAGGACACATCTGAACTCATTCAGCTTAACAAAAATCAAAATCAAGTCCAATAAGCAGTATCTGAACCCAATTAACTCAGAATCTCTCTGGGAAACTAAGAACATGCCTGGAACATGAACCCTAAAACCTTTAAATCAGCACTAACCCCAAACTCTCAACTGTGGGGCCGTTAAGAGATGACCTGGAAGAGAGGAGGGGGGCCCCAAACCACAGTCTTAGAACTGAGAAAGCCATGAGAGCAACTTTCAGCAGATACCGGAAAGGATCCAGACAGCGTCCTCAACAAGCTGTTGGCAACCTTAACAAAAAACAAGGCTCACCACCTTCCCAAAAGTTAACTCAAGGTTTGGCACTGTGTCCTGACTGTCCCAGAATATCATTCTTTGAGCCCTGAGAGGAAACCTTAAATAATATTTAATTCAGTGGTTATTGACCCAAAGATCCCCGAGCTACTATTTTTAATAAAGACAAAAAAAAAAATCAAACATTTACCAAAAATAAGACCCACCAAGCTATCATTTAATATACGTTGCATTTCTGGGGAAAAAAATAATCTCTGAAAACAATGGTGCCCACAAAAGAAAAATTGATAGAAGAGGCCCATTGTAAACATTGATGACTTAATTTGTCTCTTTTAAGAGATGAGAGACTGAGCAACTTGCCCACAGACTCACAGATAGATGGGGTAGCAAGCTGCTGGAACTCAGTCTTCCTTTCTCCCAGCCTGGTGCTTTTTTTTTTTTTTTTTTTTTTGGCCAGGACTGGGTTTGAACCCGCCACCTCCAGCATATGGTGCTGGCACCCTACTCCTTTGAGCCACAGGTACCACCCCAGCTTGGTGCTTTTTCAACAGTACACCAGCTCTCATTCATAAAATTAGTGAGCCCATAGGACAGTGGTTCTCCATGTGTGATTCCTGGACCAATCACACCAGTATCTCCTGGGAACTTAATAGAAAAACAAATTGGGGGGGGGGTCCATTTCAGACTTGTTAAGTCAGAAACTCAGGATGGGCCCAACAAAGTGTGTTCAAAAAAAATCATTGAGGTGGTCCTGATGCACTGAAGAACTTGATAACAACTGCCGTAGGGAAAGAGTACCTTTACCACCTGCTATATCTCTCAGTCTGGATTAAAGGGAGTACCTGGTGGCAGCATTATATGAGCAAATCACAGATTGCAATTTGTGTGCAGATACCATCTTGGAAATGTAGTTCAAACTGGCAGTCTGAACAGAAATCCCCTCTATTTCTTCCCTGATTGTGAGGGTTCCATGTATAGGTCAGTTTGGCTGTGCCATGGTGCCCAGATATTCAGGTCTGGATGTTGTTGTGAAGGTATTTTTAGTTGAGATTAACATTTAAATCTGTAGACTTTGAGTAAAGCAGATTCCCCTGGATAATGAGGGTGCACCTCTTGGGGAATTCCCTAAGATCAGTTGCCAGAGGAAAAGAATATTATCCCGGTTTGCAGATGTTTCTGCCTGATATGCAGGCATCACCACCCAGAAAGGGGCAGCTGCGGCACAGCCTCTTTTGAGGGCATCCCCGAAGGACAGTGGTGAAGGAGGATCTCTCAGTGGGCAGAACTTCAAACAGTACGCCTGGTTGCTCCTTCACCTTGGAAGGAGAAATGGCTATGTGCGTGATCAATGACTGATTCGTGGGCTGTGGCCAGTGGTTTGGCTACATGCTCAGGGACATGGAAGAAACATGATTGGAGAATTGATGACAAGAAGGTCTGGGGAAGAGGTATGTGGATAGACCTCTCTGAATTGACAAAGGGGGGGAGGAAATTTGTGTCCCATATGAATGCAGAAGGCAACGTCGGCAGAGTAGGATTTTAATATTCAAGTGGCTGGTGTGAGCCACTCTGTGGATACTAGTCAGCCTCCTCTGTCATTGTCCAGTGGGGTCGTGAACTAAGTGGCCATGATGGCAAAAAGGGAAGCTATGGAAATATGAAAATATGGACTTCCACCAAGGCTGATCTGACTATGGCCACCCCTGAGTACCCAATCTGCCAGTAACAGAAACCAACACTGAATCCCACGTGGTGCTGTTGCCTGGGGTGATCAGTCAGCACCTGTTAGCAGGTTGATTACACTGGACTTCTATCATAGAAAAGGCAGCATTTTATTCTTATTGGAATAGAAACTAACTCTCGATACAGATTTGCCATCCCTGCATGCAGTGTTTCTGCCCAAACTACCACCCGTGGATTTATTGAATGCCTTACCCACTATCATAATATTCCATATGGCATTGCTTCTGATCAAGGAACTTACTTCACAGCAATGAGTCTGGCAACGGGCCCACACTTTCACTGACCTGAACATGTTCCCCACATTCAAATGCAGCCAACTTGATGAAATAGAATGGCCTTCAGAAGACATGGTTATGGCACGAGACAGGTAGCAATACCTTGCAGGTCTGGGTCAGGGCTCTCCAGGAGGCCATATATGCTCTGAATCAGTGTCCAATATACAGTGCTCTTTCTCCCAGAGCCAGAATTCACTGATCCAAGAATCAAGGGGCAGTAATACCATAACCCTGAGTGACCCACTAGCAAAATTTTTGCTTCTTATTTCTGCAAACTTATGCTCTGTAGGCCTGGAGACCTTAGTTCTAAAGGAAGAAATGCTTCCACCAGGAGACAACAACAATTCCATTGAACTAGAAGTTAAAACTGTCAGCTGCCCTGGGCTTCTCCTGCCTCTGAATCAACAAGCAAAAAAAGGGGGCAAGTATTTGGGGGTGATTAATCCTGACTACCAAGGGGAAATTGGACTACTATTCTACAACAGAGTTAAGGAAGAGTACATCTGGAATATAGGAGATTCATCAGGGCATCTCTTGGTATTATCATGCCCTGTCATTTAAGTCAGCACAAAACCATAACAACCCAATCTGGGAAGAACTATAACCCAGGCCCTTTAGAAATAAAAGTTTAGTAAAAAGCCACTACCAGCTGAGGTGCTTGCCAAGGG
Source organism: Otolemur garnettii (assembly GCF_000181295.1). Taxonomy (NCBI): domain Eukaryota; kingdom Metazoa; phylum Chordata; class Mammalia; order Primates; family Galagidae; genus Otolemur; species Otolemur garnettii. The sequence continues at coordinate 4,423,156 of NW_003852418.1, read as the reverse complement.
CAAAGGGAATACAGAATGAGTAGCAGAAGGTAGTTAAAAATATAAATATAATATAAATACCAGCTGTGACCACATGAATTGAAGAAAAGAAGCCTGTAATTATTGAGAGCACTTTTTCCTAATTTTATTATGAATATTTTTAGGCGTGTATCTTAAGCAAATATCTTTGTTTTCTTCCCTATTTTATCCCTTTATCATCTAATAATGTATTGACTTTATACCACAGTATTTATATATAATTAAATTTATATCATAGTATTTACATTATAGAATATCAAAGAGAAACGTAAACATCAAAGACTTTGCATCTTCTGGAGAAAGAGTATGCTTTTGGTTTCCATTGGGCACAGGATACTTGTACCATATAAATCAGAAACTTGACCTTGTTTTGTGTCATTATTTAGAGATTCAGTATGCCTTAAGGAAATGTGTATGGGCGCCAAGTTGACAAGGGTGAACTTGTGATGGTTAATTTGGTATGTCAACCTGGCGAGGCCACGGTACTCAAATATTTGGTCAAACACCACTCTGGATGTTACTGTGAAGGTATTTTGTAGATGACATTCACTTTTAAATCAGTAGACTTTGAGTAAAGTGAATTACCTTCTGTACTGTGGGTGGGACTCAACAGAAAACAGACTGAGGTCCCCTGGGGAGGACAAAATTCTGCCTTCAGAACTCAAACTGCAACAACTGTCCCCTGGGTCTCCAACCGTTTGCCTACTCTCTAGGTCAGTGTTTTTCAACCTTTTCTATCTCACGGCACACTTGAACCTGTAGTTAAACTTCTGTGGCACACTTAGATTATGTTGATAAAAAAAAAAAAGTAAGAAAAAGACTGTACTTCTTGTGCTTTGAACTTCTCTTGAAAATAATTCAATTAACGATATTTAAAAATTTTTGCAGCCCCCCTAAGATCCTCTCATGGCACATTAGCTGAAAATTCACTGCTTTAGCTTTTGGAACTGCCAGCCCTTAAAACCATGAGCATCGATTCCTTAAAAAAATGATTTTAAAAATAAAATCTGGCTCACACCTGTCATCCTCGCACTCTGGAAGGCCAAGGCAGCACTCTGGAATTTCCTGAGCTCAGGAGTTCCAGACCAGCCTGAGCCAGAGCAAGACCCCATCTCTAAAAATAGCCAGGTGTTGTGGCTACTTTGGAAACACATTTTCTTTATTTCTCAGATATTTCCAAGATGCTTCATTGCCTGTTGCTCAGGTTGGGCGCCTGCAGTCCCAGTTACTTGGGAGGCTGAGGCAAGAAGATCACTTGAGCCCAGGAGTTTGAAGTTGCTATCAGCTATGACACCATGGCCCTCTACCCAGGGTGACAAAATGATACTCTGTCTCCATACACACACACACCCTGTTGATTCTGCTACTCTGAAGAATCCTAATACACTGAGAGATGAACATCTATCCAGATGCCCCAGGCCTGCAAACACCATCCCTCTAAGATGTTCTTGCCTTTACTGGAAAGCTCTTAGGCTAGAAAGTTTTTCCTTGAGGTTAACAAAGATCTGCTCCCTTAACCTCCAACCTCCACCTATCACAGCCTGGCACCTTCTGGGCGATCACACCAGCCCAGCAAACCTCACCTTCACTGATCCCTTCAAGTCCCACGGAAAATCAGTCACTGGGAAAAAGTTGTCAAGCCCATGCCTAAATAATCTCCCTTTCTGAGGTGTTTGTTTGAAGTAAATTTGGGGAGAAGGAAAGAGGAAGAGAGGAAAGGAAGAACAGGAGAAAAAAAGGAAAGAAAGAAGAAAAGTCCACGTTAATGCTTTTCAAATACCTGCTCAGTTGTTTTGCTTGTAATCCACCATGAGATTGAAATTATTCTTCATCATTTCAAAGCTTAGAAAATGAAAGATCCATGAGGAGGTTGGGGGCCAGCTCCATGGTCAACTCTCTTCCCAGGAGGTCCTCCCCAGACCATGGCAAGATCACCAACACAGGTTTCCAATTAGCAGCCTGTTAGCTTAATCAGTGGGCTGATGGAAGACCTGGGAACGCTCTCACTGGTCTAGCTTAGGTCACATGCTCATCTCTGAACCAATCACTAGGACTGGGGGAATACAAAGCTTTGATTGGCTAAACCAACATCATGTGGTCTTGCCTGACCCAAGGGGTGAGAACTGCTTCAGTTGAATGGAGAGAAGAGAAGAGATTCCCGAGGAGGGAATGTGTGCTGGAGAAACAGAAAAAAACTGAAGAACAATGGAACCATGATGTGAACAAAAGGAACTCCTATAAACACACCCAATTAGCTCGTTCTGTTTAAAAAGCCATATATATAAATATTTGGCATTGAATTATGAAAGTGTAACGATAATTAGTAAGAATGAGCCAGAATGGGGAAGTCTCAGACGCTGCTAAGTTCCAACTAGCACAGATTTGTCCTTGGCACCCACAGCTCTGACCTGAAGTGCACTAGCTTGCTGTGTTCTCTTCACAGAGGGAGGCCAGGACACCCCCTCACCCCTGGAGAAGTCTGGCCTTTGAGGTTCTTTCCTAGTTATTCATCCCATGTATATAATCACTCCTGGAAACACATTTTCTTCATTTCTCAGATATTTCCAAGATGCTTCATTGCCTGTTGCTCCATGTCCAACCTTAGCTCCATCGCCAGTGGCTTTCATAGGAGGAGCCTTTGCAGCTCCAAGGCACAGCCTAAACTACATTTTACAGAAACTCCAATCTCACCCCAATACCAATAACTCATCTCATTATCATACACTTAAAAAGAAATTCACAACTTAGTGCATTTAAAACCCAAAATTCTGGCTC
>NW_003852418.1:4418279-4420106 GCF_000181295.1 Otolemur garnettii | reverse complement strand
AAAAAAAAAAAAAAAAAAAAAAAAACCAAAATTCTTAGTATTATGAAAACATTTTTACTAACTTTTGGCTATGAACAATCATGCTCAATCTTAGAATTCCCTCTGGGCTTGAGTAGAAAACAACTCTATAATTCTGGATTCAGTCTTAGGTTTTAAAAGAGCATTCTTGGCATATCTTGGGTCTAACATTTCAGAGCATCTGAAAAGATTGACAACTAAAGCCCTCACAGAGACTTCTATTTAATCTCTTCTTTCACTAAAATCAGAAGCTTTGTAAATTCCTACTTAAAATGTAGACAGGAGAAGGTATTGGATACCTTCTGATTACTCTCTCTCTGCACCCTTATCTCATATTTTCTTCAAGCAAATTCAAAGAGAAAACAAAAGAGAATGGACCAACCATATTTATTTATTCATTCATTCATTCACTCAGCAATGTATCAGGCACTGTGGTGGGTACTGGGGGGATGATAGTGAGCAGAAAAGATTCTCCCCTCAGAAGGTCTAGTACAAGGACCAGCTGACTTCAGCCTTCAAGCCAAATTGGGCCCAGCCCTGTTTTCATATGTCCCACAAGCTAAGAATGGTTTTCACTCTTTTAAATTTTGGGGGGAAAAGAATATTTTGTGACACATGAAAATGACACGAAATTCCAATTTCAGGGTCCATAAAGTTGTATTGGAACACAGCCATGCCCGTTTATTTAACTATTGCCCGTGGTCACCTTCACACAGTGGCAGAGTTGTGTAGTTCCAACAGAGACCACGCTGATGACAAAGAACAAAATGTTGACTGTCCAGCCCTTTACAGAAAGAATTTGCCAACCCCTAGTATGATAGTAAATGGGGGAGGGAGTGAGAAGGGGATGGTACCTCTTTACTGTAGAATGGAGTCACTCTCCCAACCAACAGGTGGAAATAATGGCCACTACACTTATTTTTGCAGTTAATGGTCCAAAAACACTGTTTTTTGTTTTTTGGGGGTTTTTTGGTAGAGACAGAGTCTCACTTTATCACCCTCAGTAGAGCCGTGGCGTCACCCAGCTCACAGCAACCTCCAACTCCTGGGTGTAGGTGATTCTCTTGCCTCAGCCACCCAAGTAGCTGGGAAAAAACACTCATTTTTTAATCAAGGCTCTTGCTGGCTGCTTCTTCTCAGCTTTAACCTGACTTGTCCAATAGATAACCTCCTTGTCCATTTGCTAATCAACAATTGGCCTCCTCCATCACCCATTCAGATCCCTTGGTCCTTCCAGACCCTACTGAGGGCCACTTATTTCTGAAGACATTTGATCAGGACTTTAGCAACCCGGAGTACTTTAAACAATTCCAGAGGACACCATGAGCAGCCCAGCCCACAATAACCTCGTCCATCTCTGAAGTCCCATGACATTGCTAATGACACCATTTACCACTTAACAGCTATTTCCTTCCTTATCTTCTTAGAAGAGTGCGTTCTGGCAACTGTACCTTACCTGTTATTACACCTTCCGCAAAAGAATCAATGCACAGTTTCTTGGTTCATTAGTTGTGTGCATGAGCAAGAGCAATATCTGGGATAAAGATTCATCCTAGAGATGGGAGAATTGAACCCATTTCTCTAGACTTGCTTATCTCTTCATAACGATGCAACAATCTCTCAGACCATTTCCTTAGCTCTGAAATGTGGACAGTGGCTCCTCTTTCACTGGTTTGTGTAAGGATAACTTCAGAACGGCAGTTCTCACCTGGAAGACTTACCAAAACACAGATTGCTGGGCCCCACACCAAAAGATACTGATTTAGTTGCTCTAGGGGAAGGCCTGGGGATTTCTTTTTTTTTTTTTTT
>NW_003852418.1:4410354-4418088 GCF_000181295.1 Otolemur garnettii | reverse complement strand
GCCACCTTAGGTGTATGTGGCTGGCGCCTTAGCCGCTTGAGCCACAGGCGCCAAGCCAAGTCCTGGGGATTTCGATTGGCTGAAACTGAGTCCAGGAGCCTCTCTCAAAAAATACTGATTAGGCTTGGCACCTGTGTCTCAAGTGGCTAAGGCAGCAGCCACATACACCTGAGCTGGCAGGTTTAAATCCAGCCCGAGCCTGCCAAACAATAATGGTGGCTGCAACCAAAAAATAGCTGGGCATTGTGGCTGGCACCTGTAGTCCCAGCTACTTGAGGGGACAAGAGAATCGCTTGAGCCCAGGAGTTGGAGGTTGCTGTGAGCTGTGATGCCACAGCCTTCTACCCAGGATGACAGTTTGAGGTTCTATCTCAAAAAAACAAACAAAAAAAAAAAACAGTGATTAACATAATGTAGTGAAAAACACATAACAGGCACATATTGATTCCTCTGAGACATGATGCTTATGAGGATGACAACAGTGATGGGTGACAGTGATGATAATGATGATTGTGGTAAAGCACACAACATTGCTACAACTTAAGTTTTACCTCACATGCAAGTATTTCTATCAAAGTAGTTTCAAATTCATTCAGACATTGGGGAGATGGGATGTTTCCTGCACAACCACATGAAAAAAACTTGATATACTTAATTCTGTCACACAAGTCAGCAACAATCTTACCAGCAGAAAATATGACTGTATTATATGCATACAGGTTCCTGCATCTCAAAACATAACAATACATAAAACACTCCTTCAAGAATCACATTTTTAAATTTGCCATTAATATTTATTGTTCATTCGTTTTTGATTCAGTTTAAAGAAAATTTATGGGAGGAAAACTTGAAATGGAGAAAGTTCTGTCTGAGAACTCAATGTTATTACTGTGTAGGAAAAAGGGCCTCTGTGATGATTCTGGTGCCCTGTAGGTATAGTTTGAGAACAATCAGCACAGCCTAGTTGTGCCAATCCAGTGTTGCAGGCTGAGCTCCGTGGGCTGTGGGGCTTGGCCAGGCACCATGGCATTGGTTTGGTCCCCCACCAATGGGGAATGGGAAACAGAGAACACTGGATGCCATAGGACTGACCACACACACATCATTCACACAGGCCAGATGCCATTTTTCAACTTTCCACTGAGAAACACAATTGCCAAGAAACGGAATACATTTATGTTGGTTGACCAAAACTTCTTTCCTATTGGAAAGGGTTTTTTTAAATGAAAATTTCATCAAAAATATCTCCATTGGGCCGGCACCTGTGGCTCAACTGGCTAAGGCGCCAGCCACGTACACCTAAAGGTGGCGGGTTCGAATCCCCAGCCCGGACCCGCCAAACAACAATGACGGCTGCAACCAAAAAAAAATAGCCGGGCGTTGTGGTGGGCACCTGTGGTCCCAGCTACTTGGGAGGCTGAGGCAGGAGACTCACTTGAGCCCAGGAGTTGGAGGTTGCTGTGAGCTGTAATGCCATGGCACTCTACCCAGGGGACAGCTTGAGGCTCTGTCTCAAAAAAAAAAAAAAAAATATATATATATATATATCTCCATTGATTGAGCCTACTATGTACCTGATGAAAGTTACCTTAATGCATGTTCTCTCTTCTTCACAGCAACCCTGCCCTGTATTTGTTACATGTCCCATTTTAGAGTAAACAATAGAGCCTACGTGGTGTGTCTGTTTACAGATTAAACGAGATAATGCATGTAAAGTGCTTACTCAGCAGAGCACATAGTAAAATGCTTGCTAAATGCTTGTTCTGGTTTGTATTGATTTCAAAGGGGAGAAGGATTCGCTGTTGTTTGTACAAACAAGAGCAGATTCAAATTTAGCTCTACAATAGTATATTGGACTGCTCCTAGTGGCTCCTCCAGGTCTAGTCTCCCACCTTCTCTTGTGCCAGGAAAGCTGAGACTTCTGGTCATATCAAGAAGTCACCTTGCCCTCTGGTGTCTGTTGGGTTTGACCAATGTGGAGCACCTGCAGGAGCTAGACAAGAAGGAAGAGAGTAAGGTCAGGTCACTTCTTTTCTCTGTTCTGAGAGCTGAAGCTGACCATAGCTCTGGGCTGATATTGATTCCTACTCTCAGGCAACCCTCTCCCTACATTACAGTCTTCAGGTTGTAATAGTCACTCCCGCCCTCCTGCCTTCCTCTTTCCCCCCAACTCCAATTCCCTCTCCCTATTACTATCCCCAGGATATTGCCTATTTCTTACGATTTCTCTATACACTTCCCACAACTTTAGAAAGAAGACATTTCTTCAACCCTCTTGAAGTTGCCTGGTTTGAGGATGCCATTGGTCTCCCACTGGGACCTAACTGATGCATACCACCGAAGTCCCTAGACTTTCTCCATTGACAGCATCCTTAGTGTCTCCATTATTTTTTCATGGGAGCACTAACATAATAAACAGAAATATGTAACAATTATGTTTATTTAATAGTTAGGTTATAAACAATTTAATAAGTATTTATGTACTAACATGACTAAACTTAGTAGTAGCTGATTTTTTAAATAATACAAATATAGTGTTTCCATTTGTTAATAGTGAGCTACCTGGAAAAGAAATCAAGAAGACAACCCCATTTATAAGAGCTACAAAATAAAATAAAATAAAATACAGTACAATACAATACCTAGGGGAGAAAAATGCAACCAAGGAGGTAAAAGAGCTCTACAATGAAAGCCATAAAACATTGATGAGAAAAAAAAAAAAAACAGAAGAAAACACAAATAAATGGAAAGACATCCCATTCATGGATTAGAAGACAATGTTAAAATGTCAATACTACCCAAATCAATCTACATGTTCAATGCAATCCCTATCAAAATGTCAATTACACACTTCACTGAAATAGAAAAAAAATTCTAAAATTTATCTCAAACCACAAAAGTCTCCAAATAGCCAAAGCAGTCTTGATCAAAAAGAGCAAGATCAGATAGCCATCACACTATCTGACCTAAGAATATACTACAAAGCTATAGTAACAAAAGCAGCATGGTACTGGGTATAAATCCAAAAGAACAGCAATCTGTGCCCTCCCAGCGCGGGAGAGGGGAAGGGGGAATGGGTGGAGGGAGGGGGATTGGAGGAATCACTTCTGAGGTTTATCTTACAAGGGTACAAGTGAATCTTTCTAAGAGTAGAATGTGAACATTTTAAAACAATAACTAAGAAAATAACATGAAGGCTATGTTAACCAGTTTGATGGAAGTGTTTCGGATTGTGTGTGAAAACCCCACACTGTACCCCAGAAGTGCATTAACGTGCATAGTTACCATTCAATTTAAAAAAAAATCCAAAAGAGACAGAATCAGTCTGTCAAAGAGACACGTGCACTCTCACATTTGTTGCAGCACTATTCACAAAGATAGGAATCAACCAATGGTTGAAGGGGCAAATTAAATGCAGCCTATATACTCAGTGGAACAAATGGAATACTATTTAGCCATAACAAAGAATGAGATCCTGTCACTTGTGGCAACATAGATCCTGGAGGACATCGTGATAAGAGAAGTGAGCCAAACACAGAAAGACAAATACTGCATGATAGCTTCACAGTTGGAATCTTCGAAAGCTGGTCCTGTGGAAGTAGAGAGCAGAATCATGGTTACCAGAGAATCAGGTAGGGAGAGAAAGGGGAGAGGGAAAGACATCTGTTAACTTGCACAAGGCCACAATTAGATAGAAGGAGTAAGTTCTGGTGGGCTGCTGTGCAAGGGTGATTACAGTGACAATATTGTATGGTATATTTCAAAATAGCTAGGAGAGAGGATTTGAGGGGGTTGTTTGGGGGGGTTTTTTGAGAAAGGATTTTAAATATTTTAAATAATGGAAATGATAAACGCCAAATGTGTGAATCATTACACAACCAATGTATTGAAATATCTCCCTATACTCCTTAAGTATGTTCAATTATTAATTGAAAAAAATAATGCACATAAATTTTTTTTTAAAAATGTATTTCATTCTCAAATAACTCTAATTACTTAGCAATGGGATGTGTGTACCTGTTGGGCACGACACAACCTCTCAAAGCTTGCAGTCAGACTGGACACCACAACTCTCATCACACTCTTTATGCTGATTTATGCACCATGCCTGATTTTTCTCACAGCAATAACCGAAAACCCAGCTTTGCAAAGATATGATGTTATCAAGGGGAATGCAGCGTAAGCTAATGCTGAAACTGTGAGCTACCCTGAGCTGCTAGTTAGGACCACGTCCAGAGGATGTCGAGTTTCCCTCAAAACATTTGAAATATCCGACTGGGCACCTCTGAGTTGACAGCCACAGCTTCGTTCTTACTCACTTGCCTTCTGGTATGCTTTTTTGAGTACAGAAGAAAAAGTTGTAGCCAACTTGACAGAAATTGCACTGAGGAATATGTCTCAATAGAAGGGGGGGAAAGGTTATAAATATCTAGATTAAGGTGATCTGTAGAAGAGAGCTAATCCATGTCTGGAGGCTCCTGTCCATTCCTGTGACCTCACATCACCTTCCTGCATCTGGCCTTGGCTCCCAATCCTGGGAGCAGCTCCTCCACCCCCATTTGGGGCCAGCTAGGCTCTCTCTTCCATCTACACAGAAGCTGAAATGCTTACAACCCTCTCCGTCCTCCATATGTCTCTGCCTGTCTATGAGAAAAGCCAAGCTAAACTTGGCTCTTGTATTCGCTGTTCTGAACTCTATTTTTCTCTTGGTCTCTTATCGCCTCTGTTCAAAGCCAATGTCTATTACCACTTTGCAGCCAACATGGCCAGAGATGAAAGATTCTGTCATTATTTTCCCTACATAACAAATCACCAAGCTGCTTTATCCCATTCCATGATTGCTTCTGTTTCAAGACTCATTGTTTCTAACTATCAGAGGCACATACGAATTTCCCCTTTATGCCTTTTCTCTTCCATTCCCTGCAAACACTTAGCCATTTATTCATTTTTATCAACACAAACATCGGTAACACTTCGGAGTAATCGGCTCCTCTATGATAGCTCATTTATTATTCATTGCAATAACCTTCAACTCACTCTACATCAATAAAGTGAAGAGAGGGCCGGCTCAGCCCTCCCACGTGTGGGCTGGATGTGCACTCCCAGAAAGCACTCTGCCATGGCACAGGCAGGATGCCCGAACCCCATCATCTGCCCTAAGGTTTTTTTGAAAATGCCTAAAATCAATCAGGCTCTCCGTGTCTCATGGCAAACCTTCCCCCCATGGATTCTCCATTGTTCCCACTAACAGGAGGCTAAAAAGAGAGAGGGCATTTGTGTCAGACAGCCTAAGCTTGACTCTCAGCTGTGCTGTTCACAAGCAGGCGAGGTAACCTCTTTGAGTCTTAGTTTCTCCATCTGCAAAATGAGGCTATTCTTACCTACCGCAGTGAGGTAGTGAGTCAGTGAGTCAACGTCCTTGTACAATGTGGCTTCTAGGCCAAGGGCAGAAGTCTGTGCTGGACAATGCTGTACCCCTCTGTGGAACTTAGCCAGCCTTGGCAGTCTCTACAGCAGACCCTACCTGCAGCCAGAGGCAGGGCTGAAATAGGAAGCATCTGGGTGTAATTCCCAGGACACCCCCAGTACTGGGGAGGTTTTAAGGGCTTAAACATCCTTCAGTAGTATAATAGAGTCAAAGCAAAAGAAATATCCTAGAAGGTCAGACTGTCAGCCATCTTTTACTCCCAGACTGGTTTTGCCTGGAATTTTGGCAAATATGAACAACAGTTATAAGAACAGCTCAAGGAACATTTACTGTGTACTTAACATGTCCCAGGCACTATGTTAATGTTTCTCATGCTCAAGAATTTATTTAATCCTCACAGGAGTAGCGTTGTCAGCCCCCTTTTATGGGACTGTAGGGTAGGGAAGATACTTCCCTCAGGGAAAGCCACCCACACACACAGAGAGACTCCCCATTGAACCACATGGCAGGCACAGACACCTAGGAGACCCACCTCTTGCTCCCAGAATCTCCCAAGGTTCATGTGACCCTCCCCCTTCAGGGAAGCCTACCCGTGCTCTGTTCTCTCCTCCATCCCTATCTCTGCTACATTCTGCTGATTTCAAATCAATGCATACCCTACTTCCCACCCACTCCTCCCCATAAAAAAAAATATAGGTATCCATGTGAGTGGCACACAGGCAGGAAGGGTGAGGCACTGCAGAACAGGTAGGGGATGGAGAACTTGAGAGCAGGACCAGCAGGATCTCTGAAGAAGGACAGTTGTCAGCTCTCTTCCCAGGTATCCTCCAATCATATTTCTGGCCAGTCTTGACTGGGTGGTCAGAAGAAGCCTTAGGAGCATCACAGGCCACTCCCATGGTAAGGTTGTCAAACGTAGAAAGTGTTTAGAGGAAAAAACCCTGCTTGTAGATGGCTATTGATGATGCTTAATTTTATATGTCAGCTTGACTGGACTAAGGGATGCCCAGGTAGCTGGCAAAACATTATTTCCGGGTTGCATTATTAAAAAGGGTGCTTCTTAAAGAGATTAGCTCTTGAATTGATAGACTGAGTAAAGAAGATCCACTCTCCCCAGTGTGTGTGGGGGGGGGGTCATCCAACACACTGAGGGCCTCAGTAGAAAAAGTATAGGAAGGGTGAATTTAATCACTCTCTTCCAGCTGGGACATCCACCTTCTCTTGCCCTTGGACTTCAGAGTTCCTGGTTCTCAAGCCTTCAGACTTGAACTGAATTACACCACTTGCTTTTCTGGACCTTCAACTTGCAGATGGCAGATTGTGGGGCTTCTCAGCCTCCATAGTCACATGAGGCTAGTTCTGTGTGGCCTGTCTGACTCCATTCCTCCACATTGTGAACAGCTTGGCACCCTCCCATCCTGCAGGGATGGCAATGGTTGTAGGGCCTACCCTGTACCCTCAGAGATGCCTTCCTTATTTAAGCCACCTGTGCCCCACCTGTGCGCCCCCTGGAGCGCTATCTCATAATAAACTCCTTTCTATCTATAGGTCTATCTACATATATGTACATATCCTATGGTTCTGTTTCCCTGCAGGACCCTGACTAACACAGTCTTCTCCATCCCTTGTCTTCACCAGATCTTCCTTCTCTGCACCTTTGTGTCCTAATCTCCTCTTCCTATTAGAATATCAGTCATAAGGATGAGGGTCCCCTGAATGACCTCATTTAATCTTAATTACCTCTTTAAATATTCTACCTCAAGGACGTGGCACCTGTGGCTCAGTCAGTAGGGCACCGCCCCCATATAATGAGGTTGGCGGGTTTGAACCTGGCCCCAGCCAAACTGCAACAACAACAAAAAAAATAGCTGGGCATTGTGGCAGGTGCCTGTAGTCCCCGCTACTCTGGAGGCTGAGGCAAGAGAATCTCTTTGAGCCCAATTGTTTGAGGTTGCTGTGAGCTATGATGTCACAGCACTCTACCAAGGGTGACAAAGTGAGACTCTGTCTCAAAAAATAAATAAATAAAAATAAAGATTCTTATTGCAGGCTCAACACCTGTGGCTCAAGTGGCTAAGGCGCCAGCCACATATACCTAAGGTGGCGGGTTCGAATCCCCAGCCTGGGCCCGTCAAACAACAATAATGGCTGCAACCAAAAAATAGCCGGGCGTCGTGGTGGGCGCCTGTGGTCCCAGCTACTTGGGAGGTGGAGGCAGGAGACTCACTTGAGCCCAGGAGTTGGAGATTGCTGTGAGCAGTGAAGCCATGGCACTCTACCCAGGGGGACAGCTTGAGGCTCTGTCT
>NW_003852418.1:4392330-4409889 GCF_000181295.1 Otolemur garnettii | reverse complement strand
TACCCCCAAAGTGCATCAATGTACACAGTTACCATTCAATAAAAAAAAAAAAAAGAATGGAAGAAAAAGTATCCAATGTACACAGCTCTATTTTGAAACTAATTTATAGCTTTCATAGGAATGTTATAACCTAATTATAGTCTTAGAATATGGGGAGAGGGAGGGAGAGGGAGAGGGGAGGGAGGGTGACTGGTGGGGTCACCTCTATGGTTTATCTTACAAGGGTACAAGTAAATCTTTCTAAAAGCAGAGTATGAATGTCTTAACTCAATAACTAAGAAAATGACATGAAGGCTACATTAACCATTTTGATGAGAGTATTTCAAATTGTATATGAAAATACCACACTGTACCCCTTGATTGCATTAATGTACACAGCTATGATTTAATAAAAAGAAGAAAAAAAAAGAAAAAATAAAGATTCTACCTCAAAATACATAGTCATAGGCTGAGGTCCTGGGCGTTAGGGTTTAACAAGTGAATTTTCAGAGAGACACAAGTTAGCCATACTGTGGACAAAGCACTTCAAAGTGAGAAAAGCAAGCAATCCATGGGGATTACGGTGCTCTCTGCAGAACCTGTGGCATGTTGGCATGCCCGACTTTGTCACATGAATGCATGACACGTTCACCCCACACAGGGCTCTCACCCTCATCCTGCCCCCCAGTGAGCCCCTTCCTGTCAGAAGCCCTCTCTCATCTCTCACTCACGCAGCCTGCACTGGCGTCAGAACAGCAGGAGAGATGCCTAAAGAGCATCACAGAATGATGTGAGGAAAATTGTCATCCCCTGCCTGGTGCAACCCCATCCCATATGCCTCAGTGCAGGCCCCCCAGAGGCAGAGAGCACTCCAGGGGGCGGCACAGGTGGGGCACAGGTGGCTTAAATAAGAAGGCATCTCTGAGGGTACAGGCCCTACAACCATTGCCATCCCTGCGGGGTGGGAGGCTGCCAAGCTGTTCCCAGTGTAGAGGGGTGGAGCCAGACAGGCCTCAGAGAACTAGCCTCTTAAGCTGGTGACAGTGCTCCCACGCTCCCCTGTGGGAGGCTAAGAAGTTGGACATAATTACAGCAGTGATTATAATTGTGATGACCTTTGGACAGAGAGCTGGAGAAGGATTTTATAATAAGGTGTTGATGAGGCTGAACGAGGAGCAAAGGGCTCACAGAGAGCCTTGGAGTGGGCCAGGCAGGAGTGCGTGTGTGTGTGTGTGTGTGTGTGTGTGTGTGTGTCTGGGAGATGGCCCTTTCTTGCCCAAAGACAATTCTTCTGCAGAGCCAGCCCTTCTAAGAACAGAGAGGGGAGCTTGCAGGAGACACATCCTGGGGCTGCATGGCCCTCCCTGACAAGAAACAGATACTCAGCCTGATTAGATGTGCTGGGACCACCAGCCTGGCATCAGGACCTCAGGCAGCCAGACTGAAGGAGAAGAACAAACACACTGATATTGTACTGACCATGCAGCAAACACTGTTGGGCTTTAACACACTCAGTTTCATCTTCATAATATCCCAGGCAGGAAACTGAAACACAGAGAGGTTAAGTTCCTTGCCCAGAGGTATACAGCTGGCAATAGGCAATGCTAGGACTTGAATCCAGGCAGCATGGATTAAAGATACACAGTCTTAGCTCATACCGCCTTCCCAGCATGAGAAACGAGAATGAGTTGGGAATCATGGTACGTGGTGGTCCAGAGACCAGTACATCACGTTCCATGAGAAGTTGTGAGGGCACCAGGGTCTGGGACAGAATTTCAAATTGTCACAGGCTGCAGCAGCTAGAGAATAAGGCCTGGGAAGGCGGAAGGGAGTGGCGCCAGGCGGGTCAGAGTGGGAGCCCCAGGGAATCCCTCCAGTGCTCCCTGTGGCCCATCTATGGCCACTTCCCTCTTCAAGTCACACCCCTTTCCTCACCCTACCCTGGCCGTGGCTTAGCCAGACTGACCCTCAACTCAGCCCCATAGCCTGTGTACTGCTCAGCCTCAGAAGTGCCATTCACATTATAGTTTATGTTGTACTAGCCAACCCTGCCCAGAAGAAGAAAAGAAGTTCTTTGTTACGCATGGGGTTGGGGGTGCCAGAAAAGACTCATTACCTTTGCATCAGGGCTCCATTTTACCTATTATATCACCAGATTAAAAGCGGTGAAATCATAGGGCTTGATCAGCACTCTCAAATTTTATATAAAAATAAACCCATTCATTTATCGAATACTATCTGCTAAGATAGATGGAGGCCTAAACAGCATAATTCTTGCTCTTGTGAAGGTGAGATTGGCATCAGAGTATCACATACATCAATACAGATGTATGACAGTAGTGAAGAGCGAGGATGGAGAGTCATCCAGTAGACTGAGAGCCTGGACAGGGGAGCATCAACAGGGAAGTCAGGGAATGCCTCTCTAAAGTGGCAATCCTTGGACCAAAGCCTAAGGAGCCAGTGGAGAGAGAGCCCACCAGGCAGAGATGGAGCATGCTCAATAGCTGCATAGCCAGAAGAAACGTATTAGTTAGCTACCACTGTGTAACAAATCACCCAAAAGCACAGTAATTGAAAATAAGCATAGGGACTGATACTATTCACAGGTCTTTGGGTCAGTCGGGCTCACTCAGGTGTCACCTATCAGCTGTAGTTCATGTAAGCAGCTACTTGCTGACAAGTATGAGGTAAGCCGGCCATAGCCCAGTCTAGGATAACCTCAGCTGGCACCACTGGGCTGTCTTCTACACAGTCTTTTGATCTCCAGCAGGCTAGGATACAACACAGTCATGCAAGTGGAGTGAGTCTTACAAGTCAATGGTTAAAGCCCAACTTTATTTAAAATTTTGAGATCCTGTTCAACATAGATGTATTGCACTAAATTTTCAAATATTCTGTCTTGACTACTGAGTTTGTTGGATGCCCCCTGAAATTTAGCACCTGAAGCAAACACCTCACTTACCTTACCCTAGTCTCTGAAACAGGGGCAGTGCCCAGGCCCTGTGAGGGAGAAGGCAATTATCTCTACCTGAATAGACTTGGGAAATTTCTAGAGGAAGCAAAGCCAGAGGGGGCTCCGGAGAGGTCAATAAGAAACAAGCAAATGGACAAGGCAGGGCTCAGCATTCCAGACAAGAGGAACAGGATGTACAAAGACTCAGAAATATGAAACAGATAAGTCACAAAATGTGGGGGTAAAAAGGAAGTGAGGGGCTGAATGTGGAAAGGGAGATAGAGGCCAGTTCCCCATGGCTTCAAGTGATAAACTGGCCAGTTCAGTCTCTGCTCTGTGGGTCACTGATAATTTGGAAGCTTTGAAGCAGGGGAAAGACATCACTGAATTCAATTTATTTAACAAATAGTGATTCAGTAACCACTGTGTGTCAGGTGGAGGTCTAATCATCATGTGCCAGGTGGTCCATGGCAACAACCCTATGAGGTAGGTCCACTTAACAGATGAGGAAACTGAGGCACAGAGAGGATGAATGAGTTGTCCAAGTTTTTGTTAAGTCATAAGTGCTAGATCTCAGATTAAATCCAGACAGCCTGGCTCTGGAGTCCCCATTCTTAATCCACACCTGGCTACTTCTCTACCTGCCTATATTTTAGAGAGGTTGCCATGGCCAAAGTGTTGATGAATAGGAAAGCATAAACTGAGGGACAGGTGCAGGGAACCTAGGAGGAGACTAGGGAAATGGCTGAGTCGTCCTGGAGTGAGAGGGAGGCGGCCTGCTCTAGGCAGGGACATCCATGCAAGAACTACAGATGTGTGACCCGGCATTGTGAATCACACCTGTAATCCTAGCACTCTGGGAGGCCAAGGCAGGAGGATTGCTTGATCTCAGGAGTTCAAGACCAGCCTGAGCAAGAGCAAAACACCATCTCTACTAAAAACAGAAAAATTAGTCGGGCATTGTGGCAAGAGCCCGTAGTCCCAGATACTTGGGAGGCTAAGGCAAGAGGATTTCTTGATCCCAAGAGTTTGAGGTTGCTGTGAGCTATGACACCACAGTACTCTATCAAAGATGACAAAGTAAGACTCTGTCTCCAAAAAAAAAAAAGAACGGCAGGTGTGGAAATAATATAATAATTCTAAAAAGCTTCAGCTTTTTAGACAAAGTAGGACCCAGGGTGGTGGCTCAGAGAGGGAAAGCAGGTAGGGAGCCAGCCTTAGGTACACACACCTTGGTAGGGGCAGGTGAGAAAAAGTCAACAGCAAAGGAGAAGGCAGAGCGCCATGGTAAGGGCTTCAAACCAAAAAAACCTTTTGCATAGAATGGGAGATGCCTGGATCACGAGTGGCAGTGGGAGACAAGGCTATCGTTGATGCTGCCTCCCTGTGGGCATGGAAAGCTGAGCACATGGGAGAAAGAGCACCCTCCACTCAAACAGGCTGCAAGAACCACAGCACCTCGGGAAGCAGCCATGTTTGTAAAGGGCAGGAGGCAGATGGGGCATCCTCCAAAGCCAAGGATGTTTGTGCAGTGGGAAGGCAAGAGGGAGAGCCAGTTGCAGCCCCTGTTCCTTCACAGGAGGGTAGAGAGGAAATGCAAATGCCCATTATCGCCACACCCAACCAGATCACCCATGTGCTGGGCCCATGCCAGCCCAGGAAGTAGGCGCAGGTGGAAACAAGTAGAAGGGCCCTTGTAGCATTGCTAGTCAACCCTGCCCTTCACACACAGGGACTGTAGCAATGCTCACAATGCTGAAGGCTTTTATCTAGCTGCAAGAGAGTCAAGCCCTGAGAAATGGCCCCTAACTAAAGATGGCTTGGGAGTTGGTGAATAAATACCAGGCTTCCTTCTCCCTCACAGGGTAACTCTGAGCTGTGTGCCCACCCCCCAAAGTCTTCACCAGAATTGTGCCCCAGTTGTTCTAAGGGTAACCTGCTTGGTAATGCACACTTTATCAAAGTCCTGCCTTTTCCTATCTTACTGGGTCTTCCTCTCATCACCTCCCAAATAAACTACTTGCATTTAAATCCTTGTCTCTGGATCTATTCCTGGGGGCAGCTAACAAGGCAGGGACACTGGGACCCAGAGAGGGAAAGAAATGTGCCCTTAGTCACAAAGGTTCTCAGCACAAACCCAGGTCTTCCAACTCCAGATTCAGAGAAGGGCAGAGATTAAAAGCACAAACACATAATCTCACCCGGGAATTATATTATTATTCCCAGATCTCTGCCTTCCCTGTAAGAGAGCTAAGTATCTCTCCCCGTTGTCACTCACTATAATACCCCCTTGCATAAGCAGTAAACCTCCTCATCCCACTGAAAGAAGGCTTGGCCATATGACACACTTCTGACCTATGAAATGCAAGCAGAGGTGATATATGCCAATCTGAGCAGAAGCCTTAACATCCATGGCCGGTTCTAATGATTCTCTTGCTTTTTCTTTTCTTCTGCTGTGAAAATGGTATGTTCCAGTTAGAGACCGCTCTTTCAGCCTGCTTCCTAGAATACAGATGGTTAGGGAATGGCGCCTGTGGCTCAAGGAGTAGGGCACCGGTCCCATATACCAAGGACGGTGTGTTTAAGCCCTGCTCTGGCCAAAACTGCAAAAAAAAAAAATGGTTGGGGCAGCTGGTCCATGAGTGTCATAAGACAGGAGCAAAATGCCTTAGTTATTTTAAACCACTGAGCTTCAGGGACTGTTTGTTACCACAACACGACAAAAGCTGACTAATACATTCACTGCATATTGGCCATGTTACCTAAAGCAAGCAACTAAAGCTCTGTGAGCCTCAGTTTCATCCTCTTTAAAAATAAGACTAATAGGGCAGTGCCTGTGGCTCAAGGAGTAGGACACTAGCCCCATATACCAGAGGTGGCGGGTTCAAACCTGGCCCCAGCCACAAGAAAAAGAAACTGCAAAAATAAAATAAGACTAATAATAATAGCATCCACTTAACGAGGTTTTGTGGGAATCACATGAGAAGACTTAGCACAGCGCCTGCCATGGAGTAAAGGCCCAGTAAATGTTAGCTGTTGTGATTACTATATTTTTCTCGGCCCCGCAAAGAGATCACTTCAGAAAGCGAGATCTCCAGAGAAAATAAATGACTCGTACAGGGCTCACCCCCAGCTTGTTTGTTACGCTCCCCTCCTAACAGCCCTGCTCGGAAGTGTTTTGCCCCCACCACAATGCCACAAGAAGCACCAAGCAAGGCGTCTGCATCCCAGCAGGCCTGCATGAGGGAAACCCGTGGCAGTTAATGAATCCCCACAGAGAGGTCCAGATTAGCCCTGGTTTAATACCCCGAAGTGGCAGGGAGTCATTTATCCATGAGCTATGTGGCCTCTCCCTGTTGCCTGTGCATTACGAGTTATTTATGAGGCAATTTGCACAGTTTCACACTGGCTGGCCATTATGCTGCTGTCTGCTAACCACTAGGAGGGTTGCTGATCCCAGACACAATATGGTCCTCCCCCTGCCTCAGCTCTGCCAGGGACAATGAGCCAGTGGTTACCTTAGCACAGCACGTTTGCTCTTGGGGGAAGAGCACGGGGCCGAGAGCCAGGTAAAGAGAAATCTCGCCACATCTGCAGCCAGCAACTCAGAATGCACCTGGGGCCTTGTTATGAAAGGCTAGACTCCAGAACAGAAGACTGGTAGGGAAAACGCTGGTTGCAAAGAGAGGTTATTTTAACACGAACCCAGAAAGGAGAATGGGCAGCTGTCCTGGCAGGGCCACCCACCACCTTTGACTTCTGTGATGGGAACATGTCATCATCTGATGATGTGTTTTGCATGTGGCTTGGCACAGAGAAAACTCTTCCTTAAATGTTACCTGTTGTTACACTGATTATGACCTGCATCGCAGCTGGCTCCCACCACCTTGGACATCACACTCTAATTCCCTGGTCAGTTTGCTACAATTACCAGTTCAGCCCATGGATATAGAAGCTTTTGATTCTAGCTACATGGACATCACCAACGGCACAGAAGATTCTCCTGCAAAAAAGATCAGAAAGACAACACAAGAGCCCACATCCAGACACACAGGACATCACGTGGTCCTTGGACCAAACCTTGGGTCATTGTTTCTGGCCCCTTTCTCTCACATAACATCTTGTGTGTCTGAATGTTCCCCCATTCAAATTCAAAAGAATAAACAGACTAGTTATTAATAACAGCTAAAATCTAATGAGTGTTTCCTTTGTGCCAGGCACCCTGTAAGTGTCATGTATGCCTTATGCCTTTTAATCCTCCCAAATGCCTGGCAGGGTCTGGATTCTCCTATTTCCTATCCACTAGATAAAACTAGAGAGGTTTAAGTAACTTGCCTGAGGTCACATAGTGAGAAGGATCTGAGGTTTGAATCCAGGTAATACTGTTTCAAAGCGGAAGCTTTTAGTAGATTCTATAGGTGCTAGGAGACCCAGAGCTCCTTGAGCCTCCCTATTTCAGGACATGTCAACCAACTCTCATGCTGGTGGCCTGCCAGCAAAGCAAACTAAAAAGCCAGGCATGGCTCGGCGGCCATAGCTCAATGCTTAGGGCACGGGCCACATACACCAAGGCTGGAGGGTTTAAACCCAGCCTGGGCCTGCTAAACAACAATGACAACTGCAACAACAAGAAGAAAAAAGAATAGCCGGGTATTGTGGTGGTCGCCTGTAATTCCAGCTACTTGGAAGCTGAGTCAAGAGAATCGCTTAAGCCCAGGAGTTTGAGGTTGCTGTGAGCTGTGACGCCACAGCATTCTACCGAGGGCAGATATAGTGAAACTCTGTCTCAAAAAATAAAATAAAATAAAATAAAAATGCCAGGCTTCAACCAGTGACTGATGAGAGTTACGGTCTCACTACCCCAAGTCTCTCATCCCTTGAGGGGGATAACTCTGCAGTTCCCTTCTGGCTCCAAGGGTTCCCCAGTGGAATTAAAATCTTCATTTTCCCAAGGGCAAAATCTACTGGAGAACACATCCGGTGTAGACTTCCTACCCTTCCCTGCCCCACTTCCCAGGGTTTTCTGGAATCCAATCCCAAATAGGGCACTTGTTTTTCTTTTTTTTTTTTTTTTTTTGAGACAGAGCCTCAAGCTGTCCCCCTGGGTAGAGTGCCGTGGCATTACAGCTCACAGCAACCTCCAACTCCTGGGCTCAAGCGAGTCTCCTGCCTCTGCTTCCCAAGTAGCTGGGACCACAGGCGCCCACCACAACGCCCGGCTATTTTTTGGTTGCAGCCGTCATTGTTGTTTGGCGGGTCCGGGCTGGGGATTCGAACCCGCCACCTTAGGTGTACGTGGCTGGCGCCTTAGCCGGTTGAGCCATAGGCGCCGAGCCTGTTTTTCAATCTATTTCACTGTCTGCTTTCAGGAAAACCCAAATGAAGACAATGATCTTTCCTCAAATCAACTCAATTCATTTTCCTTTTCCTAGGATTAAAATTATTCACTCATTGAAGATATAAAATTCCTGAGTTTTCAGAAATTCTATTCATTCCATCTATAATTTTCTGTAAGGGGCAGCTGGTGGGTTGAGGTGGCTTTGTCTGTCCCGTGCAGACAGAGGGACAGTTCCACATCTTCCTACGTGACTCACACACCCAGGGCCACAGCCAGAAAATGTTTCGAGCATGCCACCTGCCTCACACATGGCTCAAATTCATTCACATGGACCCAAATCACAAGTGATTTGCATAATTATGACTCCCAAGTGTTCACTTTTCTGAGGCAGGTAATCTTTGTTTTACTAACAACAAGATGATGGGTTTGCTGACAATCCCAGTTGCTAGAAAATGCAGGAGAAATTGGACAGGCTAGAATAGAATGTGATGAAGATGAAGGAGAAGCTGAGAGAGAGCAATACTTGCTACCTTCATTGGAAAACAGCCCCCAAAGACCACAGGAAAACCCTCCTCCTCGGTAGGCCAACAATGCCCTTCATAACACTTTCTGTCTCATGCCTGTCCTGAACTCCCCTGGCTCAAGCAGCCAAGCCCTGGGGAAATTCACTTCTCTGAGCCTGTTTCCTCATCTGATCACTCCTTGGTGAATACCTACCACATGCCAGACACCTGTAAGGATTAAAAGAAGTACTGTCAGCCAGGTACGGATGCTCCCGCTTGAAATCCTAGGACTCTGGGAGGCTGAGGTGGGAGGCTCCCTTGAGCTCAGAAGTTCAAGACCATACTTCTATTAAAAATAGAAAAATTATTTGTGCAGCAGAGACATTAAACTTGCTGTATCCAGGCTAAAAAAAAAAATAGAAAAATTAGGAAGAAAAAGTATCCAATGTACACAGCCCTATTTTGAAACTAATCCATAGCTTTTATAGGAATGTCATAACCTAATTATAGCCTTAGAATATAGGAAGGGGGTGGGAGAGGGGAGGTGAAGGGGGTGGATGGGGAGAGGGAGGGTGATTGGTGGGTCACCTATATGGTTTAACCTTACAAAGGTACAAGTGAATCTTTCTAAAAGCAGAGTATGAATGTTTTAACTTAATGACTAAAGAATGACATGAAGGTTATGTTAACCATTTTGATGAGAGTATTTCAAAATGTATATGAAAACAGCACACTGTACTCCATGATTGCATTAATGTACATAGTTATGCTATAAGAAATTTTAAAAAAGGAAAAGAAAAGCCAAATGTAAAAGAAAAAAAAATAGAAAAATTAGCCAGGCATCATGGTGGGCAACTATAATCCCAGCTACTGGGAGGCTGAGGCAGGAGGATCACTTGAACCCAGGAATTTGAGTTTGCCATGAGCTATGATGATGCCATGGCACTCTAGCCATGGTGACTCTGTCTCAAAAAATAATAATAATAATAAAATTAAAAAATAAATAATAATTTAAAAATTTAATAAAATTAAAAATAAATAAGTAAATAAATAAAAGAGGTAATGTGTACTGAGGCTTTGATGCATAAACACTCTAGAATTGTTAACTAAAATCATTAATTATAATTGCTATTTTATGTGAGCTTCAAAACAAAACTGCTGTGGCTGTTCTTCTCTTCATTTTGTAGATGAATAAACCAAGGCTAAGAAAGGACTAGACTAGGGCTACACAGTCTGAGTTTGTACCCAGGGCTTTTGATTTTAAGGCCATGCATCTTTTCACCCTTATGTGTCTGGGGCTCCCTGACTGTAAAAGGAGCACATCCTGAGAGAGCAGAGCACAGGGCAGGGTCAGCAAAAGCTCTCTGCAAAGGTCCAGAGAGGAAATACATTAGGCTCTCGGTGGCAACTACTCAAGTCTGCTTCAGTAGCACACACATAGCCATGGGGCACTTAATGTAAACAGACAAGCATGGCTGTGTTCTAATAAAACTTTATCTATAAAAATAGGCAGTGGGCAAGCAAGATTTCACCTGTAGTTTGCCAATCTTTGTTCTCTGATGTGATCAAAAAAAGCCTGAGCTTTGGAGTCAGACAATCCAAGATTTGAATTCCAACTCAGATAACACTGAATTGTGTCCTTGAGTCATTTAAACTTTCTAAGACTTGGTTCCCCCATTGGTCAAACAGGAATCATAGTATTTACTTTGAAGGGTTTGTCAAAGGTTCAGAATAGGAGGTGAGGCTTAAGCCCTACCACTCATTCCTGCTCCCTCCCCTTCTAGATTTCTGCAAAGCATCCAGCCAGCTGAGGATCCACAAACAGTAAGAAACAGAGTGCCAGCTTTAGGAATGGCTGGGCATGCATACAGTATCCAAATGCAAAGTTCTCTCAGCAAAAGGGGACTGGAGGTCACAGACAAGACCTGAGGTCTGGTCTGAGGCCTCCTATCTCCTGCCCTAAAGTCTAAACCTGCTCTGAACACCTATGGGAAGAAAGCTATGTGACCGGGGACCAGGTCTTCAAACCTTGGGTCCACTGATCCCATCAGCCATGTAACAAAGATGGCCAGTCCCCATTTCCCAGGGGCAGGCAGAGCAGAGACTTGACTCGCCGACATGCAGCAGCTGCACCCACTAGCAAGATGTGGCCCAGGGAATATTAAGCTCTGACCGGTTGGGTTAACAACCAACAAGGCGGTGAGAGCATCCTGCAAGCCCCCTCGGGGGCCCAGCAAACAGTATGAGGAGGTTAGGAAGAATTCCTTGCAGGAGTTTGCCTTGAGGACCAATTATGGCAGCTAGCACAGAGTAGGTGTCTAGGGGTGGGTCCCTCAGGACCAGAGCCTCAGGTTGAGATTTGGATGCACGAGATGCATTGAGAGAATCTCTCAGAAGAAATCTGTAAGGGAGGGAAGCGAGCAGGAGAGGGAAGGAAAGGAGCCCAGTATGGGTGAGGTTTGGGGTAAAGTCTAACCACGGTCTGATCCACAGGGGGCTTGGGAACATAAATTAAACTGCAGTGTTGACCTCCCTTAGGGCAAAGAGCTGACATGTGTACACCTGTATCAGTCGCCGGCATACTGGGGATTTGCAGGGTGACCTCCCTGGTGTTGTAACTCCAGTCATCCAAGGGCGATTTTCAGAGACGGTCTTAGGTAGAAACCATCAGCGATAGCAGTCCCAGGAGCCGAGGGGTCACGGGTGCACCTGCCGATGACAGGAACCTGGGCAGGACACCGACAGCAGCCTCAGAAGGCATGCCTGGGACTCCCCCAGCCCCCCTGTTCCCAGTAAGAAAACCCCCCAGATACCCTGAGGGTTCCTGGAGCTTTAGCCCTATACTCTTAAAGGTCTGCTTCACAAATGGAAAGGGGGTGTCTTTGCTAAATCTAATCACCATTTAAGGGGAGAAAAACCTCCTTCAGAATCCCAAAACAGAAAACACTAATTTTAAGTCTCCTCTGCGGAGCTCCCCGTCGTCCCCCTTTCCTCCTGCAGAAAGGCTGTTCCATCTGTTCCCAATTGCCCTCCTTCCCTGTCTCCGCCCTCCGAAACATCTTGTCTCTGAGATGGTTTTTTTCACTTGTCTCCACTTTCTCGTTTGCCCTTCCTCAACTTCCGCCTGTGACAAAACCCACTTTCTGGCCGGGTGCGGTGATCATACCTGTAATCCTAGCGCTCTGAGAGGCTGAGGCGCGTGGATTATTTGAGCTCAAGAGTTTGAGACCAGCCTGAGCAAGAGCGAGACCCCATCTCTACTAAAAATAGAAAAATTAGCTTGGCGTTGTGGCGGACGCCTGTAGACCCAGCTACTCGGAAAGCTGAGGCAAGAGAATCACTTGAGCCCAAGAGTTTGAGGTTGCTATGAGCTGTGATGCCACTGCACTCTACCCAACTGAATGAGACTCTGTCTCCAAAAAAAACACTTTCTGTCTTCTTCCCCATAACTGAAGCCTCATTTGATTCTGTCCCTAGGGGCCTTTTACATAGCTATGTGTAAGTGTGCTCACCGAAAGGAAGCTCTCTTCTCTTCCTCCCCATCCTCCCGCGACAAGCTTCCCCAGGGCACAACAGAATGACCTTTGCCATAAACAGCAGAGATTTCTCAACTATGGTCTTCGGTCATCTTTCTGGATGTCAGTCGGCCAAGAATTGCAGAGGGAAGAGCAAAGTCTCAGCAGCACAGATGGAAACTTGTCCCGCTCCCCCCCACCTCCGTGCACCCCAAGCCCTCATGTCCCCCCACACCGTGGAAGATACAGAAGCTACTGTCTCATCAACCCAAGGAGGTGTTGTCAGGTTCACCCGGAGCTGGAGAGGAGATGCTTTGCAGCCAGAGGGGAGAAGGAAAAGAAAGAAACGAGAAAACAAAGCATTCCTGCCTCCGGTCTGAAAAATAGGAGTGTTTATGCACATACTAATTAAAGTTGGCTCAGACGCCACATTCACCCAGTTAAGGGGACTGATGTCCTCCACACTGACACTGAACGAAAGCTGCTTTCAGAGCACTGTGCATTGTGCAGGCTCCTGACAGAACCCAGTGACCATTTCTGCTGGTTGTACACTCAGATCAACTCCACAAATACTCAGCGAGCATCCACTGTGTGCCCAGCACTGTGCAACGGCCTAAAATGCAAAGAGGAAGAAGAGATTGCACACTACCGAGGGAAATCAATGCATAAAAAGGCAAATAGAACAAACCCAGCTCACACAGCTGTCAGGCCAAGAACGCAGGCAGAAGGGAGCTGTTGCTTTAGCCTGAGGAGTCCATCTCCTCCGGGGGCTGCTAATGAAGGAGTAAGGTCCAGAGGGAGGAGATCTAAGAAGAAAACTGATCCAGTATCATGGGGGCAGGAAACAGCGTGGTCTAGAAGGACAAGTAATTTGATAGAGTTGAAAATCACCAACGTGGGAAGAGAAGGAGATGCTTTTTATCATCCTTATATTTATAAATTCCTTACACAAACAACATCCTTGTCTAATTCTTCACTGTGTCTGCAGCACTTAGAGCAGGGCCTGCAGAATAGTGTTCGATAAATATTTATTTTTTAAAATGAATAAATCAACAAATAAGGGACTTGCAACCAGGACACCCATATTACATGACGACTTCATTCGTTAGAATAACACTAGCTGACTGGATGTGGTAGCTCATGCCTAGCACTCTGGGAGGCAGAGGCAGGAGGATCCCTTCAGCCTAGGAGTTCAAGACCAGCCTGAAGAACAGAGCAAGTCTCTGTCTCTACAAAAAACAAAAAAATTAGTCTGGCCCAGGTGGCATGCACCTGTTGTCTCTGCTAAGGGGGCTGAGGCAGGCAAATTGCTTGTGCTCAGGAGTTTGAGGTTGCTGTGAGCTATGATGGTGCCACTGCACTCCATCCTGGGCAACACTGCAAGACCCTGTCACACACACACCAAAAAATTAATTTTTTTTTTGAGACAGAGTCTCACTATGTCACCCTGGCTAGAGTGCAGTGGCATCGCAGCTCACAACAACCTCAAACTCCTGGGCTCAAGCGATTCTCTTGTCTCAGCCTCCCGAGTAGCTGGGACTACAGGTACCTGACACAATGCCTGGCTATTTTTTGGCTGAAGTTGTTTAGCAGGCTCAAACCTGGGCCAGGCTCGAACCCACCAGCCTCAGTGTATGTGGCCAGCACCCTACTCACCAAGCTACAGGAGCCAAGCCCCAAAACTTAATTTTAGAAAAAGAAAAAAGAATAATGCTAGTTGCTATAACAAATAAAGCCAATATTTCCAATATCTTTCTTTACATGATAGAAATTTACTTCTCACTCACTTAAAGATCTAACTCAGGCCAGGCATGGTAGCTCACACCTATAATTCCAGCACTTTGGAAGGCTGAGGCAGGAGGATCACTTGAGGCCAGTGTTGGAGACCAGCGTGGTGAGACCTCATCTCTAAAAAGAAAGCCCAATGCTACTACCCATGGTTGGCAGTTGGCTTTCTCCTCATGTCAACTGAGGAACACGGGAACTTTCCATCTGTGGCTCCATCATCTCCTGGGCCTCAAAATCCTTCGTTAGCAGAAGCTGAAAGAAAGCAGAGGAAGGAAGCCCCTCAAGCTCAGAAACAGCACCCAGCACAGCCACTCACATCCCATTAGAGACAATGGGTCTCGCAACTCCATTTAAATGCAAGTGCAGCTGGGATATGGCAATTCTGGTGTCACAGGCCCCTCTCAGT
The DNA here is from genome assembly GCF_000181295.1 of Otolemur garnettii. Taxonomy (NCBI): domain Eukaryota; kingdom Metazoa; phylum Chordata; class Mammalia; order Primates; family Galagidae; genus Otolemur; species Otolemur garnettii. The sequence goes on along the minus strand of NW_003852418.1, from coordinate 4,395,407 downwards.
GACACCACCACACCATAGAAGGGGGACATTGCACTGTCTCAACCACAACAGCCCTGGGGTCAGAAAGTTTAAACTGCTTGTCCAAGAACACGCTATTCACGTGTGATCCAATTGTTCCTTCAGTTTAAGAGCTTCCCCTCCCCTGACCTCTCTTATGCTCATTTTCCAAGCACTGAGGTCAGAAGGTAATAATATTCTGATGAACATTCCTATCAGAATCCTGCAGCCCTCTAAGCAAGGGGTTGTCCTTTCTGTTCCTGGAGGAAACACAAGCCAAGTTTTCTGAGTGAAGGACCAAGAGAGGAATGTGCTAGAACTTTCCAGGAGTATAGAGAGGGAGTCAACAGGCACAGAGGACAGGACGCCAGAATAAAGGGAGTGTGGGACAAGTAACACCACTGGGGGAGGCCTGATAGTTTTGCCTCCATCCACAGCAACCCTTTAATAATGACAACCCCATATTGTGACGGCGATTTAGCACTTCCCATGGGCAAGGCAATGAACCAAGTGCTTTATAATCATCCTCTCATTAAATCTTTAAAAAACCCAATACGATGCCGGGCAGGCAGATTACTTGAGCTTATGAGTTCGAGACCAGCCTGAGCAACAGCAAGACCCTGTCTCTAAAAACTAGCTGGGCATTGTAGCGGGTGCCTGTAGTCCCAGCTACTTGGGAGGCTGAGGCAAGAGGATCACTTAAGCCCAAGAGTTTGAGGTTGCTGTGAGTTATAATGCCACGACACTCTACCGAGAGTGACAGAACAAGACTCTGTCTCCAAAAAAAAAAAGAAAGAAAGAAACAATATGATTCTTTATGACATCCCCAATTTTACAGATAGAGAAACTGAGGCTCAGCGATGCTTAACTAAGGGTGACGTAGCCAGTCAACAAATGAGGTGGGATCTGAGGAGACTGGAGCCAGAGCCTAAACTTTTCAGCACCACCTTCAGCTATTTCTGCAGTTGCAACAGCTCTTCCGTGGCTACACAAGTGAGTGTCTGCATAGGTTCTGCAGGGCCTCAGCTGGCAAACCCCAGAAGCAGGGCTGGGAGCCAAGGCTAGAAGGTAGACGATGTAGGAGGTGTGGTTGGCAAAGGTTGGCGTCTTCAGTGATGGCCGAGAATCTTGTCTCTAGAAAGCAGAGCTCTGTGGACCCCACGAGTCCGTGTGCCCTCCTGTGTTCTACTAAGAGAACAGGGTATCTGAGCCTTCAGATGTAGCAGGGCTGGGCCCACTTGCCCTGGCCATGCCTGTTTTGCCTCCAACACATGAACTTTTTTTTTCCTTTGCCCATCTTGCAACCAACTGTGCTGTACTCCTCAGGTCAACAGTGTGAGGTACATTCAAATTACAGTCCTCACTTATGATGATCTGGGCCTCTTAAGTAACCAATCATTCTGACTTTGAATGAGCTTAATTATCAGGGTACTTCAGTGCACAAATCACCGTGTACACCCTGTTAGCCGGGCTGACAGCTCTAATTGAATCAAGCAGTCTGGTCTCATCTGGTTTAAAAAAAAAAATCTCTGGAATTTTGTCCTGACACTTTACACAGCATTGTCAGGATGATTGAACGGGTCCACCCAGTAGAGCTGCAAAAGCCCAAGGCTGGGATACTTTTTTAGAAAGATCCAAAACTCTTCAACAGGCAACTAAACTAAAGAGCAGAAAAATGTAGGTAATTTTTTATTTTAAAAAATTCTTCAATGAGCGCATCCTTTCTTCAATGTGCTTTCAGACACAGCATCTCATCGAATCCACTCATTCATTGCAGAGGTATCAGCCTCCTAAACAGTGCTTGGAGCTTGCTTAATCAATCAGTATTAATTGAACGAATGGCAAATCATAGATGAGAAAATTAGGGCTTGGAGATTATTTGACGGTCCACGCTGGCCCAGTCAGACCAGTTGTTAATCTCAGATCTGCCAACTCAATTATCAGATGGGAAATCTGGGCCTCGTGATGCAGCCAGCATCTTTGCCCCAGCTCATCCTCCCATACCTGGGCCCAGAGCCCTGAGATCTTCCAGCTCCATCTTCTGCCCTGAGGACCACCCAGGAACAAACTACAAGAGCAATGTATGACCAAAAGCCCAACCACTCACTCGGTCCTAACATTCCCAAAGTGTCTTCTCAACTGTCTCTTTGACCACAACGCCCTCCTCTAAGCCCAAAAGGTAAGAGTCTGTCCAACAATCTGGCCCTTCTGCACCAGCTACCCCAGAGTCTATTGACCTCTTTTGTCTAAGTACTACCTTGGCAATCTGTCAAAGCCTGTGAATCGCTTCTCAGAATATCAGATTTAAATGCATAAAATAAAACACAACGGATGACAAAGGAAACCAAAGAGATGAAATACACTTGTCAAAGTGTTTTTAAAATGTTATAAGAATATGCATGCTTCTTTATTCATACATTAAACAAGATCTATCAGAGGGTCTAATAACATTCATAATTTCAAAGTAGTGATGAACATGAATGATGTTCAAAATATCTGTAATAGCTTTAATGTGAAATAAAAAATCTATGATTTTTTTATTGTTAAGAAAGTCACAGATACCACAAAGACTACTTGAGTTACGTTCCTACATTCGATGATAGAAGGAAATGGTAAAATTTAATTAGAAGTTAGAGAAAATAGGGACCCTGCAGAATGGCTCCCACAAAGAAGGGTGGCGAGAAGAAGAAGGGCTGGTCTGCCATCAACGAGGTGGTGACTCGAGAATACACTATCAATATTCACAAGCGCATCCATGGAGTGGGCTTCAAGAAGCGTGCCCCTCAGGCACTCAAAGAGATCTGGAAATTTGCCATGAAAGAGATGGGAACTCCAGATGTGCGCATTGATACCAGGCTTAACAAAGCTGTCTGGGCCAAAGGCATAAGGAAAGTCCCATACCGTATCCATGTGCGGTTATCTAGAAAACGCAATGAAGATGAAGATTCACCAAACAAGCTCTAAACTTTGGTTACCTATGTACTTGTTACCACTTTCAAAAATCTACAGACAGTCAACGTGGATGAGAACTAACTGGTGATTGTCAGACACATCAAATAAAATTATAAAATAAAAAAAAA
>NW_003852418.1:4387137-4392039 GCF_000181295.1 Otolemur garnettii | reverse complement strand
CCCGAGCCACAGGCACTGAGCCGTAAAATGTAGTATTTTCTCATTTGAGTTCACAGACTCCTAGAATTCTATCGAAGACCCTTCAGTGGACCCCAGGTTTAGAACCCCTGCTCTAATCCCGGGTTGGCCAGTACTCCTCCTGTCTGGCCTTGGAGAAGGAAGGAAGGAAGAGTTAAGTCAGCATCCTTGACCCAGGCTGCTGCTGTAGCTATCTCCAAACAGGACCCCTGAACCTCATCACCCAGGAGCCCACCCCTATTTGTCCTCCCTGTGCCATTGGGTAGGCCTTGGCTTCCCATCACAGGTTAGTTTTAGTGTCCCTTGTCATTTTTCCTCTTACCAAATTTTCTCTTCAGCTATACCCAAACCATATCCCACATTTCCTTCCAGCCTCCAGCCCATATGATCCTTCCTTACAGTACTTTCACTTAGAGACTCACAGTGCACATTACATTTTCCATAATCACCATACACATTGACAAGAGAGTACCAACCCCAGTATGTTTATAATAGGTGCCTCCAGTCCCAGGAAGGCGCAGCCTCTATCACACAGTATCCATCCCTGCCCCAGCTAGAGGAGAACCAGCTATTGCCTTGGACTTACCCTCTAAAGTATAATAAAAATGAGACCCTTCTCCCTGAGTTGACTTTGCATCATGATGAGTAGCACGAACACTGTCTTAACATCAGCGTGATGTTAACTTAAGATAATGACAGGTTGAGCTCCTCTAGGTAGGAGTATGTGCTTATGCCCCCAACTCAGGGCCACTTCAAAATAAAAAGAAGTTGATGGCAAGTGTAATCAACAGTCCAAATGTATGCAATTGAGGAAATAGAGACGTCTATTCTTGAAGACACTGGGAAGTAGGAAAGTATGTGCTCTCTTGCCAAGGTAAAGACTGAAAACAAACTTCGGGAAGTATCTGAGCATATGCTTGAGCCTTTTCCAACCCAGTTCTTTTTGCGATTTGCATTTGGGATTGAACAAGGAGTAGTGTTGATTGGATCTATTCATAAGCTCTCTTGGCTTTTGCAAGAGAGTTTCCTTATAGTCAAGGAGAGAGCATAGACCCACATCTCTTGCTCTTACTATTTCCAGATGAGCACGTGAAATAGCCATATCTATTACTATTATTGTTCTTATTGCTATTATTTGCTTGGAGGGCATTTGTGACTATCTAAACAGTTGTCCATTTTTAATTAGAGAGCAAAATGTTTCTAGGACCTCCTCAAACTGTCAAAACTCTCATAGTAATGGACAGGAGGAAGAGAAGATCTCACATTGCTGAATGCATCCTATCTAGAACCACGTAATAAAAATAGCTAACACTGGCCAGGTGCAGTGGCTCATGCCTCTAACCTTAGCTGTCTGGGAGGCTGAGGCAGGAGGATCGCTTGGGCTCAGGAGTTCAAGACCAGCCTAAATAAAGTGAGACCCCATCTCTACTAAAAATAGAAAAATTAGCCAGGTATTATGGTGGGCACTTGTAGTCCCTGCTACTTGGGAGGCTAAGGCAGAAAGATGGCTGAGCCCAGGAGTTTGAGGTTGCCATGAGCTGGCTGAGGCCATGGCATTCTACCCTAGGTAACAGTGAGATTGTCTCAAAAAACATAAATAAATAAAGTTGCTGACACTTCCATAATGTACAAGCAGTGTTCTAAGTGCCCTGTGTGCAGTTTCTTTGGTAATACAAACTGTGAGATAAGTACAATTTCATCCTCATTTTTCAGGTAAGGAAATGGGGCTCAGGGAAGGGAACTAATTTACTTAAGTTCTCAGGATGCCATCATAGGACAAAGATGTAGGAACATTGAAGGAGAACACCCTGCTAAACCTCTCCCAACTTACTAGTCCTTTGGGGGAAAAAATTAAACTACATTCCTATCTTAATCCTTCTACCAAAATAAAATCTAGACAAATTAAAAAATGTACACATAAAAAAGAGATGCCGGAGAATGCCATAAGGAAATTTAAGTAAATAGTTTAATAATTCTGGGATAACGGAGGCATTTATTAAACATCATGTCAAGAACAGAAACCAAACAGGAAAGACTAACAGATCGTACTACATAAAAATGTAAACCTTCTGTTTGACCAATAAATAAACTTGGAAAAATATTTTCCACATATGTTACAGACAAAAGGTTACAATTACTCATAGAGACTGAAACTCTTATCCAAAAAGTAAGGGAGAAAAAATAAATACCGCCAAAAGAAAAAAAAATAGGAAATGACAGAAAGAGATAACTCATAAAAGATATTTTAAAAATAGCTAGTTAACTCCTGATCTTCCTAATATAATAGGAGGCGTTATTAAGGAGTTAATGTGGCAGCATAAAAAAACACAACCTTACTGCCGATTTCTGATACTTAGGAGAAACCTGTCTTTCTTAAGTCCAGGAAAAGTCAATAGGGTCTTTTGTGTTCCTAAGTTCTATACCTCTAAACTCTGTGTAGGAAAGTGAGGCAAGGGAAAGAGAGACAGAGATGGGAGTTGGACAAAGAGTAGTTTGGTGCTGGAGTAAGAGGAAATTCTAGTCCAGGGTGTCTTTGGTCAGGGTCCTGAGGAGCAGAGCCTGAGATGGGGATTTGAGAGCAGATTTCTCATTGAGGGAGAGCTCTCAGGAGAAAATGATAAGCAAGAAATGTGGGAACCAAGCTTAATGCTACCAGAAGGGAGTAGTAAATATTGGAGCAGAATTAATGAAACAGAAAAATTGTTAGACAATCAAAAAAGCAAAAGTGGATTCTTTGAAAAGATCAGCACAGTGGACAGACTGATAGCTAAAAATAGAAAAGAGAACGACTCAAATTGCTAAAATCAGTAATGAAAGATGAGACATTATTAATGATCTTACAGGAAGAAACCCATGATAGGGTAGTAGCATGAGCAAACATGGGCCAACATATCAGACAACTGAGGTGAAACAGACAAACTGTGACAACTTACACGAAAAGAAAGAAAATTTGAGTAGATCTGTGACAAGTAAAGAGATTCAATTAGTAATTTTTAAACATCCCACAAAGAAAATCCCAGGCCCAGATGGCTTTACTGGTGAATTCTATCAAACATTTAAAGAATAAGTAAAACCATTTCTTAGCAAACTCTTAAAAATTAGAAGAGAAGTGAACACCTCCCAACTCATTCCATGTGTCAACCTGATACCAAAGACAGATAAAGGGACAGTGGGTCACACCTGTAATCCTAACATCTTGGGAGGATTGCTTGAGGTCTGGAGTTCAAGACCAGCTTGAGCGCAAATGAGACTCCATCTTTACAAAAGATAGAAAACTTTGCTGGGAATGGTGGCACTTACCTGTAGTCTCAGCTACCTGAGAGGCTGAGGCAGGAGAATCCTTTGAATCCAGCAATTGGAGGTTGCAGTGAGCTACATATGATGATGCCACTGCACTCTAGCCAGGGTAACAGAGAAAGACTATCTTGAAAAAAGAAAAAGGAAAAGAAACCACACAGACAGATAAAGACATCACAAGAAAAGAGCACTGTAGACCAATAGCTCTTGTGAATATAGGCACAAAAAGTGTTGGACAAAATACTAGCAAACTGAATCTAGAAACACATAAAAAGCATCCTATACCATGACTAAGTAGGATTTATCCCAGAAACACAAGCGTGGCTTAGCATCTGAAAATCAGTTAATGTGATGCACCATATCAATAAGGAAGAAAAACTAAATATTCATCTCAACAGATGCAGGAAAATCAAACATCCCCCATAACAAAAACAATAAACAAGGAATAGAAGAGAGCTTTCTTAAACTGATAAAGGGTACCTACAAAAAACCCATATCCAACATCATGCTTAATAATAAAAGACAGAATACCTTCCTCCTAAGATCAGTAACAAGATAAAGATGTTCACTTCTATTCAACATTGCACTGGAGGTCTTACATGGCCAATTAGGCAAGGAAAAGAAAGAAAGGGCATCCAAATTGTAAAGTAAGAAGTTAACTATCTCTAGTTGCAGATGATACAAAAACATCCTAAGGAAGCCACAAAAAAAAAATTAGAACAAATAAACAAGTTTAGCAAGGTTTGAAGGTACAATATCGATATACAAAAATCAATCCAAACAGTAAAACCAAGCAAACAAATAAATTTATAATAACGTCAAAGAAAATGAAATATTTGGAAGGAAAATTAACAAAAGAAGTTCCAAACTTATTTTCTGAAGATTACATTATTAGCCATTGGGGGAAATGCAAATCAAAACCACAGGGAGACACTACCTCACACCTCCTAGAATCAAAATGACGGATAACAGTTCACACTGGTGAGCATGTGCAGAACTTGGAATCTTCATACACTGCTGGCGTAAAATGATGCACTCACTTTGGAAAATGGTGGTCAGTGGAACAGCGTGGTGGCTTCTCAAAAGGTTAAACGTAGAGTTAAGATTTGATCCAGCAATTCCACTTGTAGGTATATACTCAAAAGAAAGAAAAACACATCCACCCCGAAACATGTAAACGAATACTCACTGCAGGATTGTTCCTAATAGCCAAAAAGTGTGAACTGTCAGTCAACTGATAGATCTATAAATAAAATGTGATATAACCACGCAATGGACTATCGTTCAGCAATAAAATGGAATGCAGTACTATTGCTTCATGGACACAACATGGGCAAACCTTCCAATCATGGTAAGTAAAAGAAGTTATTCACAAAAGACCACTATTTATACAAAATGTCCAGAAGAGGCAAATCTATAAGACACAGAAAGTAGATCAGTGGTTGCTTTAGAACTCAGGGTACTTGGGTAAATGGATTATGACTCCTGGTGGGCTGGCTTATTTTAGGGGGAACAAAAGTATTCTAACTTTGATTGTCATTGTACAACTCTGGGAATATACTAATATCTAGAATTATTAGGTATATA
>NW_003852418.1:4385212-4386945 GCF_000181295.1 Otolemur garnettii | reverse complement strand
TTATCATATATGACTAATATCTAATATTATTCTAATAAATAATATCTATACTAATATCTAATAATATACTAATATCTATACATTGTATGGTATAGATATTATGCTTATTATAAATACCTTAATAAAGCTGTTATGTAAAAAAAGAAATCAGCCAGGCATGGTGGCTATGCCTTAATCCTAACACTTTGGGAGGCCAAGACAGGAGGATCACTTGAGGACAGGAGTATAAGACTGGCTTGAATAAAATAGCAATGCTCCATCTCTATAAAAAATATTTTTTTAATTAGCCAGGCATAGAGGCCCATGCCTGTAGTTCCAGCTATTCAGGAGTCCGAGGGAGGAGGTGTCCTCGAACTGAGCCCCAGTGTTTGAGGTTACAGAGTGCTACACTTTCATTACACTCTAGGCCTGGGTGACAGAGCAAGATCCTGTCTCTACCAGGAGAAAGAAATCAATGAAAAAAGAAAAAAATCAATGTTCTAGTAGTCATATAAAATTTTAATTCAATGTATAAAGATATTAAACAAGAATAATGGGGCCAATTATTATAAAAACTTTATCCCATAAATAACACAATAACTAAGAAAATGACATCAAGGTATGTTAACCAGTTTGATGAAAATATTTCAAATTGTATATAAAAACATCACACTGTACCCCATGATTGTATTAATGTACACAGCTATGATTTAATAAAAAAAGTAAATAAAATAAAATAAAATAATAAAATTTGGACTATAAAAAAAGAAAACTTGAAGCAATAAATAGCATGTCATCATACTATATAATACAAAAACTCTTGTCAGTATAAAGAGAAAAATTTGTAAGACTCATCGTTCTTACTCCAGGACAGATCGAGGAGACTAAAAATGAACAGGAGACAACATAGCACCCAATTAATAAAATTAGTAAGATCAAAACCATAGATAAATTATAAACTTCATACTTTCCAAAAGTAAAAAAAAAGCATATTCTTCCTTCCTAGGTATTCTTGGAGCATTTATAGAAGTTAACTCTAATGAAAACTTTGTAAATTCACAAAAGTAGAAACAGCACATTCTTCAAATACAATACAATAAAACCTAATAATAAAGAATTAATATGAAAATTGACATGAACCCAAAAAATGCTGAATGACTAAGAAATAAACGCTTTTGTCAGTTAAGCCCAGCAGCGTGAAAAATAAACTTTCTTGAACTTTTGTTTCAAAGAGAAATCAAAACTGAAATTGCCCTAAACTGTATGTTCCACAAATTCTGAAACTTGGGTGCTCCTTTCAAGTGTTTTGCAAACCATATTTTCCTACAGAAGTGTAACTAGATTAAGGTGACCAGACATCCCACTATTGGTGGGACAGTCCCAATTTTTAACAGTTTGTCTTGTGTCCCGCGGTGTTTTTAAAAAGTCCCAATTTTTGGAAAGAATGCACGACAAGCTAGGGAATGGCGGGAGAACAGGAAGGGAATATACAGTTTTCGGCTGCCATGTGGCTATTTCGCCAGGATATGAATTTTATATTGTTTTTGTTAATTTTATAATGTTAAAATTTAATAATAACAAATAATTGTTGAGAACTGCTTATCAAAGTTCACATTGTTGATCAGTTGTTAGAATTCAATGAGAAATATGCCAAAGAATAAAATAATACTATACATAATTTTTTAATGTATTATATTTGTAAATTGTACTTATGTTGAAATTTTTTTTTTTTTTTGAGACAGAGCCTCAAGCTG
>NW_003852418.1:4379421-4384323 GCF_000181295.1 Otolemur garnettii | reverse complement strand
AAAAAAAAAAAAAAAAAGAAATTCTAGTATTAAAGGCAATGAATTTTCCACTGATAATAGCTGTGGCTGCACCTGCAAAACAAAAAAAAAAATTTAATGCTTTTTTCCTGATAATAAAAGTAATACCTTTTTTTCTCAAATAGGTATTCAGTAATATATGAATTTAGATAAGAAAGCCCTTTGTTTTCTGTAATTCCATTTCCTATTAGACCCTCCAATCCCTGAACTAATTTTATAATCTGATCAATAGTCGTTCAAACTTTTTCTAGGCTATTAAAAGTACATATGCATATAATAATCTCTTTTCGCCAGAAATGGAATCACATTTTTATACTTTACACAAAATTAGTTCTTTTCACTTAAGCATACAAATGGTAACCTTCCATATACATATAGGCCATATACATATAGGCCTTCTATAATACATATAGGCTTCACTCAGTGGCAACATAATGTTCATTTGTATGGCTATAATTATATGTATTTAACAAGTTCTCCATTAGCAATTAGTGTGTCCATTATACACTGCTACAATGAACATTCTCATGCATACATCTTCGTACACTTGAACAAGGATGTATTCTATAGAATTTGTAGTTTTCTCGTTATTACTCCACAGGTACCTAAGAACATTGCCTGGGATCACAAACAAGGTTATCTATAACCATAAACTCCATTTGTTAGGCAGCATAATTAGAGAAACACCAAGAAGTATCTACTTACTGTGAGTTTATATGGTTTCAGGATAGGTGACAATGAAAGACTCCCAAGAGAAGTACAGGAAGGGACCTGAATGGAATTTCTTTTAATTTTTTATTTACTTTTATTTTTATTATATATATTTGGGGGGGAATAGAGTCTCACTCTGTCATCCTGGGTAGAATGCCATGGCATCATAGCTCACAGAAACCTCAACCTCAAACTCTTAGGCTCAAGAGATTCTCTTGCTTCAGCCTCCCAAGTAGCTGGGACTATAGGTGCCTGCCACAATGCCCAACTATTTTTAGAGATAGGGTCTCACTCGTGCTCAAGCTGGTCTCAAACTCCTGAGCTCAGGCAATCCACCCACCTCAGCCTCCCAGAGTATAGGATTATCAGCATGAGCCACCATCCCCAGCCTTTTTTTTTTTTTTTATCAAAGGAAGGAGGAGTTTAGATCTTATAAATATATAAAACTAAATTTGTAGAGGTCAAATCTTTTGGGGCACTACAGAATAACTCCTACCCTATTGACTCCCATCCATCAGTGCAAGTAAAAATCCAATTATGTACCACCTTGTTCTGCCTGCTAATCAGTAAGGCTACACAGAAGTAACCATGACCCAGGAGGCAGAGCCTGCTCAGGTGTTCCCCCTACTCTAAGGTGACCAGATTTTAACATTGGTAAAGTGGGACACCATTGACGGGAGGGGAGGTTCTTAATTAAAAATTTGGTCTATATGAAGCAACAAAAATTTTCATAGAATGCAAAAATAGTATTGTAATATATGTTTTTTTTAATTTCAACATAAGTATAATTTACAAATATAATACATTAAAAAAAATTATGTATAGGGCAGAGCCTATGGCTCAAAGGAGTAGGGGCCGTCCACCTGGGTGACCTTGCCTAGGAGGGGAGTAGGGAGTTTACATTAGCCTTTTCATTTCCAAATGAAGTTACATTAATCTCCTCATTCCCAAATGGAATTACATTAACCTTTTCAGCAGCCATATATTCCCTTCCTGTTGTCCTACGGTTCCCTAGCTTGTCCTGCATTCTTTCCAAAAATCGGGACTTTTTTAAAACGCTGCGGGATGCAGGACAAATTGTTAAAAAATCAGGACTGTCCTGCCAAAAGTGGGACGTCTGGTCACCTTACCCTACTCTCACCACTTCCCAGGGAACTGAGTCCACCTGGAGTCATCCTAACTAGAGGGGACAGAGGGATAACTAGAGATTACAGACATCAATTAATGTGAAAATGGAGCTGAACTATTTTTAAAAGCCCCAATTGTTTATGTTTTTTAAATGTATTAAAAATTAAATAGATAAATCTCTATAGTCTCGGGCTCAGCGAAGTCTACCCTGGCACATAAGAAAAAGTACTGGTGGGGTTCAGGGCAAGGTGTGATGAGAGAGAATGTGGGAAAGGTAGACAGGGCCTAGACCAGGGATGGTCTTGGGCGTCACACGAACGCATGTTACCTCTGTCCAGGGGGCAACTGGGACTGGTTGTGACTTTTTTATTTTTTGAGACAGAGTCTCACTATGTCACCCTCAGTAGGTGCTATGGTGTCACAGCTCACAGCAACCTCAAACTCTTGGGCTTAAGTGACTCTCTTGCCTCAGCCTCCCAACTAGCTGGGACTACCGGTGCCTGCCACAACGCCCAGCTATTTTTTGTTGGAGTTGTCATTGTTTAGCTGGCCTGAGCTGCATTCAAACCCACCAACTTTGGTGTATGTGGTTGACACCATAACCACTGTGCTATGGGCACTGAGCCTGGTTTGTGACTTTTTAGTAGAAAAGTAGCATGATTACTTCTCTCTTTCTCTGTTTGTTTCTTTCCTTCTTTCCTTCCTTCCTTCTTTTCTTTCTTTCTTTCTTACTTTCTTTCAGGATCTGGCTCTATTGCCCTGACTAGAGGCAAGTGGTACAATCGTAGCTGTCTTCAATCTCAAACTTCTGGGCTCAGGGATCTTCCTGGCTCAGCCTCCCAAATAGCTAGGACTATAGGTATGCACCACTATGTGTGGTTAATTTTTTATTTTCCATAGAGATAGGGTCTCAAAATGTTGGCCAAGCTGGTCTCAAACTTCCGGCTTCCCACCACAACTTCCCAAAGTGCTAAGATTACAGGATTGGTCCATTTTTTACTCTTAGAGCAATTGCTGTGAACAGTAAGATAGAGGAAGGAAATTTGAAGCTGAGAGATAGGAAAGAGACTATAGCAATCCTCCAAAAGAGAGGTGAGGAGGACCGGGATGGGTGGTGGCAATGAGAGGGGAGAATCTGGTTCTTGGGGAGAGACACAAAGTGGGGAGAGTATAAAATGACACCCAGTTTCGTGGCTGCATAAATGTTGTCTTACCCATCAAATGAGGATAATATTCAACAAGGTCATTGCAAAGACTATAAAAGTGGGCATGTTTAAAGTTAACTTACACATTGTCTTTGCTTCAGCAAAGATTTAATGCAGCTCAAATTAGAGTAACGGATGTTTTCTCAGTCTGTTTGTGCTGCTATAACAGGACACCTGAGGCTGGGTAATTTATAAAGAAACTGCGTTTCTCACAGTTCTGGAGGCTGGGAAGTCCAAGATAAAAGTGCCAGCAGCTGGTGTCTGCTGAGGGTTTTCTTGCTGTGTCCTCCCATAATGGTAAGCTGAAGGTCAAAGAGAAGAGGAACTCTGTGTCCTCATGTGGCAGAAGAGCAAAAGAGCGTGAGCCCACACCTGCAAGCCGTTTCCATAGCAGTATTTGTCCATTCAGAGGGCAGAGCCCACGTGACCTAAACGCTTCCCATTAGGCCCCATCTCCCTACCCTGCTGCTTTGGGGATTAAGTACCCAACACATGAATTTCGGGGTATATGTTCAAACCATAACAGATGTAAAAACGTTCTAAAATGCCCCACAAATGTGAGCTATTCCTTTTTTTTTTAATCACTAGCATTGATACATCCAGGAATGCCCGTGAGTTTGCACGCTGTGCAGGGTGGGGCAGAGCAACAGCTCAGGGGCTCTGCCAAAGGTGATCCCAAGGCCAAGGTTGATCAAATAAACCTGGGAGTTGTGAGCTCAGTGGGTCTGGAACCAGGGCACTCACTGTGAGTCAGACACTGTGCCTGACATGTTGCACGTGTTTATCTCATTTAATTCTCAGAGCAAAGTTGCAACAACATGAATTTAAAGAAAGAAAAGACTTTACAGATGAGAGAAAATTCAAGGCTTTCAGAGGTTAATTAGCCTTGTCAGTGGGAGTCAGAGGGTCCCCTGCTGACTCTTCTGTACTTTGGCAATGATGCATAGCCCTCTGGTCTGCAAGAGCTGAGCTGCAGTTTAGTACAAACCCATCCTCAGCAGCTCTGCCCAGCCTCAGCCCACAGAGGGGTCGAAGGCTCCTGGTAGGGGTGGCATAGCTAGCAGTGGGGCTTTGGTGGAAAGAGAAAGACTTGTCCCCTGTCTGTGTGGACTATTCATTCTCTCTTTCTTTCAGCCCAAGCAGCTCTGGGGAAGGAAGCCCTCCCTTCCCCAGCAGGACCCTGCTGGTGGCTCTCACACTCTTCTTAGTGGTCAGCCCTATTTCCAAAGTGACATGGATCCTTGCTGCCCCCTCAGGGGCCTCCCTCAGCTGCCTCATCACAGCCGTGATGGGACTGCTCCCTACCTAGGCTAAAACCCTCTCACAGGGCTCATCCAACAAGGGTACTGAGTTCAAGGGTACTGCATTTTTAGTTCTTTGCAGGTAGAAGGACTTTGGGTTTGTCACCACGGACTGCCCCTCCAGCAGCATCATTAAAGGAAAAAGATACTGCTGAACCAACTGAACATTTCAGAAAATTCCCCATTGTGACCTGGAACTAGTCACCTATTCTCACCTCTGACAGCCATCCACCTTTCTGGCTCCCAACTTGGCTTAACCCTAAATGTGGGGTTTCTGGATGCCACGGGACTGGTTCTGTTGGGTAAACCCTCTTAGGACCCCCATGACTCACATATAGTGGGCTGCCTCCCTAGGCCAGGACCCCTCATACTGACCTGGCCCAACCTTGATCATGCCGAGTCCCATGGTACCTACCAAATGCACCCTTCCACCCAACACACACAACCTCGAGAAAGTCTGGCTGTCCTGGAGACCACAAGCCTTCCCACCCAACACACACACACCTCAAGAAAGTCTGGCTGTCCTGGAGACCACAAGC
>NW_003852418.1:4377465-4379175 GCF_000181295.1 Otolemur garnettii | reverse complement strand
CCCACCCAACACACACACACCTCGAGAAAGTCTGGCTGTCCTGGGAGACCACAGGCCATTAGGAATGGGGTTTTTAAGGACAGATCTTGGGTAGTAAATTCAACCCAAGGCAGGAAGAGGAATCAAAGAAGTCAGAATCTGAGGGTCCAAATGCTAGGGGCAGCTTGTGCAAACCTAGACCTGCAGATGAAGTCAGGGCCATAAAAATCTATAGGATGAGGAAGGGACAGAGCTAGGTCTGACCAGGGGACAAGCAGGGCAGGGACTGAGCAGGCCATGAATCTCACTGATGGCTCTGACTTCCCTTCAGCCAGTAGATAGAGGGTCCACAGGAGAGCCCTGAAGGCTTAAAAGGCAGAGGGAGGGTTTGGTGCCAACAGTCAGGCAGTGCCAGGGACAAGATTCAAAGTCACTGGGCTCTGTCTGCCCAGAAGGGAGTTCTAGGGTACCCCTGGCCTTCCCTGAAAGTGCTGCCAACCCTCCCACCTTAGTCCCCAGCAGCAAGTCCAGAGGAGAAATCAGCTTTAAGACCCAATAGAGCAGGATTCAGAGGCCAGGGAGGGTCTGAAGTCTCAGGAGCAATGCTCCACTGGTGCCTGCAGTTCTGGGAGGTGAGGAGGCTTCTCACCATCTGGGCACTCACTTGGCCCCCACCAACCCTCAGCCAGGATGTGATAACTTGGGTTAGCTCTCTCAGAGGCAGGCCAGGGCCTTCAACACCTACCCCTGTCCCCAGTGATCCCGTGTGTCTAAAGATCTGCTGATTAGATAACTGAGATGAAGGGACCGGGATGCTGTAAGGGGTAGGGGAGGTACAACAGTCATGGGGAAAATAAAGGCATTTCTAAGTAGCTACTGTGTGACCAGCACCATAGCCGACCAGCACCATAGCCACACAGCAGCCAGGAGCAGGAGGCGGGGTCTTCTAAAAGCCAAACTTATTGGGTCATCCCCTGTTTCAAATCCCTCAGTGACTCCTACTACAATCAGGGTAACATCCACCTGCCTCCAGTGTGAGGCCTTCGGGAACCGGCCAGGCCCAGCCGGACCCCTCCACCGGCCCCACCGGCCCTCGTTGTGCATTCCAGACTGTGCGCTTCAGACGTGCTCTCACATATCATTCTGACGTTTGCTTTTCTCACTTCCTGTATCATCGACATCTGGCGATGCCCACATGTTTAGGTTTATACCTGCCACTTTATATGCATGATCTCATTAATCCTCCCCAGAAATCTATGAGACAGAGATAATTATACCTATCTTACAATAAAAGAAACAGAGGCTGAGAGGTTAAGTGAGTAGTTCAAGGTCATTACTCAGACAAAGACTGACAAGTTTCCTAGAATGTGGGACTTTCAGTCCTAAGCCTGAGAAGTCCTGGGCAAATCAGGAACTGGTCACCACAGGCACTGGTCACCTCTGAGAGGTCTGACCTCCTCTCCTGCCTCCACCTGGGGTCCCTGGGGTCCCAGCTAGTGGGCTATGAGAGGCTAGTTAGCGTCCCTGTCTGTTCTGTGCTTGCTGGTCACCTTAGGAGCTGCCCAGTAGGAGGAGAGCGTGGCTAAGTCTGTCCCACATTTTAGGAAACTTGTCAGTCTTTGTCTTAAAACTGAGAGCTCGGGCTCGGCGCCTATAGCTCAACCGGCTAAGGCGCCAGCCACGTACACCTAAGGTGGCGGGTTCGAATCCCCAGCCCGGACCCGCCAAACA
>NW_003852418.1:4365977-4377299 GCF_000181295.1 Otolemur garnettii | reverse complement strand
AAAAAAAAAAAAAAAAAACTGAGAGCTCGGCTCAGTGCCTATGGCTCAAGTGGCTAAGGTGCCAGCCACATACACCTAAGGTGGTGGGTTCGAATCCAGCCCAGGTCCACCAAAACAACAATGACGGCTGCAACCAAAAAAATAGCCGGGCATTGCGGCGGGCACCTGTGGTCCCAGCTACTTGGGAGGCTGAAGCAGAAGACTCACTTGAGCCCAGGAGGTGGAGATTGCTGTGAGCTGTGATGCCATGGCACTCCACCCAGGGGGACAGCTTGAGGCTCTGTCTCAAAAGAAAAAAACCTGAGAGCTCTGCACTCCAGGAATATCTCCCCCCTCAGCTCCAGGCCAGTGGGGTTGGCCATCACCCTAACGCAGGTCAGTTTCTTTGTCCTTCAGATGAAGTGACCAGGACAGGCAGCGCCCCTGGGGATTTGCTCAGAGACAGCTTTAAATCTACAATTCAGATAATCAAATGGTCCCATACATCCAATCAGCTGGAAGATGGGACAGAGGAGAAAGAAGCCCCCACCATGCGGAAGGGCTGCCACAGACAGGCAGGATCAGAAGAGGGCAGAGGCCAGAGGGGACGTTCAGGGCCCAATCTTTGGCTCTTTTACCTGCAGTTGTATTTCTGGTTTCTAGCATAGTTCCTGGCACAGAGCAAGTGTCCAATGCATATTGAATTAATGAGTGAACAAATGCATGCCTGGGCCATCCCAGTGAAATGGCAGACGTCAAGCAGCTGGAAGCCCAGCTCAGCGGTACAGATGCCAATAGACCAGTCAGATCCATAGAAGAAGCAGAGGGCCAGGAGGGAACCCCCACCCCAGCCCCAAAACACGGCTGTGCCACAGATAACAAGCCGTCCATTCCGTCAGGCTGCACGGCCTCGCTGCCAGAAGGCTCACTGTTCCCTGGTGGTTCTTGGGGAAAAACCTACCCTTTCAGGACCCCCACCATTTTTCCTTCCCTTAAGCAAGTCCCAGCCTTTGGCAAACACAGCCAAGAAAGCAAGGCTTTCACCACCTTCTTCTCCAAAAGATTTTATTGTGAAGAAGTCGCTGTCATTAGCCAAAACTCAAGACTAATGGAGTAGGGTTTCCACTGGGCAATCACATCCAACAGGTAAAAGGCTTTTTACTGTAATTATTCCAGCTGCGACAAGAGGGACCCCAGGAAGCAGCAGCATCGCCATCTTGTGGCTCTTCTGAGAACACCACAGGGCCCCGAGTCAGCCCTTCACCCGGTGTGTGCAACCCACAGCTCTGAGAATTTACGACTTTGGAGCTCTCAATAAGAATATCTACTCCACTGTTGCACAATCTGATGCCCTGCTCAACCGTTACAAAGATCAAAAAACATAACATCAATCCCCAAATTCAGCTTGGATTCAATGACATGTGACCTCTGTGTTTTCAGAAAACTCAAAGAGTTCCCAGAGGAAATGCACACACTTGCTGAGCTAACTGGTGGGCAATGCACAGGCGTAGATTAGAGAACAATAGTTCTCCCATCCTCCACTCTCTCCCTGTGTAAGCACGCCCTCTTTGCTTATAAAAGGAGATACTGATTTCTTTCATTAAATGGTCCATTCATTCATTTAGCAAATATTTATTGATCGCCCATTATGTGCCAGGCCTGGTACAGGGTGCGGGGTGTACAACAATGAGGAAAACAAATGTGGTCTCTGTCCACCGTGGTGTTGATCATCTAGTGGAAATGGAATCAAATAACTACTGAAATAATAATGCCCTGGAGAAAATGCTAGGAAGGAGGACACAGGGTTCTGAGCCTGAGTGTGCTAGGACCGGAAGTGTGATGCATTCAAGAGAGATGTGGCTCCTCCTATCATGGGTAAGCTGGAAACTGTAAGTCTGAATTCTCTTCCAAGAAACTCAGAGAGAACAGGAGCTTTCAGGTATTGTATTTTTTTTTTTTTTTTTTTTGACAGAGCCTCAAGCTGTCCCCCTGGGTAGAGTGCCATGGCATCTCAGCTCACAGCAACCTCCAACTCCTGGGCTCAAGCGAGTCTCCTGCCTCCTCCTCCCAAGTAGCTGGGACCACAGGCGCCTGCCACAACGCCCAGCTATTTTTTGGTTGCAGCCGTCACTGTTGTTTGGCGGGTCCGGGCTGGGGATTCGAACCCGCCACCTTAGGTGTACGTGGCTGGCGCCTTAGCCGGTTGAGCTATAGGCGCCGAGCCCAGGTATTGTATTGACAAGCCTGCTGGGAGTTCATTGCTGGGAACAATAGGGTTTGAATGGACCCCAGTATTGGGGATGTTTTATCTGGTTCTTTTTCATTCCTCACACACACACACACAGGCACAATTGGTTTTTCGTCTCTGTGCTGAAGAGGAATTAAATTACGTGTGGATGAGAACTGCAGCCCTATAGAGTCCTGCTCAGGGAAAACCTGAAATATTCTCTAAAAGAAAACCGTACCTCTGAGGTTCAGAGAAGCTGGGCCTGTAGAACAGCTGGGGCTGCCCCAGGACAGTGAGCCTCAAGCCTGACTCCCCTGTGAGAGGGGAGATGAGGTACAGCTGGCACAGCCGCAGGGCTACACAGGTGTAGAGACTCAGACTAAAAAGGGGCCTTAACGCTCCCCCTGTCCTGCTGTTCGGAAGAGGGTGGTGGAATATACATGAGTCTTGGAATCAGACAGAGATGGATCCTAATCCCAGCTACAGCATGATTTGCTGCATTAACTTCTCATTTCATCCCCTGCAAAATGAAAACAAGAATCTCTATGCTACAAGGAGGCTCAAAGCTCTTTTTTGGTCCCAAGGTTCCCCTGGAACCTCTGTTCTCCCCGCCCTGCATGCTAGGAGATCGTTGAGCTAAATATTATTGGTTCTTTCTTTCCAAAAAAACAGTAACTCAACATTCAAGCTTTCTAATTTGCATTAATTTTGTAAAGAATAGATTTATTTACAAGCTCATTTTCCATGCTGATATAAATATATATAAACCGTTGAATAAATAAGTTGGTAGGAAGGGACAGCTCGTCCTTACAGAAGGATACCATCCCATAAATACACAAGGAATGATGGAAATAGAAAATCGCCTTTAGGCAAACATCACTGTATAATTGTGGGGAGCAAGGTACTTACTAAATACAAACAGGAAAACGGTAAATTAATGGTGATGAAACCTGGCAGACACTCCCTTACCAAGAGATCTCTGTTAATATCACAAGTAATGAGACAAATCAACACCAGTGACAGGAAGCCCCGAGGAGAGCACAGGATCACTTCAGTGGTTTTTTGCCGAAAATGCTTAATCTCAATCTAATGACCAGAAAACATCTGACAATCGCAAATTGAGGGTCATTCTATAAAATCACTGACCAGGACTCTTCAAAATTGTCAAGGTCATGAAAGGCAAAAAAAAAAAAAAAAAAAAAAGAGCCTGAGACATTCTCACAGATTACAGAAGACCAGGAAGGCATGGCAACTACATGTAATATGGAATACTAGATTAGGACCTGGTCCGGAAACAAGGAAGACATCAATAGGAAAACTGACGGCATTCAAATAATCTTGCAGATTAGTAAATATTGTATCAATGCCAATTTTAGTGAGATATTTAGGAATGAAAAGTACCTATAGAAACATTCTTTTTTTTTTTTTTGAGACTGAGTCTTACTTTTTCACCCTCAGTAGAGTGCTGTGGCATCATAGTTCACAGCAACCTCACACTCTTGGGCTCTAGTGATCCTCTTGCCTCAGCCTCTTGAGTAGCTGAGACTACAGGCACCCACCAAAATGCCCGGCTATTTTTAGAGATGAGGTCTCACTTTGTTCAGGCTGGTCTCAAACTCCTGAGCTAAAGCAATCCACCCACCTGGGCCTCCCAGAGTGCTAGGATTACAGGTGTAAGCTACTGTACCAGCCTAACCTATAAAAACAATTTAAACACTACAGAAGAGATATGTACAACAATTATGTATCAATTACAAAAATAAAGAAGAGTGTGGCTTGGCACCTGTGGCTCAAGTGGCTAAGGCGCCAGCCACATATACCTAAGGTGGCGGGTTTGAATCCAGCCCAGACCCGCCAAATAACAATGATGGCTACAACCAAAAAAAAGCTGGGCGTTGTGGCAGGCGCCTGTGGTCCCAGCTACTTGGGAGGTGGAGGCAGGAGACTCGCTTGAACCCAGGAGTTGGAGGTTGCTGTGAGCAGTGAAGCCATAGCACTCTACCCAGGGGGACAGCTTGAGGCTCTGTCTAAAAAAAAAAAAAAAAAAAGAGTGTAAAGTAGAAGGGCCTCTCCCAAGCACCTACTTCCTATAGGTAACCACTGTTAGCAGCTTGATATTTTTACATTTATATGAAACAACATGCACAAATGGAATCCTGCTCTCTCTATGTATATATTTATTTTCATAATAATCTTTACCCACTCAATAATATCTCTTTCCATATTTATCTGCCTTAATCTTTTCCATGGCTGTACTGTATAATATTCTGCTATAATGATCTAAAATTATTTAACCAATCCCAGATTTGTCTGTAATTTTTCCCTATTATAAATATTTCTATTTTTTTAAAAAAGCCTATATGTATATGTATATATGTCATATGTATGTGTGTGAATATAGATACACATATTTCTATAGGATAGTCTTAGAAGAAAAGTGGTTGAATCAAAGTAAAGAAAAATTTGCATCTCAATTATACTTCTGCCAACAGTGAATTAAAGTGTCTACTTCCCCATATCCTGAAAAATAATATTACTAGCATTTTTTAAAATTTTTATTACAGTGGACTAAACATTAATTATAGATTCTTTGGCCTGTCTGAATGTCACTCCGAGGACTCTGGACATACTACAGGAACTGTGGGTGCCTTGAGTGAATTGTCCGATTGGCGACCAAGTTACTAAAGCTTTCTGGTAGCAACCAGTCTCCAAATGGCCCTCAGTGGCCCCTGTCTGCCCCGTTCATGTTCTGTGGAGTCCCCTCCCACATCACATCATGGTTGCTCTGGGTAACCAATAGAATATGGCAGAAACGATGACATGTGGCTTTTGATGTTGATCCATAAAAAGGCCATGTGGTTTCTTCCCCTTGTTCTCCCTCAGATTATTAGCCAGCCTGGGGGAAGCCAGCACCATGTTAAATGGATACTACCCAGGACCCCATGGAGGTCTCATCCATTCTGCACTAGGAAGAACTGAGGCCTCCTGCCGACAGCCATGTGAGTAAGCTGTCTTGAAAGCAGAGTGTCCAGCCTCAGTCCAGCCTGCAGATGACTGCAGCCCAAGCCATCATCTTGACTTGTAGCCTTGTGAGAGACCCAAATGTGAACCAGCTAAACTAGTCCCAAATTCCTAATGATCAGAAACTGTATGAGATAACTAATGCTAATTATTTTAAGCCACAAAGTTTTGGTGTAATTTGTTGTGCATCACTCTCCAAGCCACACCTTTCTCATCTGTAATGTAGGAATGTTAAAGATAATTCCAATGCCCCCTTCTGAGAGAATGCAGATGAAGTGCCTGCCACCTGCAGTGCCCATGGACATCAGTCTCCCCCTCTCTCCTTGGCAAGACCTTGCTGGTAGCCTGAGTAAACAGAGAGGAGTGTTTGAATTGCAATGCCTTTGACCTTTTCATTTAACATACATGTCAAATCAGTTTCTAATTCATTTACAGATACATTATTCTGGGAATGAAGCAGGGAGTGAACTTTGCTGCAATGTGTTCCCTGCCCTTTTATGTGATGAAATTATAAAAGCAAACAGTCTTATTGCTCTGGTCTTCAGAGAGCTGCCAAACCCCTCTCTGGGTGATCAGGGAGTGGCTGCTTGGGACCCCAGCCAGGGACAAGCTAATTGGAAGGCCCACAGGTCAGGTTCCACCCAGACTGCAACCAACGCTGCTCTCCACGCTGCCATCTGGTGGCCACAGTCCGCAATTGCAGCTTTCCCACAGGACGGCCGCCTTGGGGCACGGAGGCCATGTCCCTTCCTTTACCTGTGTTAGCCACTGATTCTCCCCTTCCAAATGAGTGGCCCTGGCTATTTCTGCTTTGCCCTCCACTCACAGGAACTTGAGCAAATTTCCAGAGAAGGAAATTTTAGTCAGTTTGGGTTGATATAACAAATTGTATAGATTCAGTGTTTTAATAATGTAAACAAGAAAAATTTATTTCTCACAGTTCTGAAAGCTGGAAGTCCAAGACCAGGGTGCCAGTGTGGCCAGGCTCTGGTGTGGCCCCTTTCTGGGCTGCAGACTGCAGCTTGTCACTGTACTCTGACCTGATGGACAGGGCAGAGGGAGCCAACATACACTCTTTTAGGCCTTCTTCTAAGAACACTAATCTCATCTCTGAAGCTCCACCACCATGACATTGGGGATTAAGATTCCAACACTTAAATGTGAGGGCAACACAAACATTCAGTTCATCGCATAGAAAACCTTAAACAGGACCACAGAACATCAGAATGATCCCTCAACCCAGCTGCCAGCTACAGCCAGGCTGGACCCTTTGTATGACCCCCAGCCAAGCTCCCGACTCCCCTCAGACACATTCCCTGGAGGGAAGAGTGACCTCTGTCCCTGTCTTTGTTCATTTTTTAATACCAGTGTTCAGAATCATCAATCCCAACTGTCTCTCCAGCCCCAGGAGGTGCCTGGCTAAAATTCTCCGTGTGGGCACACAGATTTAGTCCGCCTAAAAATCTTGCTCTATCCACTTATAACAACAAACACAGTTGGTACCCCTCTTAATTTTCAGTAATTAAATCCAGCAACACTGGAGACAAGAGGGACTGTCTGGCCAAGGTGGTGGAAAGAAACATGAATTATGACAAATGGCACTCATTGGTTGGAGAATGTACCGTAGCTTCAGTCCTGACGAGCTCTGAAGTAATCTCCAAAGGACTATGGCAGTTTTGAAGCAAAGGTGGGGTGAGAACAGGGAGAAACTAGAGACAAGAACGTCCCCAATGAGTCTAGGAGTGCTGGTTCCCACCACAGAGGCCACTGAGAGCTTTGGCATCCACACCCTGGGCTTGAATTCTGTGACTTACTGACCTTGGGGCCCCAGTTTCCTCTTCTATTAAAGGGGCATGTAAACCTCACCCCATGGGTGGTAGGGAGGTGCGAATGAAGCTGGGTATACGGACACACCTAGCAAAGCATCCTTGTTCCAAGAAACAGTCCACAAGTGTGACCTGCCCTCCTCATGTCTACTTTTTCAGGCAACACAAACATGCCATCACTGGGATTTTCAATGTCCTTTGCTAGAACAGAAAACAAACCAAAAAACGCTTAGTTGATTCTCTGTGCCACCCTTTCAGGGGTCGATTCAATTCCATCTGCCTTTATTGAGCAGCTACAAGGTCTAAAGGCCCCTGGGAGAAGCAGAATGAAGAAGGTATGGGTCCTACCCTCAAGGAGTTCACAGGTCCTCAGTGGAGACAGGAGAAACTGCCAGTATCCAAACAGCAGGGGGTAACGAGGACAGCTGACACTTACATAGCACTTATTCTAGAATCGAATCCTGAAAATTGTCCTCTGAGATAGACACTAGTATTCTTCTCCCCACTTTACATGTGGGAAAGCTGGCAAATATATTAAGAAGTGTGCCAAAAGTCACACCAATAAGAAACAACAGAACTGGAATTTAGGCCCAGGTAGTGCACAACCGCCATCCACGCGCTCAGCCCCTACGCGACGTGGTCACGCCAGCCTCAGTTGCCTGTGTGCTTTTCCTTAAACACGTACCAGTCTTCACACCTCTGAGCATCGGTTCACCTTGTTTCCTCTTCCTGAAAGTTTCCGACTCCTGTCAGCCATCCAAAATTCTCACTTTATTGTTAAGACCCAACTCAAATATTCCCTTCTATGTGAATTCTTCCCAAACCCCCCATCAGAGCTCCATGATACTCAGCATGCCCCTCTCTTGGGCACTAATGACATAGTAGTATAACTATCAGGTTACGGCCCTGAGTCCCTAAGACTGGACACACCTGAAGACAGGAGCCATCTCTTACTCCACTCTGGGTCCCAGTCCAGCGAATGTCTGTTGGGGGAACATGTCAGTTATTTCCAACTCAGATTATCTCCACTGGCCTGACGACCTCTCTAGCAGGTGATGGGACCTTGGCTTTCCAGTCTGTTCCACTCACCAAGAAGAACCCTACAGCAACTGGGTCCCAAAGCTTCTAAACACAGTCTGGCCTATGTTGAATGCTACTGGAGTTGAGTCAATCACAGGTTGGCCCTCATGTTACTGTTCACAGTGAGGTACTAAAAATCTGATTGGGCTTCCAGAATGCAGATGGGGCTTGTCACCAGCGGACTACACTTGGGATGGTGGGTTGGGAGCTGATTTGCATTTTAGGGCATTCAGATCAGGGCCACATGGGCCTCTGTGGTCCCCTTCCTCCATAAAATACTATTTAAAATTATATGTTACGACTGAGTTGGTAAAAAGATGAACTGACTCAGGCTGGTTTCATTATCACATGTTCATTATTATTGTCCTTATCCTTTTTAAATAAATTATAATTAAAACATAAGGAGGGGCTAAAAGTATTGTGAGCTCTACAGACCGTGCCCAGTGTGTAATTAGTCTGTCTACCCTGGGTGCCAGACATCTGTGACAGCTCTTTGGGTCCATTCAATTTTTCATGAAAGCAAAAAAAAAAAAAAACCATTTTGTTGCCTGGTTTTTCTGAATTAGGAGGAGGGGGTCCACACACGCACACGCACATACACGCTTCTCACTTCCAGCCTTGTGCCTCCATCGCACTCCCTGCTGTAGCTGGTGTCTTCAGGACTTGTGCAAGAAAGGAATAACTTCTCCAGGTGCCAACCAGCATGCTCTTTACAGCTTCCAGAACTTTCCTGAAATCTCCTACCTGCTGATGATCTTTCTCCCTTCTCTGCATCATAATAACTTCCTTCCTGTCTCATTTCTGTAGTGGGTTTTGGGGAGGGAGAGGAGATAAACACATACCATGAATCCATGATTTTTAACCAGAAGCCCCTTCATACTCTATCTGGAATGCTTTCAGCAGCATGGAACAGAAAAACCCCTTCAAGTTGGCCTGATAAGAAAAGTTACGGGCTCCTGTGAAAGGACGAGAAGAGGGGCCTCAGGACCAGCTTGATCTACTGTTCCAGCTCCATTTCCAGGCTGTGCCCCCCTCTGTATATTGGCTTTATGCTGGAGCTGCTGCTCTCCTGGGGACAAATGGCTCTAGCAATTCCTAGCTGCACACCCATACCACGAGATCCAAATGTAGATTCCCAGTCATCTGGCAATGCCAAAGCCTCAGATAAGCATCCCAAGTAGCAGCCACCACTACAGAGAAAGCAAAGGGAGAAGGGGACAGGGCTGGCCTAACAATCTGGTCAGAGGGACGCACGGATTTCCTGGGGGCCTGGAAAACATTATTCAAAGATCCGCCATCCTCACACCAGCACCAGGGCTCTTTGGGAAGAAGCAAAACCCCAAAGGACCTCTATCCACTCAAGCAAAAGCAAGTAAAATTTGGTGAGACAAGTCAACTTTCAGGCAGGCAGCTGGTAGGAAAGAAGAGCGGAGACCTGGAGACCAAAGTAAGGCCTCAGGCCTCGATGGCCCTTTTAACTTACCAAGCTCAGATAGGGCCTGGTAGTGGAGAGAAGCACGGCTTCCTCAAAGGTGTCCCTGTCCTCCTCCCCAGATCCCGTGACTGTTACCTTACATTTCATAGATGGTGAAACTGAAATACAGAACTTATTTACAGAGATCGTACCAAGGTTACACAGCTAGAAACTTCATCATTTGCTAAGAGCCAGCCCCAGGAATGGCCCGTCCTTATCTGAAGGAGGAGGAGGAGAAAGGGGGCTGGTGGGGAGGCATTCCAACTTGAGATGGAAAGAAACGTTCTTATCAAGAGACCTATATAGCCTGTGGTGGCTGCAGGGTCTGGGCTCTGGGCCTCCAGCTCTCATTCAGCAGCATCCATTGTGTAGCCACGGGCCGTGGCCTTCCCCTTGGAGCCCCTGGTAGGAGTGGTGTATGGGGCAGCACAGAGACTGGAAGTCAAGTCCTGGAGAAAACTGGGCGAGCTCAAGTTGAGCATCAAGGGAATGACTGAGGTTTGAGAGGGGACTGGGTGTGAGGCCAAAACGAAAATGTAAGGGACAGAGAGCACCTAAATCTGAAGATCAGAGGGCCAGACAAAGGACTACAGCCTCAGGAATCCTGGAAGCGGGGAGGACTAACAGCAGCTGCAGCCTGCACGCCCCAGCACAGGCTGGCTTGGAGGAGCTGGCCTCTCTGTTCTGCACACAGCATGCCAACTGTCCGCAAACCGGTCTGTCCCTGGGTTCAGGAAGCTGTGTGACCCTCATCATTCTAGAAGATGAGGAAAACTCTCCTCTGACTCCAAAACTTTCCTTCTTTCCCCTCTCCCTTCCTCTCTCCCTCCCTCCCTTCCTTCCTTTCTTCATCCACCACGTTATTTTTTAGGTCAACCATACAAATGCCTTTTGTTGGAGACTAGGGCACTGCAACTGTGGCAGAGAGCTGGAGGGAGAAAGAACTGTGAGGCCCGGTGGGGGGGAGGGTGGCCCAGCTGGGGGTTTCCTGAGCCCCTCAGCCCTGCCATCCTAGGAAGAGGCCCTCGGAGGGAGAACTGTGATGTGCACGGAGCCCCAGGCTCTGTGCTCACCCTGCAGGGGGGTTGGGAACCACACAATATGCTTGATTGAAAGGTTCTTTTAAAAAGCTTAGTATTTTAACATTAAAGAATTAAATCAATAATGTCCCCATTTCAGCTTCTCTGTGATTACGTCCTTTGTGTCCTGTTTACTATTTAGTGACAAACCATCTTAATGTATTTTGTGTTGCTATAACTGAATACCACAGACTGGGCAATTCATAAAGAAAAGAAATTTATTTCTCACGGTGGTTCTGTAGCTGGGAAGTCCATACCAAGGTGCCGGCATCTGCCTTCCCTGCCTAATCCCGGGGGGGTAAATGGAAAGGAGAGAGAGAGAGAGAGAGAGAGAAAGGACAACAGAGGAAGGGGGCTGAACACATCCCCTATCAGGAACCCACCACTGCGACAGCCAACCCTCTCCCCACAATAACAGCATTAAAGGGTTTCATTAGACCCCCCACCTCCCAACGCTGTCGCACTGAGGATTCCGTTTCCACCACGTGAACTTGGAAAGACACATTCAAACCACAGCATTTTGCCCCAGCCGCCTTCTCACATTCAAAATACATTCACTCTGCCCAATCATCTCAAAACTCTTTTTTTTTTTTTTTTTTTTGAGACAGAGCCTCAAGCTATTACCCTGGGTAGAGT
>NW_003852418.1:4359612-4365803 GCF_000181295.1 Otolemur garnettii | reverse complement strand
GAACCTGCCACCTTAGGTGTATGTGGCTGGCGCCTTAGCCACTTGAGCCACAGGCGCTGAGCCACCTCAAAACTCTTAACTCATTCCAGCATCAATTCAAAAGTCCAGCATCTCATCTTATCAGACATGGCCAGTGGAGACGTGGAGTGAGCATGGCCCCAGCTCCTTCCCACAGGTCATTACCACCCCATGTCACTTCAGTCCCCTCTTCCACAGTCTGTGAACCGGCTGGCCTACTCTACAGCACTGTGGTCAGAATTAGGAGATAATACATGGGGATAGGCTTTATAAAGCTAAGAAATGTCCACAAATGTTCACGGCAGGTTTATTCACAGTAGCCAAAAATGGGAAACAACTCCCAAATGTCCATCAACAGGTGAATGATGAAGTGTGTTTCGTCCTTGTGTGTATAAGGGGCACTGTTCAGAAACTATGGATACCCACGACATGAATGAATCTCAGCATGATAATGCTGCGTGGGGGCGGGAGTGACACATATATGGAAGGACACACGCTGTATAAACTCCTGGAGAAAATGCAAACCAATCCATTCTGACAAAATAATAAATTAGTGGCTACCCAAGGATTGGGGCAGAGCAGGAAGGGACAAGAGGGATTAGAAAGGATCCTCAGGAAACTTCTGGAAGTGATAGATTTTTATGGGGTGAATCGTGTTCCCTTCTAAAATGCATATGTCACGGCTCACACCTGTAATCCTAGCACTCTGGGAGGCAGAGATGGGTGGATTTCTTGAGCTCAGGAGTTTGAGAGCAGCCTGAGTAAGAGTGAGACCCTGTCTTTACTAAAAATAGAAAAACTAGTCGGGTGCCTGTAGTCCCAGCTGTCGAGGAGCTGAGGCAAGAGGATCTCTTGAGCCCCTGAGCTTGAGGTTGCTGTGAGCTATGTTGTCACGACACGCTACCCAGGGTGACAGAGTGATGCACTCATCAACCTGTACATTTTAAATATACTCAGTTCATCATATGTCAGTTATACCTCCACAAAGCTGCTCCTAAAACACATTATTAAGTTATTGTTTTCATTTACTTAATCAAGCATTCACCCAGGTCCCATGCCAAGTGTTACCTCTGGTTGTAACTCAGCAGGGAGGACCCAGCACTGGACCCCTCTCCAGTGGAAGCCAGGAGAGGCAAAAGGATGTGCCCGGAGTCCTTCAGAGGATCCTGGGCAGAACCAGAGGCACACAGGGCCTCCTGCCCAGGCCTGGGGATCTGGACCTTGCCAGCACCTTTGAACCACTTGGACAATTTATAAACTCCTCACACTTGGACTACTCCAATCACAACACCTGAGGGTGAGACCCAGGCCTGAGTATTTTTTTAAAGCTCATCTGGTGATTCCCATGTGTGTCCAAGGTAAAGCAGCCACTGCTTCCCTCCTTCCAGGAGGAAGCCTGCCTCAGAGAAATAGGCTTCTTACAGCACCCAGCTGAGCACAGCCAGGCACACCAGTGCCCTCACTCACACTGATTGAGAAACCAACTTAATTGCCTTGAGGTTCTGTGCAGAGCCAGGCGGGACTTAATCATTCCACTCGCATCAAAATATTTACTCCAAATAGTCATTACCACCTGGAAGGGGCTTGTAGGTAGCTAGGGAAGAGTGGTGGAGGGAGGCAGCAAGATCCAGTACAGCCTGGAAGTGAAGCTGGCTCTTTTGAGAGGCCATTGTTCCTGGTAGCCAACGCTCAACTATCCCCCAGAGAGTTCTTAAGCCATTTTGAGTTGTAATGCTCGGAGGGGGCCTGAATCACCCGATTCTTCCTGACGCAGGTGCTAAGGCTTGGAAACATAAGGTAGATGATTTGCATAAAGTGAGTGCTTTGCATAGAGTGGAAAATTTGCATGCAGTAAATAGCTAAGGGGAGGATAAAATTATAGCCTAGAAATGGCCTAAAATAATGTGTTAATTTGAAACTCCAGTGTAAACTGAATGCTTCTCTGAAAAGTGATCTTATTTCTGCCTCCAAAGAGACAAAGCTACTGGGTTCCTGGCAATCCAGGCTCACGTCCTGAGGGCCAGGTGGACTAAGAATGATAGGACACCGGGACAAGTGGACCAGGCATCTGAGCCTTGCGTAACCCCTGCTTCCTCCTGTCGATGCATTTCATTCGAGCCCAGATATAGCTCCCAAGACAAGCTTCTCCACTGCACTGAGAGCTCCCTGAGGGCAGGAATGGATATGGTGCAGCCCCTGCCCCAGCATCCTGCACAGGGCATAGCATTGCACTAGTTGGGAATGTTTTCAGCTGCAGTTAGGGAAAATCCACCTGCTGACTGCTAAAACCCTAAGGCCATTTATTGTTGCCTTAACACGAAGGTTGAGGGATGTAGGTTGAGGGAGGGGTGACTCAACAATGTCATCAAGAGCCCAGGCTCCTGGGATCCTCCCACTGCGCCCTCTCGTGTCAGTGCTCATGATAGGAAGGTGGCTGCCCCAGCAACAAGCCATCACATCTTCAGAAGGACTTGCAGCTAACTGGCTGCTCTATCTGGAAGGTAAGGTTTCCCGGAAGCCCCAGCAGACGTCCTTTTCATCTGCTCCACCAAAGCTGAATCCCGTGTCTACTTCTAGACCAGTCCCTACCAAAAGGTAAGAGATTGGCACTGGGCCCATTTCTACCAGAACAAAATCAAGATTCTGTTGGCAAAGAAGAATCCAAGAAAGATGGTTGGCTAGAAAACCGAGGATATCTATCAGTAAAGAAATAACTGTTAATGAAGACATGGAGCCGTGGCTTATGGGACTAAGTGGTATCCCCTCCCTCCCCCTAACCCTGAATCCAAATATTGGGTTCTTATCACAATAGAATGTGAGCAGAGGTGACCCGTGTCACTTCTAAGCCCACATAGGTAAGAGCTGGTATACACCCTGTACCCACTTTCCATCCCTGTTGCAGGGACCTCAAAAATCACGTGTTGACATGGGAGTATCTCAGCAAGGCTTAAATCACCAGATGGAGGAGAGAACCTACAGGGGCCATCAGACTTAGCAGGGGCAAGAAATAAACTTTCCCTTGTTAAAACACTTCGATTTGAGGATTGATTTGTTAGAGCCCAATAAGCTACCCTCCCCTGACTCATCCCTCTGTAGACACAGGTTCTCATTAGATCCTGAGCAGAGAAACTAGAACCCTTTCTCCTATCAAGAAGATTAGAGCCCCTAAAAGACTCGTGTTCCCAAAATGTGTTGCAGGCTCCACAATGCTCAGCCAGTTCAGTTTTAATCCAATCTGCACCAGCAATTTATTGGACAAGTTACCTAGCGTCCCTTGATTGCTGTTTTCCCGATATTAAATGGAAATAATAATCGTGCCTGCTCCATAGGATTATTGTGGGGACTGAAAAGGTAACACTTAGCAGTTTTACTCACAGGAATTTATTCTACGGATATATTCGCACCTGTATGTGAAGGAGTATAGAGAGGATTTTTTATTGCCAGGTTTTCTGTGAGACCAAAAGACTGGGAACACTCTAACTATCCCTCAGAAGGAAAGTGGTCTAATAAATTATGGTACATCTATAAAATGAAATTCCCTGTCACTTTTTAAAAAAATAAATAAAATCGGTCTATTTGGGCTAACATGAAAAGATTGCCAGGATATATTGTTGCCTGGAAAAAGCAAAGAACAGTACCAGATGCATAAAATGCAATCATTTGTTTTTATGTAAAGGGCATGCCCAGATGTGATTGCTCATGGGTTTTTTAAATTCTAGAAAAATATGCAAGAGACAATGTTTGTTTCTAAAAAGGGAAATGGAGAGTTTATGCGGAAAAGGAGTGGAAAGGGAGCTTATGTTTCATAGCATACTTTCCTTGTACTATTTTAATTTTATATTTATTATTTTTAATAAAACAAGTAAGAATGTAAAGAAGGTGCCTAATACTTGGTGTCAATATATTATTAAATGTGAAGAAATATTTGCTAAATTAAAATATTTAATTTAATTTGTATCTAAAATTCATTAAATAGTATGGTTATGGGCTCGGCACCTGTGGCTCAAGTGGCTAAGGCACCAGCCACATACACCTAAGGTGGCAGGTTCGAATCCAGCCCAGGCCCACCAAACAATGACGACTGCAACCAGAAAATAGCCAGGGGTTGTGGTGGGCGCCTGTGGTCCCAGCTACTTGGGAGGCAGAAGCAGAAGACTCGCTTGAGCCCAAGAGTTGGAGGTTGCTAGGAGCTGTGATGCCACAGCACTCTACCCAGGAGGACAGCTTGAGGCTCTGTCTCAAAAAAAAAAAAAGTATTGTTATGGATATTATTGTAATGGATTAATATTTATTTCTTTTGGCCCAGGTGACATTTCAAGGGCTCTTGCCTCCCAGCTGCAACCTCCTTGCCTTCTCCCTTTTTCTCCAAAGAGAATGAGAATCAGGAAACTGGAGATGAAGTTCTTATTTTGGGTCTTCTCCATAAGGAACAATTCCACCTGGACACATCCGTGACTCAGCACAGCCCAGGCTGAAACTCAGAAAAGGTGTGAGGTTCAGCTCGTACAATGTGGCAAGATTACTTCAGCAGATGGGGGCCTGCTGCTGTGACCAAGGAGATGGCTCTCAGAGTCACATTTGTTCTGAAACCATAGCCACCAATCCAGAGTTTATAGTTGAAGGTGACTGCCATCCCTGCTACTGTATGTTCAGCCACTTGGGAGTGGCACAGCACCGTGGCTGGGTAAGAACACTCCTTCCCCAGTGTGGCCATCCTGCCAGCCCAGCATGGCCAAGCAGGGAAGATGCCAGTGTGTTAGGCCAAATACCAGTCCTGAAACATGTCTACTACTGATCCCTAAGACTTGAATGTGACATTATCAGGCAAATGGGACTTTGCAGATGTGATTAAGTGAAGGATCTCAAGCTGGAAATATTATCTTGGACTGTCTGGGTGAGCCCCATATAATCCCAATGGTCCTTATAAGAAGGGGAAGAGAAGGCCATGTAACAACAGAAGCAGAGAGACATTTGAAGATGCTATGCTAGTTGTTTGGTTTTTGTTGTTGTTGTTTTGTTTTGTTTTTGTTTGTTTGTTTTGAGACAGAGTCTCATTCTGTAGCCCTTTGGTAGAGTGCTGTGGTGTCACAGCTCACAGCAACCTCCAACTCTTGGGCTTAAGCAATTCTCTTGCCTCAGCTTCCTGAGTAGCTGGGACTACAGGCACCCGCCACAACACCCAGCTATTTTTGTTGCAGTTGCCACTGTTGTTTTAGCTGGCCGGGGCCGGGTTCAAACCCACAACCCTCGGTATATGGGGCCAGCACCCTTCCCTCTGAGCCACAGGCGCTGCCCTAAGCTGGTTGTTTTAAAGATGGATGGAGGAGCCATGAGCCAAGGAATGGAACTCCAGATTCTGAAAAAGGCAAGAAAATGCATCCTCCCCTAGAGCCTCCTGAGGAAAAGAACTCTATTGCTAAGGTCCGAATGTTTACATCCTCCTAAAAGTCTTATGTTGAAATCCTAGCCTCCTAGGTGGAAGGCTAGGATATCAGGAAATGAGGCCTTTAGGAGCTGATTGGGTCATAAGGGCACCACGCTCGTGGATGGGATCAGGGTCCTTATAAAAGAGGACTGAGGTAGTTCATTCACCTCTTCAGGTACTGTCTTTGAAGCAGTGAACCCTCACCCACACCAAATCTGCTAGCACCTTGACCTTGAACTTGAACTTCCCAGCCTCCAGAACTGTGAGCAATAAGTTTATGTTGTTTATAAAATGCCTGGTCTAAGATATTTAGTACAGCAGCCTGAACAGACTAAGGCACTGCCAATACATTGGCTTCAGCCTGGTGAAATCCATTTCAGACTTCTGACCTCCAAAGCTGTAAGATAATAAACTCGTGTTGTTTAAAGCTACTAAGTTTGTTACAGCAACAATAGGAAACTAATGTGGTCACAGTCCACCTCCCACTACCTCTCTGCTCAGCTCTATTCACCTTCCCCTTCTTGCTGCCTTTTCATGTACGTGTGACCCTCATGGCCCCAGTTTGCCGCTACAGCTCCACACTTCACACCCTCTCAACTCCAAGTCTTTTTTTTTTTTTTGAAACAGAGCCTCAAGCTGTCCGCCTGGATAGAGTACTGTGGCATCACAGCTCACAGCAACCTCCAACTCCTGGGCTCAAGCGAGTCTCCTGCCTCAGCCTCCCAAGTAGCTGGGACTACAGGCACCC
>NW_003852418.1:4357678-4358930 GCF_000181295.1 Otolemur garnettii | reverse complement strand
TTTGGCGGGCCCGGGCTGGGGATTTGAACCCACCACCTTAGGTGTATGTGGCTGGCGCCTTAGCCGCTTGAGCCACAGGCGCCGAGCCATAACTACCTTTTGTTAATGAGACGTTCCAGGCACCAAGCTAAGCATTTCCCATTATAGTATCTCATTTGGTTCTCACAAGAACCCTATGAGTTGGGGTCTACGGGACAGTTCTCTGAGTGGCCTTAGACTGATGCAGTCTCCCTCCCCACTCCCCACCTTTCTGATTTGAAGTTCTCAAGAATAACTGTAAAATGTACTGGAAATGAAATATCCTAAGATAAAAAGGCAACTGGCCAGGACAGTCCAGGATCTGTTCCAATCCTCCCCATACCCTAGAAGCAAGATGTCCTTCAATGCCCAGTAAGTCTTGTAACCCTGAGGTACAAAAGTCAGTTCAAGATGGGCTGCTTCCTAGGGTCCCTCAGCGGCAGTGACAGTGGGGCACACGCAGTTGAGACTCC
This sequence comes from Otolemur garnettii, assembly GCF_000181295.1. Lineage (NCBI taxonomy): Eukaryota > Metazoa > Chordata > Mammalia > Primates > Galagidae > Otolemur > Otolemur garnettii. The sequence goes on along the minus strand of NW_003852418.1, from coordinate 4,358,439 downwards.
ATCGACCCCAGGCAGATCTCCTGAGCTGGAGGACTGTCTTCTGTTGTCCCTTGCTGCCTGCCAATCTGTAAGTACTACACCTGCCTCCTGTAACTTGTATGCATAGGTGTTTTGTCTCACCAGACTCAGACAAGTTGGTAACCATGCACAGTGAACCTTTTTCATGGGGTCTGTCATTACAGATGGAAAACTAAGGGTCAGAGGTGTCAATTATTGAAGATCAGAGAGCTGGTGACCAGTGGGACCTGCTGTCCTACTGCTACATGTGTCCTGTGGTGTGCCTGTTGCAGAGAAGAAAGAAATCATCTGAATCAGAGGACAACAGTCTAATCCCAAAGGCTGCAAGTTCAAAACAGAAATCAGAGCTGGGCACAGGTGCAAGAGCTGGTGGGCCATCACTCATGAGCAGTAGCTAATGGCCTCAGCAACCAGGACTGAGGTCTCCAGGCTTTGGAAACCTCACTTCCCTGAGATCGTCACACTGCTGACCCTGGTAGCCAGATACCACCATGAATGAACAGTATCTTAGGGCTTTTGTGTGAAACCAGACTTAGGGTAATGGGAAGACACCCTACCTTCTTGCTGTTAAACGGAAAGAATTTGTTTTGCCTCTCTCCTGTGCGATTACAAACACATTCCCAAGCTCCTATAAAACCTAGTGGGCAGGCTCGGCGCCTATAGCTCAACCGGCTAAGGCGCCAGCCACGTACACCTAAGGTGGCAGGTTCGAATCCCCAGCCCGGACCCGCCAAACAACAATG
>NW_003852418.1:4356321-4357486 GCF_000181295.1 Otolemur garnettii | reverse complement strand
TCTCAAAAAAAAAAAAAAAAAAAAAAAACCTAGTGGGCAGAGGGTGGGCATATGCAGCATCGGTGAGTCTGGGGTCTGCTCTAAAGAGAATCACAGCTGTTCGAGACAATGTTAAGAGAGGAACTCTGTACTTGGACTCTGAAGGTTTAGTTTTCAGTCTTGAATATATCACAGGGTCTCACTGAGTCTCCGTTGCAGAACTTGAAAATGGTAGCAATATTTCCAGCAGCACCTACCTTGACTGCTTGGTTGTCCAAGCAGGGAAACGACAGAGGTCAGCCCACAGTTAAGAAGAGTCCATTTTTAACAACCCAGAAGCCCTTTCACAAGCCAAACAGAACCTAACTGCTGGAGGACTGCCAGGTCTCATCCTGAAGAACAGCAATGTGATGTGTTCTATTGAAAATTTAATTTTTTTAGTAGTTTAATTTCTATGCAGTTTAATTTTCAAGTCTGGAAGATTCTTTTTTTTAATGTAAATTGGCTTTGACGAGGAAGGAACTGAGCTGGAGTTGTAGGGTGTGGCCTCCAATCTTAATAGCCATATTTGCATATCAATGGCCTCTTACTTCATTTGCTGCCTGGGACACCCTCTGAGCTCAGATGGCTCAAGCCTTAATGGAAAGATGGGAGAGATGCTAGTCATTCTTCCTTTTCAAAAGTTTAAGTATAAGAACTGCTTTGAAATAAAATTTTCCCCTGTGGACTTATGAAGTCAGACTGAGCAGATAAAATAGATAATATTTTATCAAACTTAATCAAAACGATAAGAGCGTATGGGACAAATTTCTTAATATTTTGTCTGGGCACACAAGCCCTTTGGAATTCTTATTAGGCCTGCTAGAGACCATGTGTGCATCCCTAAATATTTATTGAGGGCTAACTTAGTGCCAAGCACTGTGCTACGTGCCAGGGCTACCAAAGGGAAGAAGACAGGTGTGATCATCATCCTTTGAAGCTTGGAAGTAGGGGAGGCAGATTTTAATGAAACATTGAACAACTTCAGAAACATAACCTGCAATAATGGCTCAGAATAAAAGAACAGAGTGTTCTAAGAATGGCTAAGAGGTGGCTTCCCTGAAAAAAGGGACTAATGAGCCAAGAAGTGAAGGAAGAACACACGTGGAGAGAACGTGTGTGTGTGTGTGTGTGTGTGTGTGTGTGT
>NW_003852418.1:4353927-4355007 GCF_000181295.1 Otolemur garnettii | reverse complement strand
TGAGCCCAGGAGTTGGAGGTTGCTGTGAGCTATAATGCCACAGCACTCTACCCAGGGGAACAGCTTGAGGCTCTGTCTCAAAAAAAAAAAAAAAAAGAAAAGAAAAAAAGAGTTCATTGTTCAACATGTTACTGTGAGGGACCTATGAGATGAAAGTAAGCAAGGTGAATGTCAGGACTGGGCTTAGGGAAGTTGGTAGTGCTAGAGACAGACAGGCAAGAGTCCTGTAGGCCTTGGGTTGGGCTAGCATGAGATGGTGTCAGAAGAGTGAGATGAACCTTGAGCAAGTCCAACATTCGGGCTCTGTAAAATTCTGTCCACCACAAGCTGTGGCCCTTGACCCGAGCAGTTCCTTTTGCTCCTCTGATTAGCCAATTTCATATGTTGTGTTTTCATGCTAGCTAATTCTTTCCTCTCTTTGATCAAGTCTGCTGCTGAAGCTTTCTAATGAGTTTTTCACTTCAGGTATTATATTCTTTATTGTTAGAATTATTTTAATTATTTCTATTTCTTTGTCAAATTTCTCATTCTGTTTGTAGATTGTTCTCTAAATTTCATTTTGTTTTCTATGCATATTTCTTGGTAATTGCATAAACTTGTTCAAGCAGATTATTCAGAATTATCTGTCTGACATTTCATAGATTTTCAATCCTTCTGGGCCCATTGCTAAAATGTGTTGGTTTCTTTTGCTGGTGGTATATTTCACTGAGTTTTCTTTTTTTTAAAAGTTAAAATTTTTACTACCTTGAGGTTTCAAAACCCTTGCATTCTACATTGATGCCTATGCATTTAAGGAAACAGCCACCTCTTCCAGTTTTTGTAGGTGTTTTCTAGCGGCATTAGACCTTACTACTTAGTATCAAAACTTAAACACTGGCCTGTTGTTTCTTCCCATTCTAGGGACAACTTATGATGAGCAACAGAACTAAAACACTGCACTGGAACTACATTGCAGCCCTGTCATTATTTCCCATCTGAGGAAGACTTACAGCAAACACAGGAAGTTAAATATTGCCCTGGAACAGCTCGGCGCCTATAGCTCCACCGGCTAAGGCTCCAGCCGCGTACACCTAAGGTGGC
>NW_003852418.1:4351599-4353187 GCF_000181295.1 Otolemur garnettii | reverse complement strand
TACCTAATCCCATACCAAGTAGCTGTTCTCTGCCGGGTCCGGGCTGGGGACTCGAACCCGCCACCCTAGGTGCACGTGGCTGGCGCCCCAGCCGGCCGAGCCATAGGCGCCGAGCCAGTACCCTGTTCTTTATCCCCAGTTCTCCCCAGCTGCCCTCCAGAGTATTACCAACCAGAAAAATTCACCTAAGCTACAGTGTCCAGAGTTTCCACTGGGGCTTCATTATGCATGCACACATGAATGATTGAATCATTGCCTATGTCCCTCTTCCCCTCCTCAGGTTGGGCTAATGTCATGTGGCTAAAAGCCCAACCCCCTAATCACACTATGGTTCTTTCTAATTTGGGCAGCCCTCATCCTGAGTCTCATTAGCAATGATTCCCATGGGACAGACTAGACTGGGCTTCCCTCAGAGATTCTCAAGACTAGTAAGGCAATGGAACATTCACCACCAATTCCCTCTTCTCACCCCAGAAACCATGAATCTAGGGAAATTCTCTTTGAGTGGTGTTTTGCCAAGTTAAGGGAGGGAGTGGTACAGTCTAAAATGACTGTTTCTCTTACTAGTCATGGCTTCTCACAATTTTATGAGCTCAGAGAATTTTTCTACTTCTTCCCCAAGTTCTGGCAAACTCAGGGTTATATTCTTATCTTTGGATAATTTCTAATTATATTTTTGTTGAAGGGGTGATGCCAGGGAACCTTTTTTTTCCTTTTATTAAGTCATATACACATAGATCATGAATATATTTATGCATTTTGGGGGTACAATGTGTTGGGTTTTTTACAATTTGGAGTGCTTACATCAAACTAATTAATATAACTTTCACCTTATTTACTTAATTATTGTGTTAAGACATTTATGTTCTATACTTGATAGATTTAACTTGTGCCCTTGCAATATGTCCCATAGGTGTGGTCCCACTGTTTACCCTCCCTCTATCAAACCTCCCCCTTCCCCTCTCATCCCCCTCACTCCTCTCCTTCATCCTGGGCTATTTTCTTTTTAGAAATAGGGTCTCACTCTTGCAGCTGATCTTGAACACCTGAGCTCAAGCAATCCCCTCACCTTGGCCTCCTAGACTGCTAGGATTATAGGCATGAGCCACTACACCCAGCCCCTGTTCTGCCATCTTGCTGATGTATACTTTTCATCAACATAAACATCTATGTAGCTTGTATTCTTGATAAAAATACATAATCTGAATCAAATTATGAGAAAACAATCAGACAAGTCCAAATCATGGGGTAAAATGCAAGATAAGCAGCCTTGCCCCTTCAAAAGTTTCAATATCAAGAAATTCAAAAAATAAAATAAAATAAGTATAAAAATCAAAGGGACCATTCTGGAATCTACATTAAAGGAAACCAAGGAGATATAACAACCAAAGCAACACCAGATTCTTGATTGAATATTAAATTGAAAGGAAAACAATATAAGGAATATTTTAAAGACAACAGGAAAATTTAAATGCAATATATTATATAATATTAATATATAGGCTCGGCGCCTGTGGCTCAAGCGGCTAAGGCGCCAGCCACATACACCTAAGGTGGCGGGTTCGAATCCCCAGCCCGGGCCACCAAA
>NW_003852418.1:4348655-4350544 GCF_000181295.1 Otolemur garnettii | reverse complement strand
GAGTCTCCCGCCTCAGCCTCCCAAGTAGCTGGGACTACAGGCGCCCGCCACAATGCCTGGCCATTCTTTGGCTGCAGCCATCATTGTTGTTTGGAGGGCCCGGGCTGGGGATTCGAACCCGCCACCTTAGGTATATGTGGCTGGCACCCTAGCCGCTTGAGCCACAGGCGCCAAGCCAACATGGGGTTTCTGAGTGCAGGCCCAAGCTGTTTGAGACTCTGACTTTTATAAGGCAAAACTTTTCCAGGGGCAAGCATGCATAATTACAGAAGTGAAAACAGTAGTTAGAAGAAATCACAAGGGTAGTCAGTTTATAATGCTATGATAAGGAGAGCACTCAGTAATTCTTTTTTACAAAACAAATATAATCTATAATGTCCTTAGGTAGTGTAGGGAAGGGGACTCACAGGTAAGGGTCATAAACAGCATGCTCACAAAAAACAATAATCAGCAAGGATATAATCACAAGTGCAGTCAGTAACTTACATCACTAACAATTTTAGTTGAATGCATTCACAGTTATACAATGGCAGGGCAAACAAGAGGAACCAGTTTCAACGGTAATGGAATATAACAGAAAAGTGGAGTCAAACTTGCTCTTTTAGTATTTCCATATCATATATAGATGGCATGAAGACCACCTTAACATAATCACAGGGGTTTTTGCCACAAAGGTAGTTAGTGACTTCCTACACAATACTAATAATTCTAACAGTTCTAACCAGGTACACTTAAAATACCATGCAATGGGTGGAGAGGTGAGCAGAACGGGATTTTTGTTTTGTTTTGTTTTTAGCCAGGGCTGGGTTTGAACCCACCACCTCTGGTATATGGGACCAACACCCTACTCCTTTGAGCCACAGGTGCCGCCCAGAACCAGGTTTTTTTTTAATGCAATAAAATGTAACAAAACAACAGAATGGAATCAGGCCTGCTTTGCCTTCCCACCAATTCCCAGGAAAAAGAATTATATCAAAATGGAGTTAGACTTGCTTCTCTTTCACTGTAACAGTTCACTGCTTGTTTGGAGGTCCTCAGGCCAGTAGCACATCTGACCAGCTGGCTACAAATTCAGCAGCCCTCATTATCCCCTCAGGTTTGATAATTCACTAAATGACTCACAGAACTCAGGCAAGTGCTCTACTTACAATTATGGTTTTATTATAGCACGAAGATATGAATCAGAACCAGCCAAATAGAGAACACATATGCCAAGATCTGTAAGTGTCCCAAATGCAAAACTTCCATTGTCTTCATCCTGTGGAGTCAGGACACGTTACCCTCCCAGCACACTAATATGTGAAAATAAACACGGAGGACTGCCAACCAAGGGACGTTCACCTAAAAGCTACAGTGCCTAGAATTTTTATTGGGGTTTCAGCATGTAGGCATGATTGATTGAATCATTGCCAATACCCTTTATTCCCTCCTCGGAGGTTGGGCTAATGTCTTATGGCTAAAAACCCAACTCTCTAATCACATCACGATTTTTTCTAGATTGGCCAGTCCCCACCCTGAGTCATCTCATTAGCATGAACTGTCAGGGCCCAACACGAATAACAAAGACAATTTTAACACTGGGAAAATTCCAGGTAGTCAGAGGGCGCCTCTCAGGAACCCAGAACAATGCCTAGCCAATTCTTTATTACACAATAACAAGATTTTTTAAATGTTTTAAAATAAAAATTGTTTTAACTTTCAAGAACTATAGTAGGTTGACTTAGAACACTTGAATCAAAAAACTATTAGAGGCCGAGCACAGTGGCTAACCCATGTAATCCTAGCACTTGGGAAGCTGAGGTGGGTGGATTGCTCGAGCTCATGGGTTCAAGATCAGTCTGAGCAAAAGCAAGACCTCATCTCTACTAAAATTAGAAAAACTGGCTTGG
>NW_003852418.1:4346686-4348218 GCF_000181295.1 Otolemur garnettii | reverse complement strand
ATATTAGACTCCAGGCTGGGCTGGGTGGCTCACACCTATAACCCTAGCACTCTGGGAGGCAGAGGCAAGTGGATTGCTTGAGCTCTGGAGTTCCAGACCAGCCTAAGCAAAAAGCAAGACCTTGTCTTTCCTAAAAATAGAAAAACCGAGGCAAGAGGGTCACTTGAGCCCAAAAGTTTGAGGTTACTGTGAGCTATGATGCCATGGCACTCTACCCAGAGTGATAGCTTGAGACTCTGTCTCAAAAAAAAGAAAAAAAAAGAAACCTATTAAACTCCAGGCTTCAATGTAAAGAGACCACTCAGGTATTTCAACAGTTCCTATTTCAAAGGCATTAGGATAAGTCATTTCACTTTCCTACACAGGGTCAGCCACAATCTGTAAATATATAGTTATGTAGGTGTAAGAAATGAAAAGAAATAATTTACGTTTGTTGCTCAATACTTCTCAATTCAATTTAATATGTCGAATCCGTAAGATAATCACAGCCTATACTACTTCAATCAAATCAGAACCTTCTAACTCTCCAATCCAAATAGGGAAGAAGTTAGGAATCCATGAGCAGTGTGAAAAATCACCGTATAATTGCAAATTAGAACCATAATCAGCCCTCTGGCCCTGAACCTTCTTCATCACTAGGCTACCAACCAAAATGACTTCTTGGGAATATATCTGCAGGAGAAGAGTGCCAAGGCACAGGACAGAGAGAACTGCTTTGTTCACAGGCCCAATAGAGAGAACAGAGGGAAGAAACATTCCTGAAAAATGAAAAAAGAAGGCTTGTTATTCGGCAAACAGGGGCTCTAAAAGATCAGTCTTCTCTCTCTAACTAGTTTGTTTTGAAATATGAAAATGATAGGAGGTTTTTTGGGGGGTGGAGGTTGGTAAATATTCAAACAGTAAAAAAGTATAACATGAGTGACATTCAAAATCTTTCACAACTGTCGCAAGAAGGGCACAAACCAATCAGCACAGATTCCTGCCGTCTGGTCTACCAGGATGTACCCATTGAATAGCTGTCTGGCTATAGAATAAAGAGGTCTCTCACCCCAGACTCCCAGCTGCACTCCTCAGAGACCATTGCTAATTTCTTAGGACTCATTCCAGAAATATTTCATGCACCTACCAGCACATCTGTGCACCTATATATCCCTGTTCACCTAGATCCCTGTTTGGTAACATCCTTTTTTTCTTCTAACCATGTATCTTAGGTATTGCCGTACAACTGCACCTGCAAAGAACTTTACGTAAATCATCTTATTTAATCCTCACACTGTTGTGCCCGAAATTCTTCCAAAAGACCCTGGCAGACAAGTCCGAGACCACACTCCGATGTAAAAGGCAAGAGGCAAGGTTTTTTTATTCAGACCAGTCTGGACCCTCCCATCATGCAAGCCTAGGATGAGCCCCGAACCCAGGGTGGAGGAAGTTTTTATGGGGTACAGAAAGCAAGAAGGGTAGGGTCCAGTACGAGTACACTTTTCATTGGTGGTTGGTGATTTCATTAGTAAAGGAGGAAGTAAAGGAGGATT
>NW_003852418.1:4340155-4346537 GCF_000181295.1 Otolemur garnettii | reverse complement strand
TGTTTATTATAGCAGCTATTTGCCTAAGGTGACTCAGTTTACAGCACAGTGGCTGTGCAACCTGGGGTAGGGGAAGGCAGCAGGGAGTGGCCCTGAAGGTTTCACTGGCAGAGGTTGGGCGGAAGGGCTATGCAGTAAACAGCTAGGAATGGGGCTTGTGCTGTAAACAGCCAAGAATGGAGCTTGTGCTGTAAACAACAAAATGGAGCTAGTTTGGCTCTCACAACACAACCCTGTGAGATGGGCCTTATTACTTTCTTCAATTTGAATATGATAGAATCTGAGGTACAGAGTGCTTCATTAGCCTGCTACAGATCACCCAGCAAAACACACATCAGGATTCAAACTCAGGTCCATCAAACCCCAATGTCTGTGCTCCCAACCTTTAATGCCCGAGTCCCTCAAACTGGACTCTGTGAGTCACAGGCATCAGCCTCGCGTGGGGAGCTTGTGAACTGTGCAAATCCTTAGGTTCCACAAAAGATATACTGACTTATTTTTATGAAAATGGGAGCCCAGGATGTGAAAGCTCCACAAATGATCCTTTCAAGCTCCTCAAATGATTGCTATGCTCATGAAGTCTTCCTCAGGAAAGTATTTACCTCCTTAGTGTTTGAGCTGCCTATAGCTGGTCTTCACCCACATGAAGATTCACACTCTTCCTGGGGATAAAGATAATCTGGGCTGCTTGTTTGAGATAAAGCAGCTTCTCAGGTTCTAACTTGGACCTGTCGAATGAGGGTTTCCAGGGGAGAAGCCTGGCAGTCTGTTATATTTAGCAAGGGGAACACCCACCCCTCTGAAGATAAGTTTACCTTAAGGAAACTTATGACCTCCCAAGTCTTTAAGTGCAGCCCTTCCACTGAATCCAAACTTTACATAACAAATCCTTTTATTAAAAGGGGTGCAGCAGAGAAAGATGAAGCTTTTCTTGTCTCCTTTGGTGCTTAAAAAAGAACCATCTTGAAATCAGAAAAACACAGGTTCCCCACCCCCAAAAGGGGTTATTTCTTCCTCAAGTTAAAGTCTAGAGCAGTGTTTTTCAACCTTTTTATCTCATAGCACACTTTAACCTATAGTTAAACTTCCCAGGCACACTTCAATTATGTTGATTAAAAAAAAAAAGTGAGGGCGGCACCTGTGGCTCAAAGGAGTAGGGCACCGGCCCCATATACTGGAGGTGGTGGGTTCAAACCCAGTCCCAGCCAAAAACTGCAAAAAAAAAAAAAAAAAAAAAGTGAAAAAAAGAATATACTTACTGTGCTTTGAAATTTTTTAGAAAATAATTTAATTAATTACCTTTAAAAATCATCATGGCACACCTAAGATCCTCCCACGACACACCAGTGTACCGTAGCACACAGCTGAAAATCACTGGTCCAGAGGTAAGCAATCCAGAGCTGGTATGAAGTCTCTCTAACCATTAGGGAGGAAGACTCTAGCTCTCTGTCTGTCTGCCCTTTCATCATTAATATATTGCCTCTTGGCATAAAATGACTACCGAGGAGGCTGCCCTTTTGTCTACAAGCCTGAGAAAGGGGAAGAGGAAAAGGGAAGCTCCTCCTAGCCCAGGCAGATTCCCTTAAGGAGTATTTCTGGAAGGTCCTGCGGCACTTCCTGTTTATACTGCATTGACCAGAACACAGTCATACAGCCACACCTAGTTGCAAGGAAGGCTAAGAACTAAGTATCTTTTAGTTCAGCATCAGACCTTCGACATCCCATATAAACCAGCCTTCTGTTCTGTTTTGTTTTTTCAAAAGAAAAGAGAATAAATACTGGTTTCGCAGCCACAAGAATGTGCCTCCACAGACTTCTTACTGCAGGGAGCTAAGGGCACAGCTGCTGTGCTTTAAAATCCATTGGCCATGGCTCCCTAGAGAGGCACCCCCATAATGACTGACACAGTGAGGTACAAAGTCAGAGCCAGTCCTGAAAGACAAGGGACTCCTTTGTTGGCTGACATTGGCTCAAGGACTCCCTGATGGCCTTTGTTTGGCTGCATCTCCCTTAGACAGCAGGGCCACCTGGAACACTACCAATCTGTGGCTCTCCCAGCCTTCTAGCTTCCTCTGATTTCCTTTCACACAGGCATTTCTCCTCGTAAAATCCTGCACGTTTAATCTCATCCTGGTGTCTGCTTCTTGAAGTACCTGACTAGCGAAATTGGCAAAGTGATTCACGGTCTCTAGCACAGACGCAGTCTGCACGCAAACTCATGGAACCCCATCATGGGCATTGGGACACGTAGACACTCAGGAAATAAGTGCTGTGTGGTGCCCATGGTAGAGTGGTGGTGGAGGAGGAGGGGAAGGGAGGCATGGAGAAAGCGGTGTTTTACAGGGTAGGGGACACAAGGTCTGAGGCAACTCACTCTGTTTGAGTCTCCATCACCCCCAGCATATTTCTATTACAGTAATATCTGGGTTTAAATCAGCACCAAAGTCAGCATGAAAGGGGAATATAGATTCTAGGTAATTATCATCACAGGGCAATGAACTGTCAGTAGTTAACACCAGCCATTTGGGGTCATTTTTCAACAAAAAGAAAGGGAAAAAAAGAGCAGCAGAGCAGGTCCTGAGACAAAATTTCACAAAAATAAGCCCAATGTCCTAAGAAATTCTGGTTCTCATAGGGGGGGGGGGCACTGACCAAAAATTACTTAGTCATGAAGACCTAAGAGGACTATTTCCATGAGAAAGCTTTCAGTACAGAAGCTAAAGCACATGCAAATCTCTGCAAAAATAACAAAGAGTTCCAAGGAGAAAGCACAGAGTGAGACGGTGCAGTGGGGAGGAAAGGTGGAAGTGAAATCTGTATACAACACAAAAGTCCCAAGGGTCTTCGCTAACGTTATGTACCTGGCAATGGTGGCAGGTTAATAAATGGGGGTTGCCCAGCGAAATAAATCGATCACCCCAAGTTGCAGCTCATCAGTCATCCATTCGTCAAAGGAAGATTTGCAAAACGCCTACCACAGTGTGCCAGGCTCTGTGCCAGGCACCGAGGATGTCACAGTGAATAAAGCAACTGAGGTCCTCGCCCCCACCATCCCTCTGCAGAGAAATCGTTAGACATTTTATGTGGACTCCCCTACCTCTGTCTTTCTGTGTTCAGGGATTGAATGGGAGCCCACATCTATCAGATGAAAAGCCCCTATTGATTGCTCTAAAATACAGGCAGTCCCTGGGTTACAGATGACCTGACTTACGGTGTTCCATACTGAACCGATGGGCTCCCAAGGCTTCCCATAAGGATGATTTATAATTAAATAATTAAAATAACTTGGGCGCTAGATTTGTCCCGCATGTGAACAAACTTGCATGGCCTAAGTGGTTACTTGGTATAGCATCTTTACACTAGCTACTAGTCTCCTAGATAAAGTAGCAGCTGGTAGAAACACATGAACACACAGAATCAGAAAATCCAGAGTAAAGAAGGTTTATGACAAAAGAATCAACCAAAGTCTTTTGTCTCACTGACGTAGAATTTTCTGAGCTTGAGGAGCAAGATCCTAACAATCAGCAGTTTACAAAAACTGTGTAGTGAGGTTATCAGAGGAAGGGAGGAAGGAAGGAAGGGAGAGAGCAAGGAAGGGAAGGAGAGAGGGAGGAGGAAAGAGGGAGGGAAGGATGGAAGGAATGAAGGACGCAGTGCAAACAACCTTAAATGTAGCTTTTTCAAGAACTGACTTCCAACTCGGCACCTGTAGCTCAGCGATTAGGGCGCCAGCCACATACACTGCAGCTGGCAGGTCTGAATCCAGCCCAGGCCTGCCAAACAATAATGACAACTACAACAAAACAGCCAGGCATTGTGGCAGGTGCCTGAGGTCTCAGCTACTTGGGAGGCTGAAGCAATCGCTTAAATCCAAGAGTTTGAGGTTGCTGTGAGCTGTGACATCACAGCACTCTACTGAGGGTGACAAAGTGAGACTCTGTCTCAAAAAAAAAACAAAAGAACTTTAGGGGTAAGCTCCCCTCTTCCAGCAACAGAATCCAATCGTGATTCTCCAGCACCATCTCCATCATCGTCTTCTGTTTAACCTTAGCCTCCCTTCTTGCCCCAGAAATGCCCCTTCCAGTAAGCTAGACAGTAATACAACACTAGGTTAAGTGTTAATCTTTCTTATTCTTTTTAAAAAATTTCTCCTGTTTGCATCTAAACCTTTTCATGTGTTTGTCTTTCTGTTTTCTTTGTTTGGATTAAAATAGCATAATAGTTTCTGTAACTTATTATCACAGGAGTATTATTATTACAGTATCACACTGCACTATTACCACATATAAGCCATTATGGTATTATTATTACCACGTGTGCACTGTTCATCAGGGATCCAAGTTACATACAAATCTGACCTAAAGACATTCTCAGGAATGTCCATAACCCAAGAAGCACCTGTACTTTCTTAGTCTCAGAAACCAAGTTGACTCAGGTAAAATCCTTCCCGATGCAACCTTGGATTTCTATTGGCCACTGCATTAGTCACCTCTTGCTGCATTAACAAATCGCCCCCAAACTTAGAAGCTTTAAATAACAGGTCTTTATCATCTCACAGAGCTCAGGGAGTGCCTTAGCTGGAAGGTCTGGCTCATGGTCTCTCATGAGGTTTACATCAAGGTTATAGCTGGGGGTTCAGTCTCTGAAGGCTTGACTGGGACTAGAGGATCTGCCCCCAAGGTGGGGCACTCAAATCACTAGCAAGGTGACACTGGGTGTTGGCAGTAGGCTCGGCTCTTTACTACGTGGGTCTCTCCTTAAGGTTCCTCAGGACATGCCAGCTGGCTTCCCACAAAGCATGTAATATGATAGGAAGGGAGAGACAATAACAGAGACAGAGAGACCAAGAGAGAAGCTTTGTGTCTTTTACAGCCTGATTTGGAAAGTGGCACACCATTACTTCTCCCGTATTCTGTTGGACACACAACCACCTGTGGTACAATGTGGGCGGAGACTAGACAGGAAGAGGCAGGATCAGCCGGGCTATCTCAGAAACTGGTCACCAGTCTCCAAGGAAGGCTCCCCCTCCCCCGGGCCCAAACCTAGGGGAGGGAGGTGTTCAAATTTCACTGTTGGAAAATACAAGACACACAGAGGAAAGAGTGAATTTACTCTACTCTGGAAACCATGTTCTGAGCCCAACAAAACTGCTTTTCTTCAATTATATTTTAGCACCATGCCCCAGGCCTGCCTCAGGACATCACAAGAAACAGCTCCCAGTCAGTCCCTGCTGGGTTTGTGTCCCTGCTGTTCAGTGGGCCCACAGGAAAAATACCTCTCTAGTCTCGGACTCAGGAAAAGTTGGGCTTCTTTTGAATAATAATTTTTTTCTTGTCTTAAATCTAGAATTTTGTAACCACTTATGTTTCCCTCTTTACTTTGGCTGCTCAGAAGCTCAGAGTCAAATGTGTAAGCTAGGCCGGCATCAATCCCCTTAAGCTAATGTCATTCTAGAGTTACTTCTGTTTGTTTGCTACTTTTTCCAGTTTCTCTCAACTTTCCACCTTATCCTTTTGTTTAGTTTGTAATCTTGTAATTCCTCTCAAAGCTTTTGTGGGTTGAGGTAGAGTTTCAAACACATATAAAATTAAAAGTTTTTGCTCAAACGACTAATGACCTGCATTATATGTGCCATCTAGTGGTGAGAGAATCAACTACCAGATTTTTCACATTTTGTCTTGGCCTGGAAACCCGAAAAGTGGGAGCAGAAAAAGAAGGGCGGCCAGGACTCCTCTCTATGCTGTGTTAGGGAATTGAGACTGCTGAGGGTTAAGGAGATTCCAGGCAGAGCCAAGAAGCAGGTAATTCACTGTCTGGAACTGAAGATTATTTATTGGAATCTATAGAAGCAGACAAAAAATAGCAAAGACATTGCAAATGAGGATGGCACTAGCAGAGGAAGGCTTAAGTAAAAAGTGTCAGAAAAAAGTAAACAATAGACCATATTCAAGCAAATTATCACTTGAAAGGTGCTTAATGTGGGTTGACTACAGATGTGACCAGCCATTTTTTTTTAAACATTCATATTATTGTAGGAAGAAGGTTTGAGTCTAATGGCTTTTATTTTACTTGTGAGAAAACCGGAGCACAGAGGGATGAGCACTTGTCCAAGGTAATAGAGCTTGGTAGTCACAGGCGACTCTAAGTCCTCTTTCTCCAGCACAGTCTTACCACTAGTCATATGAAGCAGATGCTTATCTGGGCTTTCATTTGGCACATGGGTCTTCAAAATAAGATGATCACAGTCATGAAAGAAGCCCAAGTGCCCTTCAACCCATGAATGGATCAATAAATTGTGGTATATGTACACCAGGGAATATTGTGCAACCTTAAAAAAGATGGAGAATTTACCTCAGGTTTACCTGGATGGAGCTGGAACATA
>NW_003852418.1:4332202-4338542 GCF_000181295.1 Otolemur garnettii | reverse complement strand
GCCGGTTGAGCTATAGGCGCCGAGCCTATGATTTAATTTTTTAAAAAACCATCACATTAAAACATGCCAGCTCCAGCATGTTTTCAAGGAATTAATACTTAATGGTTTTGCAGCTGCCCCTTGACACACCCACAAAATGTCAGGACAGAGGAGGTGGTTAGGAAGCACTGTTTCATTACCCTTTAATACATGGCAAAAGCCATCGATTCACAGTGATAGGAAAAGACCCCAGAAGCCAGTGACAATAGGTAAGGAAGCCCTAGCCTGGGGAACAGAAGGTACGTTCATTCGTCTACTCTGTAACCTAAAACCTGCTGTGGGCCAGGTGCCAGACAGGATACTGGGGGTGGCAGTATCAACACATGCTGGCAGCTCTGGAGCCATACACATTCCATCCAACCACCCCTGACGCGTGTTTTTGGGCACAGCTGCAGCTAAAATTGAACCATAGCTTGGATCCAGAGGGACCTTTGAAGGCCCAGATTGAATGTCTCAAAAACAGCATAGAGTCAAGAACTGCTGAGGGGGCTGGAGATATTGATTAGGAACTTGAGATCTTACCATACTGACAGCACAAATAGAGAACATTTTAATCATGAATTATATTGGACAGCACTGGCCAGAAGTGCCCTTTCCTGGATTTCCTGCTTCTCTGAGTCCTACCAATTCTTCCAGGTCCTTCAGAGACTGATATAAACAGAAACTGACATAAGTCACTGGTTTCTGGAAGAGGCAGAGCCCCAGTTCTATGGCTATTCCAGATCTGATGTCCTGAGAGCTACAAATGACACACCAGAGACACAAGGCATCTGAAGTTCAGTTCCTTAAACATTTCAGGCTTCTGTTCAGGTAAACAGTGACAAGACTAAGGGCAAAAGGAAGAGAAGGAATATTAGGGGGTTCAACCTTTAAGGTCAGAAAGACCTAAGTTCCTATCACAGGTTCCCCATTACTACTGGGGTGATCTGTAGGCAGACTTTAGGGCACCAGTTTTCTTGTTTGTTAAGAGGATTAACTGAGACAATGGACAAGGCAGTGTCTGGCTCATGGTAAACAGATTTCTTATTCACTTCTTGCCCTTTTGGATGCTAATCTCTACTCTGCCAAGAATAAGAACCACAGCTCACCTTCTCAGCAGGTGACAGATGGAGGCTAGTCACGTCTAGCTGTCCTATTCTGTCAATGTATATTTATTATGAAGACACCAACTACTGGTCTTATGTCCTGCATCATACAGAAATACTCCCTGAGGGAAGGAGCTTATTGCCTCATGGAGAGATTGGAAAGCAAACCAATAATTATATTTTAGTAATAGTAGTAATAATAGTAGTAGTAGCAGCAGCAGGAGATAGGTTCTCTTCTCACTATGTTGCCCAGGTTGGTTTTTGTTTGTTTTTTGTTTTCTTTTTTCTTTTTATTTTTTTTGAGAGTATCACTAACGTTACTCTCAGTAGAGGGACATGGCATCACAGCACATAGCAACCTCCAACTCTTGGGCTTAAGCGATTCTCTTCTCTCAGCCTCCCAAGTAGCTGGGACTACAGGTACCCGCCACAAGACCGGGCTATTTTTTGTTGTTGTAGTTTGTCATTGTTGTTTAGCAAGTCCAGCCTGGGTTCGAACCCGCCAGCCCTGGTGTATGTGGCTGGCCCCATAAGCTCTGAGCTACAGGTGTGAGCCACCGTGCCCAGCCTAAACCAAAATTAACTTAAAGCAAGGGGGCCCAGAAGTTTGACAGTGACCAGGGAGAGAGTACAGAAGAGGAGATATTTCAGCCAAGACAGAAACGGTGAATAAAAGTTTGCCTGCTCAGCAGGCACATGGGAGATGGCAGGCTAAGCAAAAAAAAGTCACTGGTAAAAAAGGAAGACGGGGAAGCAAGGTAAATCCAATTATGAAGGTCTACTCAGCACAGGACTGACAAGTTTGAACTAAAATTTGTAGGGGACACAAAGCCTCTAAAAGGAAGTCAAGCCATTATATTTGAGTATTGAAGATATTTCTATATTGCCAGTGTGAGGGTGATTAAAGAGGTAAGGCTGGAAAAAGGGAGGCCAGCCTCTAACATTCTACTCTTCCTCTCCTTCAGGGCTCCACCTACAAGGAATTTCTCTGAGTTTTTTGAATAACAAACTACAAAGCTCCTTCCTGCCTCAGATTCTTTGCACTTGCTGTTCCCTCTGCCTGGACCACTCTTCTCGTGGCTGGTACAGAGCTTCATTTTTCTCAACTTTCAGGTCTCAGATCAAGCATTTCTTCCTTTCCCTAATTTCTCAACCTAATTTATGTCCTCCAATTTGAAACTGTATTCTGATTTGTACTATATGACCAACAGCTGCCTTCCTATTAGACGGTAAATCCCATGAGAGTGGAATTGTGTCTGTCCCCATTCATCAAAGTCCCAGCACCCAAGACAATGCCTGGCATTGTGCTAACTCTCAACAAATACGGGATGGATGAGGCTGTGAGAATAGTCGGGATGATCATGGCTTGACCTAAGGAAGTAGCAGTAAACTGGAAAAAAAAGAAACTAACATCATACAAAGTGAATAGGTCGGGTTTGAGACAAGAATCAGAATGTGTTCCGAATGTACTGATTACACTTTTAGCTGGGCAGGTCAACCACCTTTTACCTACCACACCCCTCAGCATTCCGCTCAGTAAAATGAGAGCGACACCCCGGAGCGTGGCGGAACGAATGTCCTCAAGGGAGGAATCAACAGGTTAAGGTTAGGGCCGAAAGTCGTGGCGGTGCAAACCAAAACACCTGAAGCCCCGCTGACGCTCCTGGAGGGCGGAAGTCCCTGCCTGACGTAAGTCCGGACGTAAAAGACATCCTCCTTATGCGCAGCGCCATGGGTCTAGGTAACTTCGTAAAGCGTCCGATGAGCAGCAGGAGCCGAAGGGTAATTGAGGGCCGTTACTATTTGTTTCTTTTACTGTTTCGCCATTTTTCTTTTTTTTTTTTTTTTTTTTTTTTGAGACAGAGCCTCAAGCTGTCCCCCTGGGTAGAGTGTCGTGGCATTACAGCTCACAGCAACCTCCAACTCCTGGGCTCAAGCGAGTCTCCTGCCTCCGCCTCCCAAGTAGCTGGGACCACAGGCGCCCGCCACAACGCCCGGCTATTTTTTGGTTGCAGCCGTCATTGTTGTTTGGCGGGTCCGGGCTGGGGATTCGAACCCGCCACCTTAGGTGTACGTGGCTGGCGCCTTAGCCGGTTGAGCTATAGGCGCCGGGCCTGTTTCGCCATTTTTCAGCAGATAGTTCTTAAGTTTGCTTAATCAAAATCTAAGCTTGGAGACGCTCTCTCTACAGAGCGAAATGAAAATCCCTGCAGAGCGATAACCGAGAAGCAGACGGGCACAGGCCCACGCGCAGCGCCGCCTGGGGGGAAGGAGGACCCAGGGCGGAAGGCCCGCCCAGCCCCCCGTTGCTGCCGGCCCCGGCGGGACCCTGAGACCTCCGCCTTACTACATTTCCCAGAGAACCCCGAGACAAGCCTCCGTCTCTACACAAAGGGAGAGCTCGAGCCGCGGCTCGCTCCCCCACCTCAAGAGTACAGGTTGTCATAACCGAGAAGGTTTCGCCCTTCCAGCCGTCAAGTCCCCAAAGACTTCGGGCAAACCTGGCACCGCCCCCACCGAATCAGCCCCTTTGAGTCGGCGTCGCAAAGCCCTCTGGGAAATGTGGTTTCCGAGACTTCCGGGAAGTGGAGTCAAAGGGCGGCAGGACACGCGTTGCAGCCAATTAGAGCCGGGCTAGGGCCGTGTCAGATGACCAGCGAAGACAGCTGTTCCGGAATTCAGCTGCGCCTGGGCTGCTGGGAGAGTACGGAGCTTTGAGTGGTAACCCCTGCGGTTGCCTGAACTCGACTTTCAGGACCGGCCCCCGCTTTTCTTGCTCCTTGCTTGCTGCCCAAATGTGGCTCTGACCGCACATTTACATATATTTAAACTTGCCCTTGATTTCGAATTAACTTGCAGGCATCGTAGGACTTTGCTTTTCTACCCATGATCTCTGCAGCAGCCAAAATAAACTCAAGTTACTTCAAAGCTTAGTGAATAAGCCACTAATCAGCTAGTTGACTGCCTTATCTTTGGAGGACATTTTCAACTACCTGTTCTCACTCCACCACCTTGCCCTTACCCATGACTTAAATCGGGGGACCGCTCTACATTCTCGCCTTCAGTCCCCTGTTAATTTTATTTCTTCTATCCAGCCTAGATAGTAAGAACCGTCTCCCGAGTTCATCACCTTCCGTGACAACCCCAGACGCTAGATTAATACAATTGCCTGCTTTTGGTCTGTGAGGTACTCCTGAAGGAGTAAAAATACATCACCTAATCAACGTCTTAGACTTCAACTAAGCCCTAAGCTCAGTGGCTAGTGACAGCATTGTAGGAAAGGACACTAAACAATTGAGGCAGGGGGGATCTACTGCCGAGAACCCTGGGGGCAGTACAAGGTTTTAAAAGGGTTGACTTTGGGGCCCATCGAGGTGGCTCACGCCTGTAATCCCAGCACTCTGTGAGGCCGAGGCGGGTGGATTGCCTGAGCTCAGGGTGGGAGACCAGCCTGAGCAAGAGCAAGACCCAGTCTCTAAAAACAGCCGGAGTTGTAGCTGGGCGCCTGTAGTCCCTGCTACTCGGGAGGCTGAGGCAAGAGAATCACCTAAGCCCAGGAGCTGGAGGTTGCTGTAAGCTCTGACAGCAGGGAATTCTACCAAGGATGACAAAGTGAGACTGTCTAAAAAAACACAGTTGGCTCAGCGCCCATAGCTCAACCGGCTAAGGCGCCAGCCACGTACACCTAAGGTGGCGGGTTCGAATCCCCAGCCCGGGCCCGCCAAACAACAATGACGGCTGCAACCAAAAAATAGCCGGGCGTTGTGGCGGGCGCCTGTGGTCCCAGCTACTTGGGAGGCGGAGGCAAGAGACTCGCTTGAGCCCAGGAGTTGGGGGTTGCTGTGAGCTGTAATGCCACGGCACTCTACCCAGGGGGACAGCTTGAGGCTCTGTCTCAAAAAAAAAAAAAAAAAAAAAAAAACACAGTTGACTTTGTTACCTCTTGTACCTAATGTTTGTCCAATACCAGTATGAGAATGAAATGTAGAACGAAGTAAAATATTAGTTATGACAATACTCTAGTCTGGCAAGTTGTTAAGAAAGAAGATACTGTGAAGACTCAAATGGAAATGTAAAGTGACATGAAGAATGAAATAAATAAAACAAAAAGCCTGCAAAGGCTGGAGATGAGGCTCATGCCTGTAATCCCAGAACTTTGGGAGGCTGAGGTGGGAGGATCCCTTGAGCTCAGTAGTTGAAGACCTGTCTGAGCAAGAGCAAGACCCATGTCTACTAGATATATCAAAATATTCTCTGCTTTGTTGTGGGCACCTGTAATCCCAACTCTTCTGGAGGCTGAGGCTGAAGGATCACTTGAATCCAGGACTTGGAGGTTGCTATGAACTAGGCTGACACTATGGCACTCTAGCATGGGCAACAGAGTGAGACTCAGTCTCAAAAAATAAAAGAGAGAGAGAGAGAAAAGAAAAGAAGAAAGTAATGAAAAAGAAGAGACAATAAAGATGTTAAATTGAAGTCAAAAGAGTTAAATGAACCCACAGGGAAAAAATGATAGGCTTTTTGAAACAGTTATGATGAAAAGAGATTGGGTGTTTCTGGTGGAAAGCCAGGCATAGGCAATGTTTTGTTAGCTTTCCAGAAATATTAAATGATTGTACCCAAAATATTCCCTTGAGAAGTGGCAGGGATAAGAGAATTCTGAAAACTAGTATGTAATCCAGCTTCAAAAAAATAATTTTTAGGGCAGCACCTGTAGCTCAGTGAGTAGGGCTCCCGCCACATACACCCAGGCTGGCAGGTTTGAACCTGGCCTGGGCCAGCTAAAACAACAATGACAACTACAACAACAAAAAAAATAGCTGGGCGTTGTGCCGGTTGCCTGTGGTCCCAGCCACTTGGGTGGCTGAGGCAAGAGAATCGCTCAAGCCCAAGAGTTTGAGGTTTCTGTGAGCTGTGACACCACAGGACTCTACCAAGGGCTACAGAGTGAGACTCTGTGTCTAAAAAAAATAAATAAGGAGTCTTTTCATGAGGGGAAATGAGATCCAAAACAAATGTTTGGGCACATCAGAGGCTCCTACTGTGCTGTATCTGTAGAGGGAGAATCCCACCCAGAGGGGGCTCCCGTTAGCACGGAGGCCATTAAGCAAGCTCCCAGCCCCAGGTGGAGGTCACGCCCAGCCTGAACTTCTAGGAAGTATACTGCCAAGCACTAAAGAGGATATCTGATTTGTTTTCATACCGTGATAATCTTT
>NW_003852418.1:4324036-4331375 GCF_000181295.1 Otolemur garnettii | reverse complement strand
GGCATCAGCCACATACACCAGAGCTGGCGGTTTCAAACCCAGCTGGGCCAGCCAAACAACAATGACAACTACAACCAAAAATAGCCGGGCATTGTTGCAGGTGCCTGTAGTCCCAGCTACTTGGGAGGCTGAGGCAAGAGAATCGCTTAAGCCCAAGAGTTTAAGGTTGCTGTGAGCTGCGATGCCACTCTACCAGGCAACATAGTGAAACTCTGTCTCAAAAATAATAATAATAATAATTTATTTCTAGAAAAAAAGAAATTATAGTAAATTAGAAAATATTGACTTTATTTTCTAATTATTAGATTCAACATACATAAAATCACTGTACAACTGCAATGAAAGTTTCCAAAAACTTAGGCTTAATTCTGTATTTAGTTCACAGCAGACCAGATCACTAACGTACACTTGTCCAAAGACCATATTTAGAACAGCACTGAGATAAACATCCAAAAATGGAAATCTTCTAGAGGAATATTACATATCACTTGTTGGCTCAAATGTGATTGTTTTGGTGGTATTTTGTTAAGGTAGTAATGTATAGTTCTACAGGTCAACCAGGAGTGCAAGATTTGGAAATACAAGAGTCCCCTGTACCTTTCTTCACTTCTCAATTCCCAATTCCTCTTTCCTTTCCTCCCTTGTATCTGCATGATGAGCATGTGATGTTATTTCATTGACGTATGTCGTCCCAAGCTACAAATAATAATAAATACCCATCAATCACCTTAAGAAATGAAGCACTGGGCGGCGCCTGTGGCTCAGTGAGTAGGGCACCGGCCCCATATACCGAGGGTGGCAGGTTCAAACCCAGCCCCAGCCAAACTGCAACAAAAAAAATAGCCAGGCATTGTGGGGGGTGCCTATAGTCCCAGCTACTCCGGAGGCTGAGGCAAGAGAATTGCCTAAGCCCAGGAGTTGAGGTTGCTGTGAACTGTGTGATGCCAGGGCACTTAACCTAGGGCAATAGAGTGAGACTCTGTCTCTACAAAAAAAATGAAGCATTATATCTGTAGTTGAAACTCGGTGTTACCGTTCCTGATTTCATTCTCTCCTGACAAAAGAAAATCCTATCCTGAATTTGGTGGTTTTTATTCCCATACTTTTACTAGACACATGTATATTTATTCCCAAATATATCTTGTTTTTCATGTTTTTAAGTTTTATAAAATTTTGTAATCTCAGAAAATTGTCTCTTTTAATTTAACGTTACATTTTTGAGAATCACCCACAAGGTCAGATATATCTGTGGTGGTTCATTAATTTCCTCTGTTGTACAATAATACCTCATTATACGAATAAACCGAAATTTGCCCATTCTCTTATTGGTGGACATCTGGGTTCTTTCTTTTTTTTTTTAATTATAAACAATTTTTTTTTTTTTTTTAGACAGAGCCTCAAGCTGTCCCCCTGGGCAGACTGCCATGGCATCACAGCTCACAGCAACCTCCAACTCCTGGGCTCAAGCGAGTCTCCTGCCCCAGCCTCCCAAGTAGCTGGGACCACAGGCGCCCACCACAATGCTCGGCCATTTCTTGGTTGCAGCCATCATTGTTTTTTGGCGGACCGGGCTGGGGATTCGAACCCGCCACCTTAGGTGTATGTGGCTGGCGCCCTAGCCGCCTGAGCCACAGGCGCAGAGCCTAATTATAAACAATGTTGCAATGAATATTTTTGCAAATGTCTCCTCTTGCACCTGGGGTATATACGGAGTGGAAGGACATACCCATCTTGACCTTGAGATACTGTGGTGCCAACTTACACTTACTTCTGCAGGGTAGGACAGTTCCCATCGATCCACGTGACCACCATCTGAAATTGTCAGACTTTTTAATTTTCCTAAAAGGATGAATTTAAAATGCTGCTTTATTGTGACTTTGTTTGCATTTCCCTGATTCATAACAAGATCTGAGCATCTTTTCATACATTTACTGTCCATTTTGGTTCCTTATTCTGTGATTTACCTGTTTATCTTGGACCCATTGAGGGGTTTTTATTGATTTGTGAGTTTATTTATATATTCTGGACTCAAATCCTTTGTCAATTATGTATATTGCAAATATTTCTCCCCAGTCTGGAATTTGGCTTTTCATCCTCTTAATGATATCTTTTGGTACCCAGGCGTTTTTAATTTTATTGATGTTGACTTTATCGGCTTTTTCCCTTATGGGTTGTACTTTTTTGTATTTTTATTAAATCTTTGCTCTAAGCAAAAAGCAGAAAATATATTCCCATGTCGTCTTCTAAAAGTTTTCTTTGTTTACTTGGTTCCTGAATTTCACTTGGATTTTTTTTATTTGGTCTGAGACTTTGTATGTTGTCCTATTGCCTGCTAATTACTCATTGCCATTTTTTGAAAAGCCTGTGACTTTGTACTAATCTGCACTGCCATTCTGTCATATATATCAGATGTCAATCTATATTTGTGTTTCTGGGCGCCGTAGTCTGTTCCACTGGTCTAATTATATATCCCTGTTTCAATGCTACACTGTCTTAATTACCTTACTTTATAAGAAGTCTTTCATGCTGGGATGAATCCATCCACTCTGCTCTTCTCCAGGTGTGTCTGTTCTTTCCTTCTTTTCTTCTTTCTTTCTTTCTTTCTTTGTCTCTTTCTTTCTCTCTCTCTCTGTCTCTCTCCTTCCTTCCTTCCTTTTTTTATTTAAGAGATGGGATCTCATGTCTCGCTCTGTCACTCAGACGGGAGTACAGTGGTACAATCTTAGCTTACTGCGCCTTTGAACTCCTGGACTCAAGTCATCTTCCTGCTTCAGCCTCTGGAGTAACTGAGACTACAGGCATGAGCCACCATGCAGCTCTTCTACATTTTTTATTTATTTTTATTTTAGAATCATCTTGCTGCCTTCCTAAAGAAATAGATACAAGGGGCAGCGCCTGTGGCTCAAAGGAGTAGGGCACCAGCCCTATACGCTGGAGGTAGCAGGTTCAAACCCAGCCCCTGGCCAAAAACTGCAAAAAAAGAAAAAAGAAATAGATTCAAATTTTTATTGAAACTGTTATAAAATCTATATATTTCTGTGAACTGACACCTTTATGTTTTTTGATACTATATTTTATGCTTATGTTCGTAATATTTTTGTTTGTTTAAGGTTATCTTTAAGATTTTTCTATCACTTTTTAGAATGTTTTCATAAAAATTTTAAACATCTTCTGTTAACTTTGTTATACAGTACTGTATACTTCTTTCTTAATGTTATAAATGACATCTTAAAAATTATGTTTCCTAGGCCAGGCATAGTGGCTCATGCTTATAATCCTAGCACTCTGGGAAGCCAAGGCAGGTGGATTGCCTGAGCTCACGGTTTCAAGACCAGCCTGAGCAAGAGCAAGACCCCTTCTCTAAAAATAGCTGATCATTGTGATGGGCACCTGTAGTCCCAGCTACTTGGAAGACTGCGGCAAAAGAATCGCTTGAGCCCAAGAGTTTGAGGTTGCTGTGAGCTATGACACCACAGTACTCTACCCAGGGCAACAAAGTGAGACTCTGTCACAAATAAATAAATAATAAAAAATAAATTATGTTTTCTAGGCTGGAAATAGTAGTTCATGCCCATAAGTCTCAGGTGTTGGTCCTCAAGAGGCTGAAGTGGGAGGACCGATTAAGCCCAGGAGGGCTGCAGTGAGGTGTGATCATAACACTGTACTCTGGCCTAAGTGACAGAGCAAGACCTCCATCTTTAAAAAAAATAAAATTAAAAATAAATAAATAAAAGAATGTGTGTACAAGGTGGACAGAAAGTTTGTGTGCAATTTAAAATAGTTTAACATAGTGAATTACATGTGTACTTTATGTCCACCCTGTGTGTGTGTGTGTGTGTGTGTATTTTTCTAACTCTTTATGTCTGAACCACAGGAAACCAGTCACTTTGCTAAACTTATTTCCAAAACTCTACAGAAGATTTAATTCTATTACATACACTGTTACCTACAAACACACTTCACTTGTAGTTTTGTAAATTATCTTGACTTACTCTATGTAAACAATCACTGAATTTCACTTGGATTTTTTTTAAATTTGTTTTTGAGACAGAGTCTCACTTTGTCACCCTCAATAGAGTGCCATCACATCACAGCTCACAGCAACCTCAAACTCTTGGGCTCAAGTGATTCTCTTGCCTCAGCCTCCCAAATAGCTGGGACTACAGGCACCCACCACAACACCCAGCTATTTTTAGAGATGATGTCTTGCTCTGGCTCAGTCTGATCTCAAAGCTATGAGCTCAGGCAATCCACCCACCTTGGCCTCCCAGAGTGTTAGGATTACAGGTGTAAGCCACCGTGCCTGGCTTTTTTTTTTCTTTTTGAGACAGAGTCTCACTCTGTCACCCTGGGTAGAATGCTATGGCATCATAGCTCATAGCAACCTTCAACTCCTGGGCTTAAGCAATTCTCTTGCCTCAGCCTCCCAAGTAGCTGGGACTACAGACACCTGCCACAACGCCAGGCTAGGTTTTTGTTTTTGTTTTTTTAAGTAGAGACGTGGGTCTCATTCTTGCTCAGGCTGGTCTTAAACTCCTGAGCTCAAGCAATCCACCCGCCTCAGCCTCCCAAAGTGCTAGGATTACTGGTGTGAACCACCATGCCTGGCACACGTGGATTTTTTTATTTGGTCTGAGACTTTCTATTTTTTGTTTTCCTTTGAATGATTGTTTGGAGATGATGTGCAAAGTGACCTTCAAAGATGTTCATGTCCCAGTCCCCAAAACTATGAATATGTTACCTTATGTGACAAAATGGACTTACTGTATATGACTAAATTAAGGATCTTGAGATGGGGGTATTATTCGGTTAGGCCTCATGTAATCACAATGGTCCTTTAAAAGGGATGCAGTTTTATTTCTTCTTCTTCTTTTACTTCACAGGCTAGGCTCTCTAAATACAAGATTGCCTAGAAAGGTGTTTGAGAACACCGTTGACATTTTCATGATTTTACAATGAATTCTTCTAATACTTAATAATTTTACATATCCTGCTTGATGTAAACTATTGCTAGAGAGTTTTTATTACATTAAAGAAATTGCCTTCTTCTGGTTGGCTAAGATTGGTTTTAGCATAAATGAATGCTAAGCTTTATCAAATGCTTTTTGTAGGGTGGCACCTGTGGCTCAGTGAGTAGGGCGCCAGCCCCATATACCAAGGGTGGCAGGTTTGAACCTGGCCCTGGCCAACCTGCAACAACAACAAAAAAAATAGCCAGGCATTGTGGTGCAGGCACCTGTAGTCCCAGTTACTCGGGAGGCTGAGGCAAGAGAATCACCTAAGCCCAAGAGCTGGAGGTTGCTGTGAGCTGTGACGCTACAGCACTCTACTGAGGGTAATAAAGTGAGACTTTGTCTCTAAAACAAACAAAAAAAATGCTTTTTGTGCTTATCAAGATAATTAGGTTTTTTTCCTTTAGTATATTTTTGTGACAATTTATATTAACACATTGTTTTTTAAGTTAGATCAACTTTGCATCACTGAAACAAGACCACCTTGGCTGTGGCTTCCACTAACATGTTTTTTACAACTCTTGCCTCTTTGCTCGTAGGTGACACTGGCTGTGACTACCTGTCTTCTGTGGTTCTCTAGTTTTAGCTCAGAGGACGACAGTCTCACAAACTGAGTAGAATAAGCGTTCCTGATGCTTCTATTTTGGTTGATTCTTTTTATTTTAGTAATTCATTATTTACTTACAACTACAAAAGATACAGACTTAATTGTCTTACATTCCACACACTCTTACCTATAAACACACTGCCACCTGCCATATAGCTCTATTACAATTTCTGTTTCAGTCAACATTCAGCAGTGTCAGGATTATGTAAACATTGTATACTAATGAGTCCATACTATATTACATTTACCCATATTTTCCTACAACTTGACCATGTGGGGTTTTCCCTATAATCATAAATGTCCTCTTTCTTCCTTTTTTTCTTTTTTTATTTATTTATTTACTCGGGCTGGAATTGTCACACAGAACTGAAAATCTCTTTTCAATACACTTAAATACCTACCTGTTAGGGAACTGATCGGTTGCCTGCTCTTGATGGGGAAATCTCTCCTGGAGGCCGCTTATTCTTTTACTCCAACCCGGATTTGTTTTGCTCTGTGCCTCCTTCCAGCAGTTTTTGGGGAACTTCCCTCGATTAGCATTCTTTATCTTCGTTTTGTCTCTTTCCTGTATTGGAATATCTGTGTCTTGGTTTCCTCTTTCCTGATTTACTGGCTGGTTTTGGTTGGCACATTCTCTCATTTTGAGAAAGGGTGCATGGAAAATAAAATCTTTGCGGTCTCACTTGTCTGGTTTCATTCTGCTCCCTCGTATGCTACTTTGGGGAGTCTAGAATTCTAGGTAGGAATCTTGTTGCTTCAGAATCTTAGAAGGGCTATTGTCTTCGAGTCTGGCCAATGAGAACCCAATACCGTTCTCATTTCTCAGTATTTTGTGCATGAGCTGTTTTTCCTATTACGATCGTCTGTTTATCTCTGATGGTCTGAAATTTCATCAAATTATGCTTTGATGTAATTGTTTTTTCCTCTCATGGCATTAGACTGCTAGGCCCTTTTATTTTACTGATTGATTGATTGACTGATTGATTTTGAAGACAGAGTCTCATTCTGTTACCCCAGATAAAGTGTCATGGTGTCATAGCTCACAGCAATCTCAAACTCTTGGGCTTAAGCCATCTTCTTTCCTCAGCCTCTGGAGTAGCTGAGACTACAAGTGCCCGCCACAAGGCCTGGGTAGTTTTTCTGTTTTTAGTAGAGACGGGGTCTCGCTCTTGGTCAGGCTAGTCTCAAACTCCTGAGCTCAGGTGATCCACCTGCCTTGGCCTCCCAGGGTGCTAAGACTACAGGTGTGAGCCACCATACTCAGCCTGTTGGGCCCTTTTAATCTGGAAACTCACATCCTCAATACAGAAAGACTTTCTTATATTTTGTGTGTGTGTATGTAAGAGAGAGAGAGAGAAGTAATGTATATTAATAATATGGGAAATAAAATTTATGAAACAGTAGTAAAACAAATGTCCATGAACCCACCTCCCAGTTTAGGAAGTGGGCTTATTAGGAAAGACAGAGACTCTTATTACCTTGAACCATCCTGTATGCTCTTTTCTGATTTCTTTTCTTTTTTTTTTATTAAGTCTTTCCTGATTTCATTTCCTGTCATCTTCCTCCTGTCTGCCATGCCTCACCCCCAGCCAGCCGCATAGTCACCCTCATGCCTTTTTACCTAATTCGCTTGCTTTTCTGATTGTTTCACTAAGTATGTTGGATGTCTCTGCACTCCTTAGCCCAGGAGATCTTTGGCTTGCTTTTTTTTTTTTTTTTT
>NW_003852418.1:4319919-4323029 GCF_000181295.1 Otolemur garnettii | reverse complement strand
AAGCAGCTGGACCACAGGTGCCCGCCACAACGCCCGGCTATTTTTTGGTTGCAGCCGTCATTGTTGTTTGGTGGGCCCGGGCTAGATTTGAACCCACCACCTTAGGTATATGTAGCTGGCACCTTAGCCACTTTGAGCCACAGGCGCTGAGCCCATATTTTGAATTTTCAAGAGCTTTTATTTATTCTCTGGGTCTTCCTCTTGATAGCTTACTGTGCTGTTTGCACAGTTTTCACAGCTACAAGAGTTACAAGGTTTAGGATTTTCTTGAAACTTCCTTTTGCATTCCGCAGCTTCTGTTTGCCCCTAGGTGGCTGATTGATTTATGTCTCCGTCTTTCATGTTAGACGCTCCCATGTGATGTCAAGTAGGGCTAAGCTGTCTGCTCAGACAGAAACAAAATGGAGATTGAGAGTTCTGCGTAGGTGGGTGAGGTTCATCTGCCAGTGGGCTTCCCAGTAGGGTGGTCAGCCGGGCCCTGCTGTTTCAATGGGGAAACAGCAAATGTTAGTGGGTCTTTTCTCTAGGCCTAGTCAGGGTCCCCAGAGAGGACTCTTCCATTCTTCCTGGAGGGCATAAGCTTGCCTGCCGTCATTCTGGCTGCTGAGCAGGGAGGGTGAGTTGGGGAGATGTTCAACTCACAGTTAAACTTCCACTTAATGACCTTTTGCAGTATAGTTCCCTGTCCTCAGCTGTGTCTGATGCTACAGAATCTGGAGTCCTTTCGTTGGAAAATCCCATTCTCTTCCTCTGTCAGGGAGGGTAGTCAGCTGGCAGTGTAGAAGGGGGTTGTAAACCCAGGAGTACTTCTACCTCTTATACGGACAGCCGAGATGTGTCTCCTGTTTCCAGGCTAATCCCTCATCCCCATCCGCAGGGATATTCCAGCTGGGGTCTTGCAGCAGGGAATCTACTTGCTCCTTTTCACTGCGCACCACTCCCCTTTCTGGTTTAAGTTTCGTCTTTCTCGGCACTTCTAAGTCAATTCTCACTGACCTCGTCGCCCAGCTTCCAAAATCATCTTGACACCACATTCTGTTCCTATACCCTCTCCAAATCTTTCGTCCTTGTGCATTTACGCTTTATGTTGCTGTAACTTCTCTACTGTCGTTTTGAGGCTCCAGGGAGGTGAAAAAAGAATGGCACAAGCTTTCAATGTTGCTACCCCACGGCACAGAGATGTTGGAAGGTGGACAGGTAGCCGAGGGGAGAAGCATCGGAAGCCGCAGGAAGTCTGCAGGGCCTGGCTTGGACGTCTGCGGCAGCCTCTGGTTTTCAGGGGCCTCCTACGGCTGGAAGATTGCCTGGCATTGTCAGTGTTCTGTGATGTGGCAAGTCGGGAGGAATTCTCTGCATGTTCAGGTCAGGGACGCTTTCGCAAAGAGCAGCTGAGGAAGGTGCTGTTGAACTGGGAACTGAATCAGGCTTGGTGGGAGCAAGCAAAAGCCTCCTGGAAAAGTGTCGACTGCCAAGAAGTGGGTGAACCCCTGCCCACACCATTCTCCCCATTACTAATTCTGGGGAAGGAAGAGACACGGGCCATCTTGGGTGCCGTCCAGGAAGAGCGCAGGGCAGCAGAGTGGCCCTGGCTGCCTCTGCTCAGACCGGAGGAGTCAAGGTGTGCACACCTCCAGCCCCTGAAGTTGAGTTCCTGAAGTGGGAAAACAGCAGATTTCTCATCTCCGGTCAAAGGACCCCACATACACACAAAGGCCAGGACTCGGTTAATGGCTACTTTGCATCCAGTGTGGGTGGAGAGCCACAAACAGGAAAGCCGACTCTCAAACAGGATGGTAACCTAACCCTAGGCGTCCAGCAAACCAAGGGCAGACCGGACAGGGCAGGTTCTGATAGAGAACAGTGCTGTCGCCTCCTTTGTGGCCTGGGGTTGGGGCACTGTCTCAGATACAGCCACAGAAGCCCTGTCTGACAGGGGAGCCACGCAGGGCCATGTGTGGTTTCCCAGGGGCAGGTCCCTGCACGAGGTGTGTACCCTCACCATTTCCTTCCAGTGGGGAGCAGCCTGCACACAGCAGTCATCCTGAGATGCAAAGTCACACCTGAGGGGAGTCAGAAAATGGGAGATGGTGGCGGGGCCCTGTGGCTCACACCTGTAATCCTACCACTCTGGGAGGCCAAGGCAGGTGGATCACTTGAGCTCAAGGGGTTGAGACCAGCCTGAACTGGGGCAAGACCTGCACATGTGGGTGAGGTTCATCTGCCAGTGGGCTTCCCAGTAGGGTCTCAGGGGGTTGAGACCAGCCTGAACCAGGGCAAGACCCTGTCTCTACTAAAAATAGAAAAATGAGCCAGGGGAGCCAGGCATTGTGACAGGCATCTATAATCCCAGCTATTTGTAAGGCTGAGGCAAGAGGATCACTTGAGACCAAGAGTTCCAGGTTGCTATGAGCTATGGCGCCACAGCACTCTAATGAGTGTGACATAGTAAGACTTTATCTCAAAAAAGAAAGAGAGAGAGAGAGGAAGGAAGGAAAGAAGGAAGGGAGGGAGAGAGGGAGGGAGAGAAAAAAAGAAAAGAAAAGAAAATGGGAGAAGGGCCTGGAGGACCAGCTCTTCCCCTAACAAGTAAGCAGGCGACACCACATACTCCATGATCGCTGTCTATGCTTTCCACAGAGTAGCAGGACTCTCAGCTTGTCCTCCACGTAGCTCCCTTTCCACTCACAGGGTTGGGTGAGGAAGGACAGAGGGAAAGACTTGCAGCAGACACTGTGGGCCTGTTGCACCCTCAGGTTCATGGTGGCACCCATGTTTTCATTCTCAATTCCCTGTATCCACATCTCTTGATAGAGACCCTGAGGTCGGTGCCTGTGGCTCAGTGGGTAGGGCGCCAGCCCCATATACGGAGGGTGGCGGGTTCAAACCCGGCCCCGGCCAAACTGCAACCAAAAAATAGCCTGGCATTGTGGCGGGCACTTGTAGTCCTAGCTACCCGGGAGGCTAAAGTAAGAAAATCGCCTAAGCCCAGGAGCTGGAGGTTGCTGTGAGCTGTGTGACACCATGGCACTCTACCAAGGGCAATAAAGTAAAACTCTGTCGACTCGGCGCCTGTGGCTCAAGTGGCTAAGGCGCCAGCCACATACACCTAA
>NW_003852418.1:4316166-4317569 GCF_000181295.1 Otolemur garnettii | reverse complement strand
GAACCCGCCACCTTAGGTGTATGTGGCTGGCGCTTTAGCCGCTTGAGCCACAGGCACCGAGCCTATTTTAGATCTTTATTTACACTCTGATTAATTCTTTCAGACTGCTGAAGGAATCCCTGGATGCAGTGTTTTTAGGTCAAAAGGTATAGACATTGACAGGGCTTGTGGTATATTTGGAAAAATCATTTTTCCAGCAATGTCATACATGTAACTGGGCTTCTTTAAGTTTATACCAATCTCTGATTTAAAATGGGAGTCACATGTATTTTTCCAGGGGTCCTGAAGACAGTCACATTCTGGAATATTTCTGCAGAATATTTTTGCCTAAACTCCTTTCTGCACACTTAAATATGAATTCATCTTTTGATGTATTCATCAACACATGTCTACATCAAGCATGTACCAAGTGCTACTAATGATCCTGGACTAGACCTGGGGTCTTGCTGTTCTGCCCAGCCTGGTCTCAAACTCCTGGCCTCAAGCAATCTTCCTGCCTTGGCCTCCCAAAGTGCTGAGTTATAAGCATGAGCCATTGCATCTACCCTGAATCTAGTATGTCCTTATGGCATATAACCCAGAGTGTGTAAACAACGGACAAGTCTTTTCTTCAAAGTCTTCTGCCTATCCCCAGAAATAGCAACCTTTCACTCTTTGAAAGTTCAGCCTTCCAAGTTATACATAAAACAACTAGATATGGAATCATATATTCTGTCATATTTAACCCACGGTTTGAACTCAAAACATAGCCTACTACATTCTTTTCAGTGGCTTCTTAGTATTTTGTTGAATGGCTACACCATCATTTATTCACTCAATCTCTTAATTTTAACCACTAGAAATAATACTCTGAAGAATATCCTTCTAAATATATCTTTGCTTACTGCTCTAGTTAATTTTTCTAAGCATAAATTGCTAGAAGGAGAATTATTTGCTCAAATATATATCCATTTATTTATTTACTTATTTTTGAGACAGAGTCTCACTTTGTCACCCTCTGTATAGTGCTGTGGCATCATGGCTCATGCAACCTCAAACTCCTGGGCTCAAGCAATCCTCTTGCCTCAGCCTCCCAAGTAGCTGGAACTACAAGCACCCACCATAACACCCAGCTATTTTTTAGAGACGGGGTCTTGCTCTTGCTCAGGCTGGTCTCAGACTCCTGAGATCAAGCAATCCACCCACCGCAGCCTCCCAGAGTTTTAGGATTACAGGCGTGAGCCACTGTGCCAGGCCTAAATATAAACCCATTTAAAGTTTTCATGTATATTGCCAAATTGCTTACCAGATGGTTGTACCAATATGCATTCCTAGCAATGGTGTCTGAAAGTGGCTTTTACTCACGCACATGACAGCCCTGGGTAGTTAACGCATTGCTAAAATGAACAATATTATCTCATTTT
>NW_003852418.1:4300121-4315737 GCF_000181295.1 Otolemur garnettii | reverse complement strand
TAGCCGGTTGAGCTATAGGCGCCGAGCCTGAAAAATAATTTTCAAACTATTAATACAATTGTCCTAGTGGAGCTATCAGCAAGTCTGAGGGCAGAACACAGATGTTTTAAAAGAGAGGCATTATTAAAGACAAAAGCTGAAATTAATAAATTAGACAGCAAAATAGACTTGATAAGAGTAAGAGCCGGTCTTTAAAAGGACTAAAAAGAAAAGAACAAAAAAGAAGGAAAGGAAAAACTATCAAGCATGAGCAAAAAATAAGAGTTAAGTGACAGTAACACAATGTCAGGTATAAGAAATAGGGTCTTGGGTGGCACCTGTGGCTCAGTGGGTAAAACACTGGCCCCATATACCAAGGGTGGCAGGTTCAAACCCAGCCCTGGCCAAACTGCAACAACAACAACAAAACAGCCAGGCATTGTGGCAGGCGCCTGTAGTCCCAGCTACTCGAGAGGCTGAGGCAGGAGAATCGCCTAAGCCCAGGAGTTGGAGGTTGCTGTGAGGTATGACACCATAGCACTCTACTGAGGGCAATAAAGTGAGATTCTGTCTCTAAAAAAAAAAAAAAAAAAAAGGAAAAAAGAAATAGGGTCTTTACCTCCACATATAAAAAGAATTAAAAGTTAAGAGAGAATTCTGTGTTAAAAATTATGTTAATATGCCTGAAATTTTACATAGAATGAATGGTATTCCTTGAAAATAGAAACTCCTAAAACTGATTCTAAAGAATCTATATACCAGAAAATACTGAAATCATTGATAAAATGAAAAAGGTTGTAAATATTCTGTGCCCCCAAGCAACTCTGCCTCAGAAGGTTTTGTGAGTGGGTTCTGGGAAATATTATTAAAAATATCATTTCCATGTTATTTAATCTAGATAATCAAACTGGCATCAAAGATGCAGTTTATAATACAAAATGCAATACATTTTATAAAATAAAAATCTAGCTCAGCACTTATAGATATGAAAGTCTTAAATAAAATATTAATACAATTATTAGTAAGTCATACCCAACAGTGTATTAAAAGAATTGTGCACCGTGACCAAGTAGCGTTTATTCCAGGAAGAATGATTGGCTCGACATTAAGCAATTTATGTTGAATGAAGTATTCTGAATATACTGTTCAGACAGGAAAAGGAAAAAAGCAAATACATCTCCACATATGCCCAAATGCACTCATTAGATCATAATCTCCATTTTAGATGATGGTAATCATGACAATGAAACAGCGATGATAAACACCTTAGTCAGCAAAGATAAGAAGGGCTAAGGATGCTTTTTTTTCCTTTAAATCAGAAGCCACAAGCAGCAAACTCAATGACAAAACAATAAACATTGTAGGTGTTTCTACTAAACAGCACGCTCACTACGATTGCCATTAATAAAAATGTTTCTGGCTCGGTGCCTGTGGCTCAAGTGGCTAAGGCGCCAGCCACATACACCTAAGGTGGTGGGTTCGAATCCCCAGCCCCGGCCCGCCAAACAACAATGATGGCTGCAACCAAAAAATGGCCAGGCGTTGTGGCGGGCGCCTGTGTTCCCAGCTACTTGGGAGGCTGAGGCAGGAGACTCGCTTGAGCCCAGGAGTTGGAGGTTGCTGTGAGCGTGATGCCACAGCCCTCTACCCAGGGGGACAGCTTGAGGCTCCATCTCAAAAAAAAAAAAATGTTTCTGAGCCTCAGAACAATGCCATTAGGTAAGAAAAACAAAAGACGGGGAAAAATACCATAAGAAACTGCCAATTATCTTGTTTCTAGACTGTATTTCTTTTATCCCTAGAAAATTCTTGAATACCAATGGAAAATATTATTGAAATGTATGAAAGGTCAATAAAGTGGTTCAATGCAAGGAAGTATAAATCTATGACTTTCTTATATTCCAGTAATAGCCAGTTAGTAAATCTGTTGACAAAGGGAGATTCCATTCATAATTGCAACAATAACTGTAAAATGCTTCTGCATAACTATGGCCAGAAATATAGAAAACTTATATGAAGAAAACTATAGAATATTCCAGAGAAGAGAGAAAAGTTGGAGAGGTATACTCCATCGCACAGCATAAAGCTGTTAGTTTTCCTGAATCATTTTATGGATTTCATATAGATTTAATCAAACTCTCTACAGGATTATTTTTGGAACTTGCAAGATTGATTCTGAAGTTGTCTGGAAGAATGCATGCAGGAAGAGTCAAGAAATTTTTGAATGGCCTCGTAGCCACACAAAATAAAGACTACATTTCCCGTTCTCCCTCGCAGCTAGATGTGTTCACGTCACTTGATGTTCTACTCTGCAAAAGCATTTATTGCAGCATTCAGAAAGCTTTCTTAGGAGACAACGTACATGTATCCTTTCCCCTTCCTCTAACCCCTTTGTCCATCCTGCTGTTTGAAACATGAAGTTTGGGGATGAAGACGTGCAGGGTGAAGTTCACATTCTAGTAACAGCAGAGCTAGACAGAGCCTGGATCCCAGAGGTTTTCATGAAAGACAGAAGCCCATCAGCACTAAATTCATACGGAGCTTATGTAACACGAGAGTGAAATGAATTTTGTACCTTATTTAGAACCGCCGTTACTTTGGGTTTTCTTCATGCACAGGTGAATCTAATCCTATTCCTATTTTCTACCAGGCTTACATATGTATATATGTGTGTGTATATATATTCAGAATATATATAACATATATTTATATTCAGACAGACCTATATAAACACAGCAGACATACACAAGTTTTAGAGTTTTTTTGTCATTGTGGGAGAAAAACATTTTGTGGGAGAAAAACTTTTTTCATCCTGTTTTCCTCAAACAGTACATTGTAAATAGAGTATTTTCCTATTTCATGTTTAGGTATTTATTGGTAGGATAAAGAAAAGCTATGGATTTTTTTGTACATTTATCTTATGATAAGACACCTTGGTTCAGTGCCTATAGCTCAGTGGCTAGGGTGCCAGCCACATACACCAGGGCTGGCGGGTTCGAACCCAGCCCAGGCCTGCCAAACAATGACAACTACGACCAAAAAATTGCCGGGCACTGTGGAAGGCGCCTGTAGTCCCAGCTACTTGGGAGGCTGAGGCAAGAGAATCGCTTAAGCCCAAGAGTTTGAGGTTGCTGTGAGCTGTGATGTCACAGCACTCTACCAAGGGTGACATAGTGAGACTCTGTCTCAAAAAAAAAACCACTTTATCAAATTATCTTATTCACATACTTTTTTTTTCCTGGAACCTCTGGCTTTTTCTTGTTAAACAGTCATTTTAGGAAAAAAGAAACAGGTTTAGCTCTTTATGTTCAAAATTTATGTTAGCTATTCCATTTTGACACTTTCTAAGACCTTCAAGACCATGGTGAGTAATAACAAACTACACTTCTTATTCTTTCTTCTTCTCTCTTAATTGCTACTGCTCTTTATTTCCATCCCTGGTTGGAGCTCATCACATCTTACTTAAGGGCAAGAATAATTTCTAATTCGCCACCACTCTATCCCTGGCACTCAGAACAGGGCTGAGTACACTCCATAAAAATGGAATGGGGCCGGACACAGTGGCTTGTGGCTATAATCCTAGTACTCACCTGAGCTCAGGAGTTTGAGACCAGCCTGAGCAAGAGTGAGACCCTGTCTCTACTAAAAATAGAAAAAACTAGCTGGGGTGTCATGCTAGTCGCCTGTAGTCCTAGCTACCCCGGAGGCTGAAGTAAGAGATCTCTTGAGCCCAGCAAGAGTTTGAGATTGCTGTGAGTTGAGATGCCATGGCACTCTACTCAGGGTGACAGAGTGAGACTCTGTCTCAAAGAAAGTAAAAAATAAAATAAAAATTAAACAGAAAGAGAAAAGTGGCTGATTGTTGAGTTCAGCTAAAATCAAACAGATAAAGGTTCAAAAACATCTTTTAGATCTAGCAATAGTACAGAAGTATGATGCACAGCATGTCAGATGGTGATCAGCGCTATAAAGAAAACAAAAGAATAAAGGGGTAGAGAGTGTTACAGGGGAAACAGGTTTGCAGTAGGATGATCAGCAAAGTTTACTCTGATGAGTTCATATTGGAGCAAAGATCTAAACGTGGAGTGGCTATCTAGGGTAAGAGTACTCCAGGATGAGAGAAAAGCGAAGACCCTGGGGTGGAGTATGCCTGCATATTCACCGAGTTCAAGGAGGCCAGTATGGCTGGAATGGAATAAGGGGAAGAGTAGCAAGGAATGAGGTCAGGACAGTAATGGAACCAGATCATGCACAGTCTTGTTAGCCCTCACAGAACTTTATCTTTTACTTCATATCTGGCTGTAATAGAGGTGGTGAGACTTGTCAGATCTAAATATATCTTGAGGGCAAAGCTGATGGAATTTGCTGACAAAATCAATGGTAAGTGAGAGAACAAAAGATGGATCAAGGATGACTCCAGGGTTTTTAGCCTGAGCAACTGGCAGCATGGAATTGCTAGTCACCGGACACGGGGAAAGCTGTATGATATGCATGTTCCGAAGATGTCTGCAATTTAATTTCAATGGGTTCTGTTTGAGACACTATTAGACACCTACAAGAGTCTATCAAGCAAGTAGTTGGATATAGAAGCCAAGAGTTCTTGGGAGAAGCCTGGGTTAAGGAATCCTGGGTAAATTTTAGAATGCTTAAGGCCGTGAGACTGGATGAGGTCACTGGGAAGTAAGTGGAGATAGGACGACCGAGGGCTCAGCCTGGGGAAATCCAACTTTTAGACAAGGGAGTGGGAAGAACAAACAAAGAAGATTAAGAAAGGGGAGTTCTTGAGGCAGAAGGAAAACTAGGAGAATGAAAGGTCACGGATGCTGAGCACAGAAAGTATTTCTAGGAACAGAGAATCATCAATTATACAGAATGCTGTGGAGAGTTTGCAAAGCTCATGTTGAACTAGCTGCTGCAAGAGAGAGATACCCCCCGCCCCCGTGTCTTTCAATGATGCAAGCAATCTACCGTGTAAGCTTATTTCTCACTCGTGTGAAATATATTCAGCAGCAAAGGGGAGGGATGAAAAGAGGGAGCAGTAGCTCTCTGCTCCGTGATGACAACCAGGGTCTCCTGTTGATAGAGGCTGTTCTCAACTGCGCCTTCCAAGGCTGAGCTGGGTGTCACTGTCCAGCCCATAAATGGGGCTGGGGGAATTCTGATGGTGCATGGGAAGTACACTGGTTAGAGTCTGGCAAGAAACAGAGGGCACACAAAAGATGAGTCATTTGAGAAAGGTTTAATAAAGAGATGACTTACAAAGTGGGAGCAAGGGCAGGAAAACTGTCAAAGGATGATGCCACAGTCCCGTGGATGGCTGGCAGTAGGAGCTGTTACCACCGCTGGGTCTGAAGAGACAAGAGAAAGTAATCAGTAGTAGGATCAGATGCGAGGAAGATCTGGGTGGGGTCAGATGCCCCACTGAAGCTTCAGTCAAGGAAAGTGGCCAACTCCAAGCAAGCCTACAGGAGGGGAGCCAGGGGAACAATCTTGCAGGTATCTCCCTTTGACTCAACTCAACCAGAAATCAGAAGGCTCATTGATAACATCCCTAGTGTTTAGCCTCCCAGGGCATGAGCATAGCAGAGGAAGGCGGAGAGGGCTGGGGTAGAGATCTAGTCCAGGATAGGTTTGACAGTCAGGCTTGGAAGTTGCATACATCCCTTCCCCCTCACATTCCGTGGCCAGAATCCAGTCATATGGCCACACTTAATAAGTCTAGGAAATATGGTCCAACTAGTGCCCAATAGGAATGAGAGAGAGATCTGGTGAACAGGTAACCCCTCTCTACCACATGGTCAAGAAAGATGAAAACTGAGAAGTGACCGTTGCATTTAGCAACATGGAGGCAGTTGGTGGTCTTGGTAATCCAGTCTTACTAGAGTGGTGAGTGTGAAAGGCAGCTTGGAGGGGGTGCAGGACACAAGGCAGCAGGAAGAATGGGAGACAGCAATTGTTTAAAAATAGCAACGAAACTTCTTTCCATAGGTTTTTCTGTAAAGGGAAGCAAAGTAATGAGGGAGTTGCTGGAAGGGTTGTAAGATAAAGAATTTTGCTTTGTTTTTTTACAATGGAGAAATAGCAGCGTATTTTTATGCTGATGGGAATGTTCTAGTAGAGAGAAAAAAGATTGATGATTCAGGAAAAAGGGATAATTGCTGGAGCAGTGTCCTTGAGTAAGCAAGAAAGGATGGGAGCTAGTGGTAAAAGGTTGGCCTTGGAAAAGAACACAGGTAGTTCATCTAACAGTGAGAAAAAAAAAAAAAACAGATGATGTGGACAGAGCCCTGGTAAGGAGTAAATGAGGTAGTGGGAAGTTGTTGCAGTTATTTTCTTTCTTTCTTTCTTTTTTTTTTTAGACAGTCTTACTCTGTCACCCTCCGTAGAGTGCTATGGTGTCATAGCTCACAGCAACCTCAAACTCTTGGGCTCAGCCTCCCGAGTAGCTGGGACTACAGGCACCTGCCACAATGCCTGTCTATTTTTAGAGACAGGGTCTTTCTTGCTCTTATGCATGCTGGTCTCGAACTCCTGAGCTCAAGCATTCCACCTGCCTTGGCCTCCCAGTGTGCTAGGATTACAGGCGTGAGCCACCGTGCCCAGCCTGAAGTTATTTTTTAATCACTTGTATTTTCTCAGTGAAAGAAGATGCAAAGTTAACCAGCTTGGAGTAAAACTGGAGGAGGAAGTGTTGGGGGTTTGAGCAGAAGTAAGACAGGATGACGTAGGTACTTAAGAGAATGTGAGATTGCTATCCAGAAGTTGATCTTCCCAGTGGAGCTAATCTACTGTCTCTGAGAGAATTCCACTCTGAGTCCACAGCCAGCTGAAGACCTCTGGCCCTGCCTTTCCCCTCTGTATCTGTAGACCTCTCCCTGCCCTAATCTAGCACCAGAACTGGGTAATAATAATAGATAGATAGATGTAACACCTGTGAGCACACACCAGGCCTAAGCACTGCTCTAAACACTTTGAGATGTATTTAGCCATAATAACTCTATCCAGTAGGTACTACTGTTATCAACCCATGTTATGAGGAAACTCACAGGCACAGGTAAGTAACATAGTAGACACCTAACTTCAGTTCTAACTCAGCCAGTCTGACTCAGGACCCAGGCTCTCAATCTCTGCTTATACATCGATATAGTAATCAAAGTGATCGAGCACTATAAACGTCAGAGGGGGCCAAGCTCAGGGGGAGTAAATACAATTTTGAAGGGTCCACAACCAAGTAGGTGAGATGAGTCTCTGTGCTTGGTGAGGGCTTGCTGCTATGAGAAGCGTGGCCACCTGGTGACCCAGAAAACCTAGGACCAAAGGGCAGAGCTGGTGTCAGTACAAAGACAAGCTGAAGGGGCTGAAGACTCTGCCTGTGTAGACGCTGCATCAATCAGCACAGGACGCTTGATTTAATCTTGATTTAATGTTCCCTTGGTTTCTGTGTGTGTTTCACTTGATACGGGAACACGCTGCTGTGATGGCAGCAGAAATGATGAGACGGTGAAATGGCTCCCAATCCATCAGCAAACCATGAACTCTATGAAGAACTTTATCAATGGAAAAAAATCTATCAATGAGCAGAGGACGGAGCATTTCATTACTGACATTATACACGTATTAGTCAATGCTTGTAACACCCCCACCCCTGCTGTGAGTTACGTAGCATTATTCCCATATTCAGAGAAGGAAAGTGAGGCTCAAAGAGGTTGTTCCACACACCCAAGGTCACATGGGTGATATGGTGGAGGCAGGGCTCCAGCCCAAGCCCATTAGAGTTTGAAGCCTGCCCTGGCTCCAGTATACCAGCTGTCTCTCTATTTGGACTTAAAGCACCAGGAACACCAAGGAACCCTACAGGACCCCAAGAGCCCCTGGGGCAAGGCCCCCTGGGTGAGAGGGACTCCCTTTAATGAAGGCAATTGAGAAACAATCCTCTTCTTTATTTCCCTGGAACAGGGGCTGAGAAAAGCTAATTATCTTCCTGTGAACCAGTTAACTATTCAATTTTCTCCATTTGGGTAATTAATTATCAGAGTCAAACGCAGGATCCAGCTAATTTTAGAAACATGCAGCTGTAGGGTCATCTGGGGAACAAGCTCAGTTGAGAAAGGAGGAAGAGCAGGCGCCAGGTTCTGCCATGGCTTAGAGGGAGAGGGGGTGTTGAGGGACCGCGGGCTGGCTGGAGTGGAAGACAAGGACAAGAACTCTGGAGGGAGGCTGGCTGGGATTCCTTCCACACCAGACAGCAGCTGAGTCCATGTGCTGGACACAGGACAAAGCTGCTGTTACCACTGCTGGTACCATCTCACAGTAGAGGGGGACCCTTCAACCATCAGCTTCTTTAACTGCCTCCTTTCTCTCTTTGAGAGACCAGATGGGAGCTATTAGCCCCTCAGTCCTCATATTCTCACTTGGAGTCAGTTCAGAAAGGTGTTAGACCACAGAGA
Source organism: Otolemur garnettii (assembly GCF_000181295.1). Lineage (NCBI taxonomy): Eukaryota > Metazoa > Chordata > Mammalia > Primates > Galagidae > Otolemur > Otolemur garnettii. The sequence continues at coordinate 4,307,311 of NW_003852418.1, read as the reverse complement.
AATTTTGGTACTATCTCTGGCTACCAAGCATGTGAACATTGGCTGAGTGCAGCGGCTCACATCTGTAATCCTAGCACTTGGGAGGTCAAGATGGGAGGATTGCTTGAGCTCAGGAGTTCAAGACAAGCTTAAGCAAGAGCAAGACCCTGTCTCTACTAAAAATGGAAAAACTAGCCAGGTGTTATGATGGGTGCCTACCTACTCAGGAGGCTAAGGCAGGAGGATCTCTTGAGCCTAAGAGTTTGAGGTTGCTATGAGCTATGATGCCATGGCACTCTACCCTACCAGGGCAGCAGAGTGAGATTCTGTCTCAAAAAAAAAAAAAGAAAAAAGAATGTGGACATTGCTAGTGTGTATCAACAGCTAGACATATCTCACAGCAACAAGGTCAGAGACATCAATTCCCCATACTACAGATGAGAAAACTCAGGCTCAGATGGGAGATGAAAATGGTTCAAACCACAGGATCTGGAACAAGTTTCATCTCTTCTGAGCCTCAGTTTTCTCAGGAAAACTGATAGTCTCTGAGTTCCTTGTGATGACATCCTGTGGTTTGGGGTGCCATGGCTCATCCTAGCACTCTGGGAGACCAAGGTGGCCAGATCGCTTGAGCTCAGGAGTTCAAGACCTGCCTGAGCAGCAGCGAGACTTTGTCTCTACTAAAAATGGAAAAACTGAGGCAAGAGGATCGCTTGAGCCCAAGAGTTGGAAGTAACTGTGAGCTATGACACCTCAGCACTCTACTCAGGGCAACAGCTTGAGACTCTATGTCAAAAAAGAAAAAATCCTGTGGTTCGGATATGGCAGAATTTGGGGTTTTTGCTCAACTCTTTAGCATGGGTTAACTCATTTTATCCTTACAATAATCCATGAGATCCCATTCCCATTGTACAGATAGATAAACTGAAACACAAAATTTAGTCCTTTGCTGTTGGGTAAGGAAGCTGAATTCAGATCCAGGTATTTTGGTGCCCCAACCTACCTCCAAGTCAACCGGGCCTTGGCATAGCATTGGAGAGAGAGAGAAAGAGAAAGCTGGGGAGGAGGCCACACAAAACCATGGACAGCACCCTCGTGGCCCTGTGCTTGAGTACCCTGCCTCCTGAGGCTGGCTAATTGCACCTCCTACCACCACCAATGTCCACCCCTTGTGAAGAGCTCTGCTTCTTTGCAGAGGAAATTTTCCTTGGACTGACTCTGATGGACCAGACTGGCTTAATTCAGGTCCCTGAGAAGCCCTGTGGAGTTGGGTATTGAGCTAGGCACGTCCCTCCTCGGGGTTCTAGAGATCCATCCTCTGAGATGTAAGGGTTTTCTCCAGGGTGGGCCAGGCAGAGAACTGTTGCCCACATCAGCCCAGTAGTCTATTTTTTCTCGCCAGCCCTGCTTTTCCCACATCTGCCACCCTTTCCCTTAACTATGAGAAAGCCGAGCCCCTCTGCCTCAGCTTCCCCATCGGTACCTCTATCAGTCCTGCAAAAGCCCAGGGACAAAACAGTATCTCCAAATTAGGTCTTCCTCATTTTTTCAGCCCTGATGGGAGTTTCCAAGTTCAAAGCCAAGTTCCCTGGCCCAAGCCGCGGGCCCAGAGCCCCAGCAGGTGCAGCATGGTTGCTAAGCAACATCTCTGGATCTCTGTGTGTTCCTGTCACATGATTATTGTTGCTAAGGAAACAAGTCCTCTGGCATCCCAGGACACAGCAAGGCCTAGGCAGTGGTGTGTTACCTGAGGCCTAACAAAAATCCCATTGTCCTACGTTCCTGACAGGTTGTGATTCCTTTAACTGCTCTAGGTGACTATCAGGTTGATCTGTGCCTTTGATCCAGGTTCTGTCTCTTAGAAGGGAATGCCTAAACCAGAGTCTTGGTCACTTGCTGGGCATTCATGGGATCTAGTTTTTGGGGGGTGGTCAGTTGTAAGAGTGGCCTCAGCGGGGTATATTAATGGGCTAAGGTTGAGAATATCCCCAATTTCTCCATTTTCTATCCATAGACTGCACTTTAAAGGCTGAATGGAAAATGTTTAGATTGAAGGATGAGAAAGCTGAGGAGAAGCTGAGGACAGGGGCCCAGGACTATAGCAGCAAGAGAGCTGGACAGGGATCCCCCCACACGTACACTCACCACCTCTTCGCACCTACCACTCAAACCCTAAAGAGGGTGCAGGCTGCCGGAGGGAACCCCACAGTCTCCTTAGAGGGCTTGCCCCCCTGGACCTCCCAACCCATACTCTCCCAGATTCCCTCTCCTAGAAATAAGGTAGAAATGAGGAAATCTCTCTGAGTGACAGAAAGATAAAGAGATGAACACAGGGGAGGAAATATAAGAGGATTTGAGCACCAACGAGGAAGGCGCAACAATTGGATAACAGGAATTCCAAAAGTAAAGAGCAGAGAGAATTGGCAAAAGGATATTTCCAAAGAAATAATTCAAACATAATGAAAATAATTGAAATATCCCAGAAAAGCAAAGCATGAGTTTCCAGATTCAAAGACTCCAAAGAGTGACCAAAAAAAAAAAAAAAAAAAAAAAAAAATCCCCTGGAAATATCGCTACGCCAAGTTACACTTTTCAGAAGTATTACATTATTGGAGGCAAAGAGATGGTCCTGAAAGCTTCCAGAGAGTAAAAGCAATGTTTATAGAAAAATGTCAAAATTCACAATGGTATCAGACTTCTACCTGCAAAGTGGCAGAGTGAGGACCATGGAGCAATAGCCTCTAAGTACCCAGGAGAATGACTTCATCCTTTCCGTTACAGCTGTTTTCATTTCTAAGGACCCTTTTTTAGTCTGGTTGGTCCCCCTTTCAGGATACCCTGTCCTTTTTTCAATAGATACAGTGTCTAATGCTATCTTCTCCCTACATGGTCTCAAATTCCTCAAAATTGCCCCGGTTCATATGGGTCCCTATCTTTCACATGAAAGGCTTTTCTCAAACATTTGGGAATAGTTAGTGGTTTGGGGCTATTATGATGTTTGGGTTAGATTTAGGCCTAGGTGTTTATATTGCCTAGTCGTTCTTAAGACCAAAGCACTGAAAAGCTGATCAAAAGCTCTTTGTACTTGCCTTGGCCATGAGGTCTATACGCTTTTTTGAAAAGTATTTACCTGGATCCATTATGAAGTCCTTCTTTTGGGGTCAGATTTCCAGAGAGAGGGGTCTCCCACTCTCCTGCCTGGAGGGAACAATTCTGCCTACCAGCATTCTAGAAGGAGTGAGAGAAGAGAAAGGTAAGAGTCTCACATTCATTATGCAAACTTACACCCGACATCCCTGTTATCACCAGGGAACACTGCGGTCCTCAGTTGTACCTGGTATCACCCATCCTCCTCTGATCCAGAAGCCCTTTTTTACCTCCTCCACAAAATACGCATGCAATCTTCTGCTGGAGTTGAGGAGAGGATCTGGGAGTCTGCATCTTAGACTTTGGATCTATTTTGCTGTTTTAACCACAACCAGTGCTACCAATTCCCAAAGCCTTTGGGGACTTCTATCATGAAATTGGGTTGCTGTTTCTTGGCTTTTCTCACTGCCCATTTAGGATTCAGCTTTCTGGGTCTGCTAAGTCACCCACCATTCATTCATCTGCTTTCCAGCTTGCGGAACTGCACTGCTAAATGGAGATATCGTCTCCTCCCCTTCCCTCTTTGTCTTTGTAAATTTAAACCTTTTAAGAATTCTGGCACAGGCTCAGTGCCCCTGGCACAGTGGTTATGGCGCCAGCCAAATGCACTGAGGTTGGCAGGTTCAAACCTGGCCCAGGCCAACTAAGCAACAATGACAACTGCAACCAAAAACATAGCTGGCATTGTGGCAGGCGCCTGTAGTCCCAGCTACTTGGGAGGCTGAGGCAAGAGAATTGCTTAAGCCCAAGAGTTTGAGGTTGCTGTGAGCTGTGACTCCACATCACTCTACCAAGGGCAACATAGTGAGACTGTCTCAAAAAAAAAAAAAAAAAGAATTCTGACACAATTATTTCAGTAGGGTTTTCGGGAAAAGGGTTACCAATTAATTGTACTTGTTCAATCTGCCAGTTTGAATTAGACATCTTTTGTTGTTGTTGTTGTTGTTAAGACAGAGTCCCACCCTATGCCCCTGAGCAGAATGCAGTGGCATCTAGCTCACTGCAGCCTCAGCCTGGGGCTGTGGGCATCCCGCTGCCTCAGCTTCCAGAAGCTGCTGGGATTATAGATGTTCCCTGCAGCACCCGGCACGGTTTTTCCGTTTTTTTCATGAGTCAGCGTCTCACTCTTGCTTAGGGGAGTCTCAAACTCCTGAGCTCAAGCAATTCTCCCTCCTTGACCTCCCATAGTGCTGGGATTACAGGCGCGAGCCGCCCTGCCCAGCTAAACTAGATGTCTTTAAATCAAAAGCAACCAGTACTACAACATCTGGATCCTGATTGCCTGGGTTCAAACGCCAGCTCTACCATGAATGAGCTCTTTAACCATGGGTAAGTTACAGAAATACTCTATGCCTTAAACCGTGTGCGGACACTGTGGGGAGACCCACATGAACATTCCAAGGTAGCCTCCACTCTTTGTAGCTCGGAACTGGTATGACCAGTTTTCCCAGTCTGGTCTATACTGTGTAAATCTAGTATGTACCCTAAGTAAACCATCCAGCCAGCAGAAGTTCTACTTGAGCAAATATAGCTGGCAACAATGTAAATAGAGTATTTAAATGAACTAGAGGCCAGGAAGGCAAGGCAGTTGTTTTCAAATATGGTTGAAATCTCTTCTGTTTTGAGTATGATGGCAGTTATTTCCCCAATGACTGACCCACACGTTTATTTCCGAGCACCAAAATCATGTTGTCTGTTACTTGTTTTGCAGGGTAAATGACACCATCTGGACACTGGAAACAGCACAGGCTTGAGGAAGTCCCTCCTCCACCCCCAACCCGGTTGCTTAAGCAAAGTCTCCTCCCTCTTTAAAGGAGCTTCCCTTTCGTCCGGTCGGCCTGGTTTTCATCTTTCTCCCCCTGCCTTCTTTGCCCTGCTGAGCAGGCAGCAAACCTGCAGGTTCTGTGATCCTGTTGTTCAGCTTTAAAACAAAAAATAAAAATGAAAACAATGTTGCAGTGTGTGAACTTTTCCCTCCTGGAAGGCAGAAGCCATCAGCTTTTGTGAAAGTAGCTTGCTGCAAAGGAGTCAGCTTTGTAATTGCAGAGAGAAAAGATTGAAGAGGGAGAGAAAAAGACAGACAGACGGAGATTGAGCAAGAGAGGAAGGCACACACAGGGAGGGAGGAAGAGAAGCCAGCCAGCCCCCAGGCTGAACCACTTACTCAGTCTTCTAGAAACAGGGCTTCTTAAGCCCTGCAAGTCCAAGCCGATGTGTTTCCGCTGCACATTCACTACCAAGCCAAAGATGGCTAGATGCTTTTAAAGAGTGGCAACCAGTCCTACCCTGCAAGGTGTATTCAGGCTATGAAGTCTGGGTGCTGGACCACTCCCTCTGTTTGGAATGCTCCTGCCCCTAGCTTTAAACACAATACACCTGCCTCCAGCCAAGAGCCTCCCACTAGATCATTCAGCGGCCCAAGGGTGTTTTACAGATATTTATAAGCCTCGAGATGATCCTGAAAGGTTTACAAGTATATTCTTTGGCTCCAGCCACCTTCCTGGGTGGCAACTCAGTTATGCTCTCTAATTCCACACCCTGCCACAGATGCTGGGATGCACTGGGTGTCATGCAATCAGAAGCAACAGAAGCCCCACAGCTGTCCTGCTTGAGGACAGGGCTTTATAAGGTGTCTAGAGTAGCAACTCTTCCAGTGTTTCCATTTATAGCATGTTTTCGTTTTTTCAGAATTTCAAGTTCAGTATCTCCTCTCTTTAATTCTCTCTCTCCTCCCTTCCTCCCTTCCCCCACCCCCACTTTAGGATTCAGAAGTGTGTCTATTGGACACACACCGGGTGGAAACCACCTCTTTGAACTAGAATTGTTCAGTGACAGCCTCACTTACTAGGTTGTCTTGTTCTCTCCTTCCCACGTTGTGTGGGGCAAGTTTTCTCCCAGGAAGCCCTTTAAATCCTCAAGTAAACTGAGGCAAGCTCAACCGCTCTATAGAAACCTGTCTACACCCTATGCATGGGGCATGCAGGGGTGTCTAACCTGAGGCCTATGGGCTGTATGCAGCTTATGTAAGGACTTTTTTTGCTTATCTGTGGTATTGAATATCTCAAGAATTACACATAGATTTTTTTTTTTAAGGGCCATTTTGTTGCCCTTGGTAGAGTGCCATGACGCTACAGCTCACAGCATCTTCTAGCTCCTGGGCTTAGGTGATTCTCTTGCCTCAGCCTCCCCAGCAGCCGGGACTACAGGCACCCACCACAACGCCTAGCTATTTTTTTGTTGCAGTTTGGCCGGGGCCAGGTTCGAACCCGCCACCCTCGCTATATGGGGCCAGCGCCCTACTCACTGACCCACAGGCGCCGGCCTATACACAGATCTTTTTTTTTTTTCTCATCACCTTTTGTTAGTTACAGTGTTTGTGAATTTAATGTGAGGCCTAAGACAACACTGCTTCTTCCAACGTGTGGCAGACAAGGAAACAGTTGGGCACCCCTGGCTGGTATCCCTGACACTGTCTTGATCCCAGTAAACCTTTTGTAGTCTGTTTCATGCTTTCATTGCTTTTACCCAATAATTCTAACTTAGAGAGTAAAGATAAGATTTTATGATTTATGACAAGGGCCCTTGGATGCTTCTTCTTGAGAGTGGCTTCCTGGGACAATGACATCACAAGCTAAATAACTCTTTGCTAAAGAGCTCTAAGTACAAACAAATGCCATTCTCTAAGGTATCCTGGGAACAAAATAAGTAGGCCCTATCTCTGCCCTGTTGTTGGCCTCTTATCTGGGAATCTGCCCCCACCACATCTCATTGGCCCCAGAATTGGCTGGTTTTGAGGTTACCCTGGCAGGTCCGAGTACCCTGGAGGCAGTCTTTGGCACAAAGGAGGAATCGAGTCATTTGAGTCATCTGGGCCCCCATCAGTGTCTAGGGCGATGACCGCTGCGTCCTAAGATTGGTTCTTGGCAAGTTTCTTGGTTGCAGAAGCAGATTTTCCTGCTTGCTTGGATGTTACTTCTTCATGCCCTGCTCTTGATTCTTACCGTGGGCCCAGGGTGCAAATAACACAACCCCCACCTATGCTTTTTTTTTTTTTTTTTTTTTTT
>NW_003852418.1:4296380-4299979 GCF_000181295.1 Otolemur garnettii | reverse complement strand
GTTGCAGCCATCATTATTGTTTGGCGGGCCCGGGCTGGGGATTCGAACCCGCCACCTTAGGTGTATGTGGCTGGCGCCTTAGCCGCTTGAGCCACAGGTGCCGAGCCCCTACGCTTTCTTATAGGAGAGCTTCACCACCTGCATGCACATGACCTTGGGTTCTTGCTATTCCCTGGGCAATAGTGAGCACTTAATTCATGCTGAGCCAACTGGATCTTTTCCCTCCTTGGATTTCGAATCTTGAGCTGAATGATCCAAGGATGAACATGATTATAGTAGAGCTACTCTGTCCAAGCTTCCTGGAAGGACTGCTAATTCCTACTCCCTGGGTCCCAGAGCTGTCCTTTCTCCTGGTCTTTCCCAAAGCTGACCTACTCTGCTTTCTTTATAATTCTGTGATTTTTCCTATAACCTTCCAGTAATTCCCATTTTGCTTATGTTAGCTTGAGTCTATTATCTGCTGCTGGACACCAAGAAGTCCTACCTGCTTTCTCAGGGATGGGCCTTACTCATCCCTCCCTATCCTTTTCCTGAACCTGTTAATTTCAGAGCCTAGGAAGCTCATTCCCCTGTCACATCCTCAACCTCCTAGGCAGACTTTAGCTTCTGATTCCTAATACCTTCTTTCCGAAAATGGCCATCCTCAGATCACAAAAACAAAGCTGTTCTATCCAAGATTCCTCTCCATTAACACAGCATTTGTCAGGCAGGATCCAGCCAGGAAAACAGAACCATCCAAGTATTTAAAAGAGAGGGGAATTTTAATGCAGAGAATGGTCACATAAGTCACAGAAGAGTTGATACGCCAAACAGAAGATGGTGAAGCAGCTCAGGGCTTAGCAGCAGCAGGAGGCCACTGCCAGCTCTAAGATGGAGGGGCAAAAAGGAATGGTGTTACGGGACCTCAGGGTTTAGGGTCACTGGGAAAAGCTGAGACCATGGCAAACATGTCTGATGAGAGCTGGGAGTCAAGGAGATGATACAGAGACTGCTGAAGATGCCACCCATGCCAAAGACAGGAGGAGAAGCACCTGGGTTCTCCTTTTCTCCTGCCAGCCCATCTCTGGCCAGTGCCTCCCATGCTCAAGCCAGGTGTATCGCCGCTGTCAGAGGACCCTCAGACAGGAGCCTGTGAGGTCAATCTCACTGTGACACACAGCAAAGCAGGAGAAGAATAAGGAATGGCTCTGAGAGCACACAGACTTTGGATAGCACATGCTTCATCGTTTAAATTACATTTGTTCAAGTATTATTTAATTTTTAGAATGAAATGAATCTAGCATTTAAATAATTAGAATAGAATATGTGTATGTCAAGTTTCAGAATGCATACACTTTCAAAATTCCTTATTAAATCAGATATTATCACACAAAACACAATAGGAAAATCTGCTCTACTAGGAAAAGCCCGGTACCTTGACCATGCTCTTGACCTGATCAATGAACCTGCTCCTCCCTCTACTGTTTGTGTTGATGACACTTTCTCGGACTCATCCACGTGTAGGGAAGGATGCAGTGGCCCCCAAACATCAGTTCCACTGGCAGACGCAGTGCCAATGTCCCCAAATCCCCGGAGCTGGTTGTGAGAGAATAAACAGAGCAGTTACCATTTGGTGACTTAGGAACACAAGTCCCTCCCCACCCCCACTGGCTTCTCTGCTGTAATTTCCCTGTGGCTGATGACTGTAAGACAGGCTGGCCTCACAGGAGAGCCCAGAGAAGTAGGAGGGGCACAATGACAGAACACTGTGACTAAACAGGATTCTTTTCCTTATCTAGGGTGTTGAATACAATGTGAAATATACATTTTTGTTAGGCGATTTCCTTTAGTTTTGCTATTTTAACTGTATATATATATGTAAGCAAGACAAGCATGATTTGGGCACTCCATTTTATCAGCTTAGGCTGTCTTAAATCAAGGCTCTGGCATTCTGTTCTAGCTTATGTAAGTCTGAGAAAGCGGTTTTGGTGCAGCCATCAAGCTGAGTCCCCATAAAAGCAGAGCTGGCCGTCCTCCTTGCAGTTGTGATGAAATGGGGAGTGCAGGAATGGGAGAGGGAGGGGAGGATGTCAGGAAGGGTCCTTGATAATGCTTATGGCATAAATGTTTAATAGCAGAATCAAGGGCAGAGATTATCATGGACCCTGGCCCTGCTCTCTAGAGGGGAGGCTAAATCACCAGTTTGGTCCCTCTGGGTGTAGATGGGCTTCCCCAGGAGTCTGTCTTGTAATGAACTTGTCTCTAAAAAGTGGCAACAGCTGACTTCTTCACCTGGATGTCCCATAAATGCCTAAAACTTAATTCATTGGTAGAGATTTGTTAATCTCTACCTTGATCTACCCCTCCAATCTCTCAAATAATGGTACCTCCAGCATTCAGTTGTCTGTTGGAAACTAGGATCTCATCTTTGACACCACACTCCCTACTATCAGCATCATTAAGCCCCCGCCAGCATCTAATTTATTCTACCTCCCAAACATCCCATGAGTCTGGCCACTTCTCTCCATCCCGCAGCTCAGGTCACCTGTTATTTAATATTTGTCCTAAATAGTCGCTTTCTAACTGATCATTCAGGATACATCTTCCACTTGGTGGTCATTGGTTCATTCATTTCACCATTGTTTACTGAGAACCTACTGTATGTTTGGTGTTGAGGGACACAGCGGTAAGCAAAGCAAAGTCCTCATCCTCACGGAACTAATATTCTTACAAAAGCCAGTAATCTTTCCTAGAGCACAAATACTGTTGTGTTGGTCCCCAGAGTAAAGAATGTCAGTGGCATCCCACTGCCCTTAGCATAAAATCCAAACTCCCTAGGAGACTTTCCTCTTTTGCTCACATCACTCCACTATCTCCTCTGCTCACCTTCCCTGCCATATTGGAATCAATTTCTGTCTCTCAAATGCACCAACCCTTTTCATATCCTTGAACATTCTAAACTCCACTCACTGCCTAACAGCTACTCACCCTTCCCTTCTGAACTCAGAGCCCTCTTGGCCAGGTTTGCCAGCAGTGATGAGTTGAGTCATGTTGGGGATAATGGAATTTGGAGGACGCCCAGGCCTTCTGAGACCTGAAACCTGCCCCTGCCACAGTCACTTCTTCTCCACATCTCTTTTTTTTTTTTTAGAGACAGAGTCTCACTTTGTCACCCGAGTGCCATAGCATCACAGCTCACAGCAACCTCCAGCCCTTGGGCTTAGGCATTCTCTTGCCTCAGCCTCTCAAGTAGCTGGGACTACAGGTGCCCACCACAATGCCTGGCTATTTTTGTTGCATTTTGGCTGAGGCTGGGTTCAAACCTGCCACCCTCGGTATATGGGGCAGGTGCCTTACTCACTGAGCCACAAGCACTGCCCCTCCCCAAGTCTCTTTGAAAGAAATATGTGGGCTCGGCGCCTGTGGCTCAAGCGGCTAAGGTGCCAGCCACATACACCTAATGTGGCAGATTCGAATCCCCAGCCCGGGCCCGCCAAACAACAATGATGGCTGCAGCCAAAAAATGGCCAGGTGTTGTGGCAGGCGCCTGTGGTCCCAGCTACTTGGGAGGCAGAGGCAGGAGACTCGCTTGAGCCCAGGAGTTGGAGGTTGCTGTGAGC
>NW_003852418.1:4294546-4296334 GCF_000181295.1 Otolemur garnettii | reverse complement strand
AAAAAAAAAAAAAGAAAGAAAGAAAGAAATATGTGCACAGAGAACAAGGCTGAGCAAATGCACACTCTTTCTTTCTCTGAGGTTCTGGCCTATGGTTGTGCTGGGTTAAATAATGTGGCAGATCACTTTGACTTGGGTTGCAGGGAGGCTAAACTGATCTCAGATGAGGATGTTTGTCATTTTTGGCTACCAAGCATCTGAACGCCCATTCCACTTAGAGGGAATCAGAGCCCAGCACATCACAGGCACATGTCCAGTGACAGCAGCACTGGCAAAAATGACCTCATTGGACTGTTCCCGTAGTAGAGCTTTATTTATCAGTCTTTTCTGAAGCTAGTTTTCCAGTTTTCTTATCAGTACTGTGAGCTATTTGATATTGTTCTAGTAAGTTCCTTTTTCTTTAGGATATCTCTCACTGGATATGGTCTCTATGGTTTAAAACCAGAAATGCTGAGAAGTAAAATACCCATCCCATCCCCACCATGGAACCTGTCCCCATCCCCACTCCAATGGTGCAGGATGGCAAGCCCAGGGAATAATGTCCCAAGTGGGATTGAGATTCTAAGTTTCACAGCAGACCCAGACTTTCCCACCCACTTCAGGCTCTTCTTGACCGGTTGGCAATGCAGTGACCCACCCAGGTCACTTCCTTTCTCCGCCACATGGGAGGAAGAGAGGGAGGATTTCAAAAAAGGATCTGATCTTTTCTTTTTTTTGAGGCAGAGTCTTATTCTGTCACCCTGAATAGAGTGCTATAATGTCAAAGCTCACAGCAACCTCAAAATCTTGGGCTCAAGTGATCCTCTTACCTCAGCCTCCCAAGTAGTGTGACATCCCCTGGTCTCTATTTTTAGAAGAGACCAGGGGGGGTTCACTCTTGCTCAGGCTGGTCTTAAACTCCTGAGCTCAAGTGATCTACCTGCCTTGGCCTCCATGCAGAGCCAAAAGATCTGATCTTAGAAGAGTCACCCTGTGGCTCAAGGAGAATCCTGGCCAGTGGCCCATTCTGCTGGCTTGTCTTCTGTCTGGGAAGAGAGGAGCTGGGCCTCTCCTTAGAGCCTAGCAGTTGTGGGTGGACAGAAAGTGTCTGTATTCCTGCATTATTTGATTCCCTGCAGGATGGGCCCTGCTGCTCCCTGCACCTTCACCCTGATTCTCTCTCACGCGCGTGACTGTGCTGGCTTCTCTCACCCTAACACCACCGGCTCCCACAAAATCATGGTTTTCTTCCCTCTTGCTAACCCCACCCATCTTCTGACTGATGACTCTGCCTCACTGCCTCTGCCTGTAGCCTTTTCTGAGACTCTCTCAACTTCGAGACCATTCTGCTGCTAAAGTTTATCTCTTAGATCCAAACTGCCCCAGGGAGGACGTGATTAGATCTGTTGACCGCTACCCGTACAGAGTCTTGGCTCATGCCCCAAAGGCTAAAGCTGGGCCAACATGCAACTGGATTCCACTTCAATCCAGCACTTCTGACTCAATTTGTACAAAACCAAGTGTGTCATCTTCACTCACAGGTCTGTTCTTTCCCCATGTTCCTTAATTCAGGGAATGTTTACCATTCTGCTGTAGAGATCTTGCCTTTGAAACAAAACCCTCCTCCTGTAGCCTACCTGTTTCTCCTCCTCTCCTTCCACTCCCACGGTACCTCAATTATCTGAATTTCTCAATACTCAACTTAAAAAATGAAATTAGGGGCGGCACCTGTGGCTCAAAGGGGTAGGACGCCAGCCCCATATACCAGAGGTGGCAGGTTCAAACCCAGCCCCCACCAAAATAAATAAA
>NW_003852418.1:4290005-4293688 GCF_000181295.1 Otolemur garnettii | reverse complement strand
AAAAAAAAAAAAAAAAAAAATCTTTCCCCTGGAGCTTAGGACACACAGTCTCACCTTAGTCCTCCATTCTCTGGTCCAGTAGCTCACCATTGGGACATATACAAAAGTAAGAGTCCAGGAGACAGCCTGGTAGTGTCCCACCATCCCTCCCCTGTGAAGGAGACTACCCAGGTGTGAATGTGTCCGCAGAATCGGGTCCTGGAAACACTTCTCTCCAAATAGCTGAGAGGGCACAGTTGTGACCTGGGTGGTCCTTTGCCTGATAGCCCAGTGGCTGTTGGCCGCCTGGCTACTGCAAGTGCCTCTCTGCAGAACAAGCTAATTTCCTCTTGCTCTATTTCTCTTGTGATGCCGCAGGACTCCTGGCCCAGGAGTGACTCAGCTTATTTGCCTTCTGACAGGCCTGAAGTGGTGTAGGAGGGGGAAGAATGGGAAGGAGTGAAGTTGGAACCAAGGTTTGAGTCTCACAGTCATGAGCAGGCCTGGCCTCATGCCCATAAAGACCATGGAGTGAGTCAGGAGGGTTAGGGCCTGAGTCTGGACTGAACCCAGGAATAGGATGAGGGCTGTGGGAACTCGGCCAGCTCAGAAACGTTGAAGAGGTTGAAGGGTTCTCACTGAGGTCCAGGCTTCAAGACTATCCCAGGCAGCCAGGTTTTGTGACGGGGAGACAAGGGGTATATCATATAGCATATAGTGAGAGAAGAACCAATTTTTTTTTCTTTGAGATAGCATCTCACTCCGTTGCACTGTAACTTCAAGTGCCTGGACTCAAGTGATCCTCCTGACTCAGCCTCCCAAGTAGCTAGGACTATAGGCACACATCCCTATGGCTAATTTTTCTATTTTTTTATAGAGACAGGGGTCTCGTTCTCACACAGGCTGATCTCCAAGAACTCTTGAGCTCAAGGGATCTTCCAGCTAGGCCTCCCAAAGTGCTAGGTTTACAGGCATGAGCCACTGCAGCTGGCCAGGAACCAGTACTTTATACAGAGAAGGAAGCAGATACAGAAACAGAAACTATAATAAAACGTGCTCAAGACTATGGCAGAGGCTGTGGAGCATGGAGGACAAGGCCCTAACTCCGTCTTTTGGAAAAAAGGCCAGGGGTCGTCAGGAGAGGAGGGTCTGAGGGGTCTTCATAGTGGAGATGGGACTTAGAGGTAAAAGTACTTATGAGATGGAAAGGAGAAAGCTGTGTATGGGCAGGGAGGTGTGCTGCAGCAAGGCCTGCCTGGCACTGGAATGTGGGGTGTGTTGGAGCTCGTGGCAGCAGCTGCTGCAAATGCCGGCATGCTGGCAAAAGGCAGGGGCCTAATTCCCGGATGTGAGCCTACCTAGCAGAAAATAAGACTTTTTTTTTTTTTCTGAGACAAAGTCTCTTTCTATCAACCTGGGTAGAGTGCATCATCATGGCTCACAGTTACCTCAAACTCTTAGGCTCAAATGATTCATTGTCCTCGGCCTTCCAAGTGCATAGGACTACAGGCTTGTGCTACCATCCTGGCCAATTTGCTATTTTTTTTTTTTTTTTGAGACAAAGTCTCACTTTGTCACCCTCAGTAGAGTGAGTCTCACTATGTCACCCTCAGCCATAGTGTTATAGTTCACAGCAACCTCAAACTCCTGGGCTCAAGGGATCCTCTTGCCTCAGCCTCTCAAATAGCTGGAGCTACCAGTACCCACTACAATGCCTGGCTAGTGTTTTCAGAGACAGGGTCTTGCTTTTGCTCAGGCTAACCTTGAACTCCTGAGCTCAAGCAATCCACCTGCCTTGGCCTCCCAGAGTGCTGAGATTACAGGCCTGAGCCACTGTACCAAGCCATTTTTTTCTATTTTTCATAGAGATAGTGTCTCCCTATGTTGCTCAGGCTGATCTCAGATTCCTGGACTCAAGTGATCCTTTCCCCTCAGCCCACAAAGTACTAGGATTACAGGTGTAGGCCACCACACTGGGCCAAGTTCTTTTCCTTTTTTAAAGTGTAGGAGACTGGCTTGGCCTGGCCTCAGGAGAGGGGGAAGCTGAGAAACTGAAGCACAAAATGAGGGATGGCAACTCAGTGGGTACTTAGATGTTCAGGACTCAACCCCAAACACATAGGGTGCTGGGACAAGGACAGTCTGATTCACATTAGCCTACCCGTTGCTTCTGATTCAGCCACTCCCAGTTGATGTTGTTCAGGAACGAGCTGGGGTTAACATTGCAGCTGAGTTCCCAGATATATCAGTAGGGTAGAGACTAGGTGGTGGTCAGAGAACTGGGAGCCTTCTGGGAAGGTACTAGCATGACCAAGAGGAAAGAGCACAGTGTTAGGGTCAGAATTCAAATACAACTTACTAGCTGTTCAAATACAACTCACTAACTTGCCTTGAGAAAGTTATTTAGTCTCTCTGAGCCACTGGGTCCTCAGCTATAAAATGGGAATCAGAGCACCTGCTTCCTAGGATCATTGGGAGGAAACATGACATAACTCATGTGAAAGAATCCAGTACACCTTGGATGTTCAGTTAACAGGAATTCTCTTCTGCTTCTCCTTCATGACCCTGTCTCATGGGAGGGGCCTGGAGTGACTTTATTCAGCATGCAGAAAGGGTTAATATCTAAATATTTAAAGAGCTCTTTTATTTATTTTTAATTATTTATTTATATGCATTTTCTGAGACCAAGTCCTACTCCGTCGCTCTGGGTAGAGTGCCGTGGCATCACTGTAGCTCATAGCAACCTCAAACTCCTGGGTTCAAGCAATCCTCTTGCCTCATCCTCCTGAGTAGCTGTCACTACAGACATGTGCTATTTTTTACTATTTTTGGTAGAGATGGGGTCTCACTCTTGCTCATGCTGGTATCTAACTCCTGAGCTCAAGCAATCCACCCACCACAGGCTCCCAGAGTGCTAGGATTACAGATGTGACCCACTGCAGGCGGCCTAAAGAACTCCTCTTAAATCAATATGAGAAATAATAGAAAAATCAGCAAAATAGGCTTGGCGCCTGTGGCTCAAGCGGCTAAGGCGCCAGCCACATACACCTAAGGTGGCGGGTTCGAATCCAGCCCGGCCTGCCAAACAACAATGACAGCTGCAACCAAAAAGTAGCCAGGCATTGTGGTGGGCGCCTGTGGTCCCAGCTACTTGGGAGGCTGAGGCAGCAGACTCGCTTGAGCCCAGGAGTTGGAGGTTGCTGTGAGCTGTAATGCCACTGCACTCTACCCAGGGGGACAGCTTGAGGCTCTGTCTCAAAAAAAAAAAGAAAAATCAGCAAAATATAGAAGTAATTAATAAAATACTACATTTTAATAGCTATACTCACATACAAATATAATATGTAGTATCACATATATATAATTATATAGTCATATGCATATACACTTTATTAATAAAGAGGTGAATTATAACAATAATAAAACATTTTCACTTAGCAGCTTGACAGAGTTTATAAAGCATTTAATCATACATGCGGTGTGCCTCCTTGCACAATTTATGAACCATTCATATTACTTTTCTGTGAACTACCTACTCATATCTTTTGTCCATTTTTCTGACAGTGTTGGTCTTCTCTTTTTGTAGAGACAGAGTCTCACTTTATTACCCTTGGTAAAGTGCTGTGCTGTCACAGCTCACAGCAACCTCCAACTCTTGGGCTTAGGCGATCCTCTTGCCTCAGCCTCCTGAGTAGCTGGGACTA
>NW_003852418.1:4284609-4289109 GCF_000181295.1 Otolemur garnettii | reverse complement strand
GGTCCGGGCTGGGGATTTGAACCCGCCACCTTAGGTGTACGTGGCTGGCGCCTTAGCCGGTTGAGCTATAGGCACCGAGCCTGGATTTTAACTCTTTAACTGACATGTGTGTTATAAATGTTTTTCCAGTTTGTCATCTGTCTTTTGACTTTGTATAATTTTGGTTGTACAGAAGTAAATTTTTTTTTAATGTAGTCACGTCATCAACAAATGTTTTCCTTTTGAGGTCAACAAAGAAGATAAAGCTTCATAGTACACAGTGTGGGAAAGACAAGCCCTAAAATGAGATTGCTTGTTTGAGCTAGTTAGACTGAACCCACTTTACAGTTAAATCTATCTCACTCCTTTGACTCTAAATTTTGTGTTAGGTAGTCTTCATTTAAAGATTTGGCCTCCCATATATGTGAGCACAGGGAGAAAATCCACTGATCACGCTAACTTGAGCATTCTGGTCCTTTCAAATGCTGTATTTCTCATCGGAAATTGACTATGATCTGGTTTGTACATTGGTCTAATAAATCTGGTTAGTATGGGCCTGCCGTGGGGATTAAATCTTTCCTCAGGGCTGACAAAATCAGATTTCTGAGCTATAAATCTAAGAATCAGATTCTGGGCTGTGTTAATTAATCCAGACTTTTCTGAGAAATGTCAGTATTACCACCTTTTCTTGGAGAGGTTCCCCAACATTTCCATGGCTATCCAAGTACCTTTCTTAATAAATGTAGTGAAGATGATGTGCCAGAAACTACATAACTAATAATAATTTGTGATCAAACCTACCCTCTAATTAAGCACTTTCTAGGTGTTCAATGCTGTTCTTGGCACATTTATTGTATTATTTAATATGTCTATGATATAAACAATATTAGTTTCCAATCTTGGTAGAAATTGGGGCCCAAAGAGATGGAATAACTTGACCAAAATTACAAAGTAAAGAAAGTGGTGCTGCCAGTATTTGAACCCTGGACTGTCCGCTTTTCTCTGTGTTTGCCTTTCTTTCTTCTTCTTTTTTTTTTCTCTTGTAGTTTTTTTGGCTAGGGCTGGGTTTGAACCTGCCACCTCCAGCACATGGGGCCAGCGCCTTACTCCTTTGAGCCACAGGCACCACCTGTGTTTGCCTTTCTAATAGTTGATCGTGCACCTGTCTTGAAATCTCCCTTCAGTTTAGGAAGTGTCACCACTATCTAATCCTTCCACTGTCTGTTCCAATAATAAGTTGATAACCCCCTTCCCACTAACTTCTCCATCTCTTTCTGAATTTTCGAATCTCCTGCATGAAGTCACGTAGGAGACTGCATTATACAAAACTTATATGGTAAATTATAGCACACAGGGACCTCCTGCCAAATCCCTCTTCCCAGAAAATGTGAGCCTTCATTCTTCCACTAGCTTCATGGCTGCTGTGTCAAATTTAAAACATAAAGGGCATCTTGTGCATTTTCTTCACCAGAAGGATTAGCTATAGGCTAAGGCATTCCATATAAGGTCTTAAGCCTTAAGGAAAGTGTCTCTCTCTTACCATTTTCCAATTTATTGATTTAGCTCTTTATTTTCTGAATGTGAATACGGAACTTTATTTACCCGTTTCAGATGCTTTGGTAATGCTCAAATAACTAAAATTGACCAGTCTATAATTGAATTGAGTTATTTGGAGGATATAAAAATACTGTGCAATTTCATTTTATGTGGTTCTATTTTTATGAGGGCTAGAAAACATGCTGCAGACAGAAAAGTAAAAAATAGAAAGGGAGATCGCATTGTGCTGCAGGAAGAAACAAGAGAGAGACCTGGGAAGAAAGAAAGAGAATTAATAATTGATCATCACTTACTGTTCCAGTCACCTTAATAGACACTTCATATACTCGTGCATCATCTTGCCTAATCCCCACAACCACCCTGGGGGCATAGATTTATTGCATCCGTTTCACGGATTAGGAAACTGAGGGTCAGAAAGTTTAAGCAGCTTGCTCAAGAGTTCGTGCAGAGTGGGGGTTCGAGCGCCGTTCTCTCAGGCCCTTAGTGTGTCAGGTAAAGAAAGGAAAAACAGAACACAAAACTCAAACCCAAGTCTAGCAGATAACTGAAAAGATCAAAGTGGAGATGAGAAAAGAGAAGGATGAGCAGAATGGCAGAAGAGGATGTCCTACCTGTGAGTAAGAGGTATGGCTTCTGAATTGCCATCCTGGAGCAGGGCAGGGGCAGGTGTCTGGAGCTGGCACTAATGGAAGTCAGGGTGGAAGACGGCTGGAGGGCCTCAGCAAGTTAGTAAGATGCTAGTTCAAGGATAGCTGAGTGAGGAAGATCTGCGTGAAGGCAAAGAGACAGCTGACCTGGCCCAGAGATGGGATGTCTTTAAGCAGAGCTTTACTAAGGCATCCTTAAGAAGGCAGTGCTGTGCTCTGATATAGGGAATAAGTAGAAGTCAATTTCTTTTTTTTCTTTTTTTGAGACAGAGCCTCAAGCTGTCCCCCTGGGTAGAGTGCCGTGGCATTACAGCTCACAGCAACCTCCAACTCCTGGGCTCAAGCGAGTCTCCTGCCTCTGCCTCCCAAGTAGCTGGGACCACAGGTGCCCGCCACAACACCTGGCTATTTTTTGGTTGCAGCCGTCATTGTTGTTTGGCGGGTCCGGGCTGGGGATTCGAACCCGCCACCTTAGGTGTACATGGCTGGCGCCTTAGCCGGTTGAGCTATAGGTGCCGAGCCAGAAGTCAATTTCTTAAAGGAAGCATATTATATTGCAGGTAGAGAAACAAGTGCAAGGTCCTTTGTTTTAAATGGTTCATCCTGGAGGATGGAGGCTTAGTCCAGGATCAGGTTTTTGTCACATTTTACAATCCATCTGGATGTTTCATTTCCTAACTGGAAATTTCCCTAATGTCTAACACATCCATATTTCAGTTTGAAGATAATGCCGCTGTGTTTAAGCATGAGGTACTTTTCATTTATTCATGCATATACACACACATACGTAAGTACCTATTTATCCAATGAGATCTCCAACCAAGTGTCTATTTATTTGTCTATATTTCTTTGATTACCGGTTCATATACCTATTTAATCATCCTTTCATTATACCAATCATCAACCCATGCGTCTGTTTACCTATTTAGTAAAAGGCGAAAGATTTATATGATCTGAAGAGAAACCAGAGTATGTCTACCTGTTTAGTAGACAACCATCCTTCTATCTATGCATATATACATCTACCCACATTTTACACCTCCATGTGCTTATATATCCATTTGTCCATCCATCTACCAAAATAGTCATTCATTTATCCTTGTACCCATCTACTTATTTATCCATCCATGTATCAATTTATTCATTTATTCTTTCCTCCAGCCAAACAACCATTTATTCATATATCCATTCACCCATACTACTCATCCATCCCCATATAAACACACATTTATCCATTATCACCCAACCATTTATTTATTCTATTTTCTACTCATTTGTTTACCCAGCAATGTATTCATCCATTTCTATTGCCGCTGTGGCAATTTACCACCAACTTAGTGGCTTAAGACAACCTAGATCTATTATCTTATAATTCTAGAAGTCAGAAGCCCAAAATATGGCTAAAAGGGCTAAAGTCAAGATGTTGATAGAGCTACAGTCCTTTTGGGGTCCCTAGGGGAGAATCTGTTTTCTTGACTTTTCCAGCTTTAGCTCACCTGCATTCCTGGTCTCATGGCCTCTTCCTCCATCAAAGACATCAGCATGGCATCTTCAAATCTCTCTCTGACTCTGTCCTTCCTCTTATGTTTATAAAGAGCCTTGGGATTATATTGGCCTCACAGTGATCATCTAGGGTCATCTCCTCCTCTCAAAGTAAACTGACTTGCAACCTGAATTATTCTTTCCCTTATAATCTAACATATTGAAAGTTTTTAGGGGGCCAAAACATACGCACATTAAGACTTCTTTAGGGGGCCATTATTCTGCCACCACATACCCATCCATCTCTTTATGCATTCATCCATCCATTCATTCAATAACACATTGTTGTCATCATACACCAATCTATGAGTTTCGTCATCTATTCACTCATCTATTCATGTATGTTTGTATGTGTGTATCTACCCATCCACCCATCCAACTGTCCATTTATTTATCCATTCATCCAACAAATAATTCACTTGCCCGCCATTCATTTTTCAGTAATATCCCCATATATCCTAATTTAATTATGTTCATTGATCCATTCAACTGTTATTCATCCACCAATCATTCATGCATCAATTTATCCATCTATCCAACCTTCATCTGATCATTCAGAACTAGTTTTATCTGCTTTGCCTCTGACTTTTTTTTTTTTGTAGAGACTTACTTATCACCCTCAGTAGATTGCCATGGCATCACACAGCTCACAGCAACCTCCAACTCCAGGGCTTAAGCGATTCTCTTGCCTCAGCTTCCTGAATAGCTGGGACCACAGGCGCCCACCACAATGCCCAGCTATTTTTTTGTCGCAGTTTGGCCAAGGCGGGTTTGA